>NC_040096.1:27556247-27859277 GCF_003369695.1 Bos indicus x Bos taurus
TCCCCTAGCCCTCTGGGGTTTCATGGAACATAGTTTAAAAATCAATGCTTTCAATGCAATCATTGTATTTCATTTTAAAGAGCAATCTTCTTTCTTCTTCTTAAAAGGGTAAAAACCCATGTTCACCAGCAATGATAAAATATTTAGTGCTCTTTATTCAAGAGCACTGGTTTGAATCTGAAGTTAGTGCCAGGAGCTCTTATTTCTTGCTGGTTCTTTGAAATGAC
This sequence comes from Bos indicus x Bos taurus, assembly GCF_003369695.1. Lineage (NCBI taxonomy): Eukaryota > Metazoa > Chordata > Mammalia > Artiodactyla > Bovidae > Bos > Bos indicus x Bos taurus. The sequence goes on from NC_040096.1 coordinate 27,556,475, forward strand.
ACAGCAACAACTCCTAATAATCCTAACAACTAGACACTGTTGGTGTTAGTCGCTCAGTCGTGTCTGACTCTGCAACACCATGGACTGTAACCTGCCAGGCTCCTCTGTTCATGGGATTCTCCAGGCAAAAATACTGGAGTGGGTTGCCGTGCCCTCCTCCAGGGGATCTTCCTGATCCAGGGATCAAAACACATCTTGTGCATCGCAGGCAGATTCAGTACCATCTGAACCACCAGGGAAGCGACCAGACATTGGGTCATCAGAAACCCCAGAAGATTTTCTGAGATCCACAGCACAAGGGAGCTTGTACTAATACACCCTCTGTACAAAGTCATGACAAACAGTATAGATTGAAAAGACTTAGTTTCACCGGCCAGCGGGGCCCAAAGACAAAGATCTGACTCCGAGCTATGTCCACACGGTTCCAAGCCAGCGCCAAGCTCAGCTGGTCCGGAGCCGATGCATTTGTTCCTGGAAGGCAAGAGACGGGGCAGTTCTCACCTCACGCCTGGACTGTGGAGGGTTGTGGGGGAAGGGCCTGGGTGGGGGGCAGGGGCTTCCATAGGCTGGCTTAGCATCTCACCCTTTTCTCTGGTCCCTGAGTGACTCAGTATTTTCAAAGAGCTGGCTGGGAGGAGGATGGAGGCAACCTCTTTCCATGTCAGGAAAGAGGTTTCTGTTCCCAGGAGGAACAGAGGAGGAAGCCAAGGACCCCAGTTTCCTATTCTGCAAGAGGGCAGGAGCCCTGGGGCCACCCAGACACCTGCCAGGCCAGGTCAAGGGGCTCTGCTCCTCCAGATCAAAGGGGAGCACAGTCCAGAGTACCAGCCTCTACTGCAGGGAGACCAGCTCAGTACCACCAGGAGGCTGACCCAGTGGGGACCCCTGCCCCTCACTCCTCCAGCACCCTCCACTTCGCAGTGGAGGAGGGAGGTGACCCCTCAAGCAGCCAGGTGGCAGCCTATCATTAGGAGAGTCTGCGAAAATTGATGGAGCGCTGTGAGATGCAGGGATCACAAATGAAAAATCATTTCATGCTTACCCTCTCTGAGCTGAAACCTGTCATGAACTAGCTACCAGTGGAAACTGGTTCTTAGCCATCAAGAACCAGTGGTCCATTGCTCCCTCCTCCCAGAAAAGTCCCCTCCAGAGAACCCACTTGGAGCCTCATCTACCACGGCTTTAGACTACAATAACTCTAGGCAGCCTGGCCAGCTCAGGGTTCCATCCCCAGCAGACACATTTCCTGGCGGAAGGAGGTTGCAGGGGGAGGGTTTCCTGGCCAAGAGTGGGGCCTGGGGAGGCCAGCACAGAAAGGACAGGAGGGGCCATTTCTAAGAGCTCACCTTTCAGCAGGGCAGTTAAAATCGCCATCTCGATGTCTTGCTGACCCTCAGAACCCATCCTAAACACAGTGACCTGAAAATAGATTAATCGTGAAAAGACTGAATAAAGCAAAGTGGAAATTTAGAGGGAGAATTAGAGTGTTGTTTAAAAAAGGGACCTCAGAGGCCAATGCTAATACAACCATCCCTAGAGCAAGGGGATTTTCCATCAGGGCCTTCTGATTTCCAGAAGGGACAGCATTTGGAATCCTCACTTGGACTTTATTTTATTCTTCACCCCACCTGGAGCTGAGGGAGCCCATGCAGGACATGCCTGCTGATATCTAAATGGCTACTGAAAGTGACAAAAGCCTCTCTACTCAGATTTGATACATTTGTAGGAAATTTGTAGATTTAGAATTTTGAAGAGTGCCTGTCTAACAAGAGTGCCTCTTCCTTATAAGAATAATTAAGGAGGTAAAAAATCTTCCCTGGTGGCTCAGACTGTAAAGAATCTGCCTGCAAAGTGGGAGACCCAGGTTCTATCCCTGGGATGGGAAGATCTCCTGGAGAAGGGAACGGCAACCTATTGCAGTATTCTTGCCTGGAGAATCCCACGGACTCAGGAGCCTGGAAGGCTACAGTCATGGGGTCACAAAGAGTCAGACACAGCTGAGTGACTAACACTTTCACTTTCCCCTTGAAGGAGGCAAAGGGTAGAAAATAATGAGGGTATTTTGTAGAATTTTCTAAGCACATCTGCAAGCATGGTGTATGTCACTCCTCAGTGCTTTATTTAATTTTTTTTTTTTTTTTTTTTTTTTACTTTTTGGCTACACTACACAGCATGTGGGATCTTAGTTCCCTGACTAGGGATCGAATCCAACCAAGCCCCCTGCAGTGGAAGTATAAAGTCTTAAGCATAGAGATCACAAGGGAAGTCCCTGTGACGCCAACACTTTAAATCTCATTGATGACATCAGCCTCAGAACTGGTGGGATGTGGCCTGAAGTGCCCTGACACACACAAGATCCGATGCATCTGTATCCCTACTCTGAGGAGAACCTGCCTGTGCTTTGCCTGCTTCCCTCACATGGACAGAATTGCCAGCTGGGTCAGGATCTGTAAACTGCCTCTTGGAAAAGCCTGAATGAAAATAGGAACAACTTCATCCTGCACACATAGGCAGCATCAGAAAGGAAACAATTCTCTCTGTGGAGCTGCCTAGAGAATCCACTCAAGACACTTACCAGTTCTTTCTTCTTCATGCACTCCATGATCATTGCAAACAGCTGATGTGATTGTGTCTTGTTGTAATTAAACGTTTTTTGGATGGTGACTATAAGTTGATCCCTGAGGGAGTCATTGATTATCCTGTTTGAAGGGGATGGGAAAAAGAAGAAAACACAGGTGAAATCCACATGAATAAATCTGTATGAGTCAGGGGTCCCCAGCTTCCAAGACCTAATAATGCCTGATGATCTGAGGTGGAGCTGATGTAATAAATAATAAAGGGAACAATCAACATGATGTGCTTGAATCATCCCAAAACCATCCCTCTGTCCCCTGTCCGTGGAAAACTGTCTTCCACAAAACTGGTCTCAGGTGCTAAAAAGGTTGAGGACTGCTGAATGTGATACTGTCTGGTATCTTTGGTTTGAAAATTAACCATTGGAGGATATTCCAGGATACCAGGATAGAAGACCAAAAGGGACCACAGTCAACAGCTGCATTTACACTTGTCCTAAATTTCAGGCTGTGTGAGTGCTTAGTCGCTAAGTTGTATCTGACTCTTTGTGACCCCATGGACTCTAGCCCACCAGGTTCCTCTGTCCATGGGATTTCCCAAGCAAGAATACCAGAGTGGGTTGCCTTTTCCTACTCCAGGGGATCTTCCTGACCCAGGAATTGAACCTGAGTCTCCTGCATTGGCAGGCAGATTCTTTACCACTGAGCCAGCTGGGAAGCCCCAAATTTCAGGCTATTAGGTTGAAAAGCTTAGAAGGGAAAATGAAGTTGGGAGAGAACGCATACCCTCCCCCCACCCAAGAAAGAATCCATAAGAAACATTGCTTCTGAGAGCACCCTCACTTACTGACCCTGGGAAGTGGGACAGGAGAGCTAGAAAAACTACCTTCTCTTATATTTTTGGGCTGGCTAGCCATACCACGATTCCTTCTGGCCCTCACAAGAGGCAGTTCAAACCCCACCCCCCTTCCTAACGTGTCAGAGCTCCTACCCTCCTTCCTCCGAGTACTTGTGGGCAAAGGACAGGATGTCTGAGGCCCGGCCACTGCCATCGCAGACCACCACGGGGACCGGGGGCTCTTCTCGGAGATATTCCAGGACGATGGAAACCACGTTCGGGCCCCCTTCCACCACAAGGCCCACGAGGGGCACGCCCTGCCCCAGCCCTGAAACACATACCACATCCAAGTTCAGACCACTGTCAAGGCCCTATTTGACCCCTTGCTCTGATTCCTGAAACATGGGGAAGAAGGAAACCCTTAGGCCTGGACGTGCGCTTACAGAGGGTTAGTTTTCACTGGGAGAGTTGAAGGCCCTCAGGATGTGATGACTGCTCATGTTCTTTTATTCAAAGCCCACATCATAGGCTTATTGGAAAAAACAGAGCCTTAAAATGACGAACTTGACAACACGTATGTGGTTCAACTGTATGTATCACCCACGTAGCTTACAAGATGCTTCAAGGTGAGATGCAAGAAACATGAAAGATTCTTCTTGCTATAAGAATACTTCCCTACTGCCCTGTCCTGGGTGATGTTCCCACTCTGGATGGGTGTCCCTTCAAGAATGACACTGCAGACGGTGTCTGGACCCGTGCTAGGAGAGCTCTGTTCTATAATACCAGCCTCACGTGAATTAGCCTTATGACCTGGGACTGGTCACCAGGCCACCCTGAACTGCAGTAAGAGGTGAATCACCCCAGGGCCTCCTCTATCTCCTGAAGGAGCAACGGATGTAAAGTATAAGAAACTGTGAGGCTGTCAAGTCAAGGTGTTCTGTCAACCTCAAGTGGTGTCATGATGTGCAGTGTTGTTATAATAGGTATAGCAGCTGTTGATTAGCCTCCAGTGCCTGGAATAGGCAGTGAGTTATCTAGGAGGGCAAAGCCATGGACCATCATTAGCTCCCCAGTTAATAACTTGTTCCCATAAAGAATCATATATATGTGTGTGTGTATGTATATATATATATATGTATACACACACACACACACTTTGTTGTACAGCAGAAATTAACACAACATTGTGAATCAGCTATATTTCAATAAAAATATACTGATTAAAATTGTGTTTTCACAAACATCATATATATGTGGAATCTAGAAAATTGGTACAGATGATCTTATTTGCAAAGCAGAAATAGAGACACAGATGTAGAGAAAAACCAAGAGGCGGGGGAGTAGGATGAATTGGCAGATTGGGGTTGACATATATATACAACTAGGTATAAAATAGGTAACTAACAAGAACCTATTGTATAGCACAGGGGACTCTACTACTCAGTGCTCTGTGGTGATCTGAATGGGAAGGAAATCCAAAAAAAGAGGGGATACCTGTATACATATAGCTGATTCACTGTGCTGTACAGAAGAAACTAACACAACCTTGTAAAGCAACTTCACTCTCATAAAAAATTAATTAAAAAAATAATTACTTCCCCCAGAGTCCTCCCTCTGCCTCTATGAGATGACAGGACTCTTCTGAACATGGTAGGACAAGCCGACTCTGGTGGCAGAACCAGAAGGTGGGCTCTGGGAAGCAGGTGGTAACAGGAGGGCCTCAAGAACCCAGGATTCTGGGTGGGAGGGGAGATAGTGGGAGTGAAGGAGCAGCTGCTGCTGCCGCCGCTGCTAAGTCGCTTCAGTCATGTCTGACTCTGTGTGACCCCACAGACGGCAGCCCACTAGGCTCCTCTGTCCCTGGGATTCTCCAGGCAAGAACCCTGGAGTGCATTGCCATTTCCTTCTCCAGTGCATGAAAGTGAAAAGTGAAAGTGAAGTCGCTCAGTCGTATCCGACTCGTAGCAACCCCATGGACTGCAGCCTACCAGGTTCCTCCATCCATGGGATTTTCCAGGCAAGAGTACTGGAGTGGGTTGCCATTGCCTTCTCTGAAGGAGCAGCAGAGACCCATTTTCCTACTTCACAATTTTACCCTCAAACTGGCCAGGACAGACTATGTTCTGAGCATGTTTCCCCAGTGTCTGTTTGTTGTGATGGGAGTTATCTGATCTTGGTGAATAAGTTAGTGAATAGAAGATATGTCCTTGGTCTCACGGTTCTGAAGGACTTTGGATAGGAACTGCCAGCACAGTTGGGAAAAGGTCTAAGAACTTCAAGCAGGGGAATTGAGTGTTTCTGGTTTGCTTCCACAATGCATTTCTATAGTCAGTAACTCTTAAATATTTTGAACTTTTTTTTTTTTGCCTGCACCTCAAGACATACAGGATCCTAGTTCCCTGACCAGGGCTAGAACCCATGTCTCCTGCAGTGGAAGCATGGAGTCCTAACTGCTGGACTGACATGGAAGTCCCATTGTGAACAGCTTTGCAGTATCCTACCAGAGTAACCTCAGTTATATTCATTTCAGAAGCTATGTGTTGAGGGTCTGGTATGTACCAGGCAGGCTCTCCAGCCAAAAGATGCTGGAGAAATGGACCAACCAAGAGATGCTGGAGAAATGGATCAACCAAGAGATGCTGGAGAAATGGATCAACCAAGAGATGCTGAAGAAATGGACCAAAACTATGTGGACTTGCCCTTCAGATTTCCAGCCTCTGCAAGGCTTGAAATTTGAGATCTTCAGGACTCCAGGGACCCAATCACCTTCTTTTCTAGAACAGAGGAGAGCTGGTTCTTCATGGTTCAGGCTGGACTACTGAAGCTCCATGCTGTGGGAGGTGACGACTGAGCACCCCTTTGCTGTCCCTGCCCCACTCAGAACCCTGGGCAAAGGATGACAAAGGGAAGCCCACAGGTCACACAGCCAGGGGAGGTTGGGCGGTGTGAACATGCACGTGGCCAGAACAGCAAAAATGTGACAGCCATCAGCCAGGCAGCTGCTCCTTGGAAATCCACAACTTTTCATAGCACGCTGTCTCATTCCAACCACACTGCAGCCCTACAGACCCTTTAATTATGATTTACAATGACCATTTCTAAGATCTAGACTGTCTTCTGCAATCTTACCAATAATGGTTACAACAAAATACCCTTTAAGATCATTTGATCATTGTTTGACATTAAGAATCACTGCAGTTTGAACAGTCAATTTGCTGTACAGAAGAAATTAACTTAGCATTGTAAATCAAATATACTCCCCCCAAAATTAAAGTAACTACAGTAACTCATTACAAGAAATGAGAACCACTGACAACATAGTGGGGAATGCCATCACTGTGACAACGGCTGCGGGGCTGTTTATCAGGTCCACACTCCTTGTGAACTTGGGGCAAAGCATCCTAGTGCAGTTCAAGGAGTGGGATTTGGTTGGTGGCCAAGGAAAAGGGTCTTGCTATGGTCAAAGAGGAGTCAGGGGAAGACTGTAAATGCCTGCAGACAGTCTCTTCTCCAGCCCGGTTTGCAGGACAGCCCTGAGCCCACAGAACAACTTACTCGTGTTGATCTTCTGCAAAGAAATGTGCTTCTCTAGCTGCCGTCTCAGCATCACCTCGGCCCCGTACTTGCCCAGGGTGCCATTGTCGGCCAGGATGAAGTGCGTGTGAGAGTTGTTGAGCACGGAGAGCTTACTCAGGGGATTGGACATGGTCTGGTACACCCGTGTCACCTGATTAAATGCACAGCACAGGTCAGAGGTGCAGAACTTTGACAGTAAGACTAACAGGAGAAGCAAAAGCACTCAGATGTGGAGCTACGGCTTCATCTAATCATACACTTCAACCTGCTCTGCCTTCCCTAGCCTCTCTATTGAAAGTTTGTGGGGTTTTTTTTTTTGCAATTTTTATATTAAATTAGAAAAAATACTTTAGTCATGACAACCCAGTATCTTAATTCTGCAATTAAAAATTTGTTTTTCATATTTTGGCCGCACCTCATGGGATGTGGGATTAGTTCCCTGACCGGAGATTGAACCCACACCCCCTGCAATGGAAGCATGGAGTGTTAACCACTGAAGCAACAGGGAAGTCCCGACATCCCAACATTTTAGATCATGCCCTTCTTCAGGGGATCTTCCTGACCCAGGGATAGAACCTTCATCTCCTGCACTGGCAGGTGGGTTCTTTACTGCTGAGGCACTGAGGGGATCAGAATCCTGCTTGAAGTCTTGTATCATCATTTTGCAAGATGTTACTGCTGGGGAAAGGGAAAAGGCTACATGAGACCTCTCTTTATTATTTCCTACAACTGCAGGTGAAATCTACGATGACATCAAAATAAAGGCTTCGATTTTTTAAAATTGCACATCTCTGGGAAAATACTTACATCCCTTCCAACCAGGTCTTCTTTGTTCTCCACAATGCCCCAGGGAGCGATTCCTATAGCACAGACCCGGCCTCTGGACTTGGAGGAGTGGTCCTTCAAGGCATCCCCCACATGGCTGATGACACCTGTGAGCAGCCGTAAGTCATATTTGCAGGCCCCATGCTGCTGCTGCTGCTGCTAAGTCGCTTCAGTCGTGTCCAACTCTGTGTAACCCCATAAACGGCAGCCCACCAGGCTCCCCCGTCCCTGGGATTCTCCAGGCAAGAACACTGGAGTGGGTTGCCATTTCCTTCTCCAATGCGTGAAAGTGAAAAGTGAAAGTGAAGTCACTCAGTCGTGTCTGACTCTTAGTGACCCCATGGACTGCAGCCCACCAGGCTCCCCTGTCCGTGGGATTTTCCAGGCAAGAGTACTGGAGTGGGGTGCCATTGCCCTTTACCTCCCATCAAATCACTTTTCAGGAACTTTAGGGCTCCCTGCTCTGAGACGCTCCACTTCTTGCAGAACAGGGTTGAATCACTGAAAGTCTGAGCGCATAAAAATTAGTCATCCTGCATTAGCTCCTAGGAAAGGGAAAATAAAAACCAAAGCAACTGTACAGGAACTTTCTTCACAAGTTTCCAAGACCTAAGGATGGATGAAGTAAGGGTCTCCCTTTGTCTGCATTCAGCTAAAGCTGAGTCAGATGGCCAGGTGTGTTTCTCAACCTCTCTGGGCCTCAGTGATGGGAAAAGGATTGTCAGAAGCCTCAGTGAAAATGAGGTATTGTCCAGTGCTCATGTCAAAGAATGGCACATAGTAGGTGCTAGAGATGTTGACCATTATCATGATCATACCAAAATAAATACCAAGATACCACATAAAAGTTTCATTTCTGCCGTAAATATTATTGTTACCAACCCGGGTTCTTGGCCTTCCCCCATCAATAGAGATTGACTAGAGGCCAGACAATGGCAGCCCACTCCAGTACTCTTGCCTGGAAAATCCTATGGACGGAGGAGCCTGGTAGGCTGCAGTCCATGGGGTCGCTAAGAGTGGGACACAACTGAGCGACTTCACTTTCACATTTCACTCTCATGCATTGGAGAAGGAAATGGCAACCCACTCCAGTGTTCTTGCCTGGAGAATCCCAGGGACAGGGGAGCCTGGTGGGCTGCCATCTATGGGGTCACACAGAGTCGGACACGACTGAAGTGACTCAGCAGCAGCAGCAGCAGCAGCAGAAGCCAGACAAGATTCTGGCAAGACTTTATTGGGGTCCCTGCTGCAGCAGGGGGGATAGTGAGAACAAACAACAGGTGCCCTTGCTTGCTTCCCAAGGTGGGGTGAGCTGGTTCCTTACATGGAGTGAGGATCAGGAGTGTGTCCAGGGGTAAGGCTGAAGGGGTGACTTAGGTGTTTTGCCCACCTATTAGGTGGTGCTGTGTGCAGGGGGCATGCACAATACTCTATTTTCGCTCCTGATCCACTGCTCTTGCTCCATGCTCTTCCGAAGTGGCAGCTGTTTTTGTTTTTATTTTTGGTCTCTTTGTATCTTTTGGATCCAGAATTCATCCCAACTGTGCATACACATAGATATTTTTTAGTCCCATAAAAGTAATTTTATGAGACTCTCTCTTTAGTTCCTTTGATTTTGTATCTAAAGGAGAGGTGAGTCCAGGTGCCAGCACTGCAGCGAAGGGTCTCAGGACCCAGCCTGTCTCAATCTCAGGATGCAGCATGTTTTGTTTCTTGATCTTAATTATCCCAAAGCTTCTAGGGAACCACAGTGATCTCGGGGTCTGCACATTCACAGCCAGGGAGAGGGTCGACACTTACCCGTGCTGACGCCCCCGGTGAAGATCCAGGCCCCAGTGGTCATGGCAGCCTTGATCAGGCCTTTCCCGAAGACCTGCTTCAGCTTGGGCTGCATCTCAAAGTTCTGAAGGCCCCCATGCACGGATATTAAGAGCTTGGGGAGCTCCAGCTGCCAGTCTCTCACCATGAGATGAAGCAGCGAGTCTGGCTTGGTGTCGTAGGAGACCCGGATATACTGCAAAAGAGGGTGTGGCCCTCAGCACCCTTTCTTGGGTCTGACTCTCATGTCACTGTCACTCCGGTTCAAGTGACAGCCTCCTGCCTTTCTCTCTGGCAGGGATCTGGGGCCCTCTGTGCAAGTCCGTGGCCACACGATGGGAAGGAACACTGGAGGGTTGCCAGATTCAGCAAGTAGAAATATAGAATGCACAGCTAAAATTGAATTTTACATGAACAATGGAACATGTTTTAGTATATGTGTGCTTCCTGCAATATTTGGGGCATCCTTAAAAATTACATGTTATCTATCTGAAATTCAAATGTAATTGGGAGTCTTGTATTTTACCTGGCAAACCTTATCTTTTATTTTTTCATTGCATTGTGCTGTGTGAGTGTTAGTAGCATCAGACTCTTTGTGACCCCCTAGACTGTAGCCCACCAGGCTCCTTTGTCCATGGCATTCTCCAGGCAAGAATACTGCAGTGGATTGCATTTTTCATTGCCTTAGGATGATTTATTTTGTCAAAGTTCCCAGCCAATTTTCCTAGTATCAGAACTTCAGTAATGACAATAATTAATACTGAGAGTAAAAGGAATCCTGAAATTGTCCAATACTGAAAGATGTTACTATTAGCAAAGATTTATTTTAATTATTTAACTAGTTTGTTAAAAATTATGTGCATTGCAAATAGGTTCATCTGTACCATTTTTCTAGATTCTACATATATGCATTAATATATGACATTTGTTTTTCTGTTTCTGACTTATAGCAGAAAATAACACAATATTGTAAAGCAACTATACTCCAATAAAAAATATTTTTAAAGTACATAACCCCCAAAAAATTAAGTACTGTCACACACATGCACAAATATCTGCAAATTAACAAATTTGTCAGAAATTTGTAGAAAATTTGTAGAAACAAATTTGTAGAAAATTAAACCAAAGTTCAAAGGAAACACACTCTAAAATTTCAAAGCAAAGACCATGCATAGTTCTAAACAACAATTGAAATACTTCTTCACTGTATCTAGCATTCATAGGAGCAAGAAATTACTCCAGATTTATTTTTTTTCTGGATACTTTTTGTTCATTGGAAACTTCTAGGAAATATGCCTGCTAGGTTTACAAAAATTTTAGAGCAACTTAGGAATTTATCTACTTTATGTAAAGCTTTTTAACAATTGGTCATCATTGGGCTATATTCCCTGTGCTCGTGATCAGTTGCTAAATTGCATTGTTCAAGCCAGGGATTCCTCCAAACCCATGCAAGAAAGTGAAATCCAGTCTAATCCAGTGATAGTCAACTCAATCCCCCTCCCCTTCCCCCCCCACCCAAATCCCAAATCTCAGTCTTCCTGGACCATCTCTCTTTTACTATTGAATCAAAAATATTTATAACAGGTCAAAGCTGACTGCAGTAAAGTTCTGCGCATGCTTATGTGCTCAGTCACTCAGTCGTGTCCGACTCTTTGCGACCCCATGGACTGTAGCCCACCAGGCTCCTCTGTCCATGGGATTTCCTAGGCAAGAATATTGGAGTGTGTTGTCATTTCCTTCTCCAGGAGGTCTTCCCAACCCAGGAATCTAACTTGAGTCTCCTGCATTGCAGGCAGATCCTTTACCACTGAGTCACCAGGGAAGCCTATAGAATCCAAGGTGTGGGGGAGGGATAAATGGGGAAATTCCAGTTGACATTTACACACAGTACTATACATATAATAGAGAACTAATAAGGACCTCCTGTATAGCACAGGGAACTTGCTCATGGTCTGTATGGGAAAAGACTGTAAAAGATTGGATATACGTATATGTATAGCTGATTCACTTTGCTGTACACCAGAAACTAACACAACATTGAAAATCAACTGTAGTCCGATAAAATTTTTTTTAAAAAAGGTCCCAAGCTGGCTCAGCTGGATGCGGGACAGGATGTCTTAGAGGGGATGGGTGCTGGAAATGGGGCTTGTAACTGATCTCGGGGCTGGACCTTTCCCTCAAGGTGAAGAAGAGGTTAATGAGTCCATGCACTGGCCCCTGTGAAACGCCTCTTTGTGTCCTGGCCAGTAGACAGGGCGCCCTTCTGGAGGACCCAATGCTATGGTATTTGCTTGGAACACTTCTGAATTTTATCTGAACAATGATGTTGGGCCAGTGAAATAGAATAAAATAGCAAAAATGGCCTGACAGGGACCGTGGGAGTATTATTTAGAATGGGCTGAAAGGGATCCCAGTGCTGCCGCCTCCCCTCTCTGGCAGGGCTCCTCAGAAAGGCAGAGGGCACTCCCTGTTTACATGCAAATGTGCAAGGCTGCCGTCTTCTTGTCTTTTCGGACCAGCTGAATGCCCGCCAAGGGAGGCTGGGCTTGGACTTCAGAGAGAAATATTTCCAGGCGCTCCTCACCCATGTAAGGGTGGCTCAATGCCTGCAGTTATTTAATAGAAAAGACAAAACAAAGCCCCAAACAACCCTAAAAACCAAATGACATAATTAGTCTCTTATCCCTGGAGATGGAACAGTGTCTTTGTAGAGTCCGGCTGGACTGTGATTCTTGGTATAGATTTAAAGCATATTGTGTTTCCCTGGTGGTTCAGTGATAAAGAACCCGCCTGGCAATGCAGGAGATGCATGTTCGATCCCTGATTCAGAAAGATGCCCTGGAGAAGGAAATGACAACCCACTCCAGTACTCTTGGGACTTCCCTCGTGGCTCAGACAATAAAGAATCTGCCTGCAGTGCAGGAAACCTGGGTTCAGTCCCTGGAGGAGGAAATGACAACCCACTCCAGTATTCTTGCTTGGCAAATACCATGGAAAGAGGAGCCTGGAGGGCTACAGTCCAGGGGATTGCAAAGAGTCAAACACAACTGAGCACAGCACACCATGTGTTCTTTATCATAGTGCCCAGTTTCCAAATTTCATGGCTAAAAAGTGGAGTGTGCAGATATATTTCTTGTCTTTACAATGAAAACTCTAGGAAGATTGCATCACACTCTTGAAAGAAGACCCAGCTATCTTCGGTCTCAGAGTCTGGGAGGCTGGGCCTCTGATGGAGGCTGTGGCTTAATGACACCCCTTCCCAAGGCTTCTCTTACCATGGCTTTGTTGGAGTATCCGCCACCCTGGAATTCAAGAATCCCATAGGAATCTGTGGGGTAGCTCTGGGTGTGTTTGCCAACAGACCATTTTTCAGGATGAACTTCCACCAATTTGTTTTCCTCTCCATTTTTGCTGGCTGTTACACTTGGCAGAGGAGGGATGTGTTGGTTGGTGAGCTGGCCACAGCAACACCTGAAAACAAAGACAAAGCTTGGTCTTTCTAGAACATTCTCCTCCTAATGATGTGTTAACCTGAATAGAAGCAGGCTAACACCTTCCTCATCCAGCTTTAAATGGGGACAGAAATACCCCTTATGGTGTCCTTTTCCAGATAATCATTGCATATCTATTTTAAACATATTGGATGACCACCCTTTCTTACTGAACACATCTTAATTCTTTTTTTTTTTTAAGGATTGTTGTATTTATTTTAAATTTTTTATTTATTTATTTTTGGCCATATTGGGTCTTTGTTGTTGCATCCGGGCTTTCTCTAGCTGCAGTGAGCGGGGAGTACTCTATAGTTAAGTTGAGCACTTCTCATTGCAGTGACTTCTCTTGCTGTGGAGCATGGGCTCTAGAGCACAGGCGCAGTTAGTTGTAGCACAGGGATTTAGTTGCCCCACGAATGTGAGATCTTCCCAGACCAGGGATTGAACCTGTGTCCCCTGCAGTTGGCAGGCAGATTCTTAACCACTGGACCACCAGGGAAGTCCTTTAATTCTTTTTGGTGTCTTGACAACATGATTACGGCCACCAATCACTGAGATTCTGTGACAAAGGACACTCACTCTCCACCCACCCCCCCATATAGAGTTGACCCTCAAGGATGTTTCAGTATTGCTAAATTCTTCCATTGCTTTAGTAAAACATTTCTCTACACAAGTTAACATTGAAAGTGTATTTCTTTTGCTGCTCATACTTTCGGTGTCAATTCAAAGAATCATTTGCCAAATCCAAGGTCATAAAGATTAACTTCTATGTTTTTGTCTAAGAACTTTATAGTTTTAGCCCTTACATCTGATATGTGATAGATTTGGAGTTAATTTTTATATGTGGTGTGAGGTAGGGGCTTAAAGCCATTCCTTTGCACCTCGATGTCCAGTTGTTTCAGCATCATTTGATGAAGAGACTAATCTTTCTCCATCAGGTTAGATAACCTTGCCAAAAAATCATAGACAGGTCACAGACAAGTGGGTTTCTTTCTGGACTCTCAGTTCTATTACATTGGTCTTTATGTCCACTGTAGTATTTTAGTACTACACTACCTTGATTAGTGTAGAACTGTAGGAAGTTTTGAAATCAGGTAACATGAGCCTGGAGAATCCCAGGGACTGGGGAGCCTGGTGGGCTGCCGTCTATGGGGTCACACAGAGTCGGACACGACTGAAGTGACTTAGCAGCAGCAGCAGCAGCAACATGAGCCCTTCTACTTTGTTCTTTTTTATAAGATTGTTTTGGCTATTCTGGATCCCTTGCAATTCCATGCCAATCAGTTTGTCGATTTCTATAACGAAGTCAGCCAGAACTCTGATAGGGATTACATTGAATCTGTAGGTCATTTTGGCTGTCTGCATCCTGACAGGAGTTTATAGCCCAGGTGACTCTCTGCTTAATGACTCACATGGAGAATAAGTTCTGGGCATCCTTGACTCCTCCTCCCTTTCCCTCAAACACCAGAATAGTTGCTGGCAGCTGGTGGACAAGGGATATTTTGAATAACGTCTTAATTATGGCTTCCAATTTACCTGTTAGGGTCTTTAGTGCTGGGAATGACAAAGATACATTCTCGTTTGCAAAAGGTTTTTTCTATCCAAGCTTTCTGTCCCTAGAAGAGGAAAAAAGTGGACATTAGACTGAGATATTCCCAAACCAACCTCAGAATTCATTATTTTACTTTTATAAAATGAATAGTAACGGTGAGTCTGCCCAAAACATCTGAATAAACACCTCCAAGAACGGTGAATGCAAGCCTTTCAGGATCTTACCTCTGGTTCCTTTTAAGAGAAATGGCTCAGAAATATGCTTTTGTGGTTTCCGTAGGGCTAGGAAACCTGTGCTTTGCATGAAAATCAGAGTCTACAGAAGGGGAATGATGGTGCCCCTAGAGCCAGCCAGTGCCCTGCGGAGCCTGGTGGGACCTGAGTTATTGGAAAAGCTGACAAAATTGTCCAGTCTCTGATCAGGTCTTTGTTTTGTTTTGTTTTTCCTTAAGATGTGTGTTTGTGTGTGGACCATTTTTAAAGTCTTTACTGAATTTGCTACAATATTGTTTCCATTCATGTTTTGGTTTTGTGGCCACAAGGCATGTGCGATCTTAGCCCCTGAACCAGAGATGGAATCCATGTCTGTTGCATTGGGAAGCAAAGTCTTAACCACTGGACCATCAGGGAAGTCATTCTGATCAGGTCTTCGATTTGCTGTCAAGAACCTGGTCTTCTCTAGACTCCCAGGCCCCATTGCACTATAGTCATTTTATAAGTAATATTTCTAACTGGTGCTCAGATTCACCAACTGTTATTTTTATAATTAAAAATATTGAAGATTGTGAAGAACTGGGGCCTCATGTAACATTGATGCTGGGGCTGAAAACTGGTACATTTACCATCAAGGGTAATTTGGCAATCATTTGTTGCAGTTACAAAGCTTATATGTTTTCACTCGCCATTTTTTAGGATTTTATTCTGCAAATGTGCCTAAACAAGCTGACACAGGCCCAAGGCTATTTACTGCATCACTGTCTGTGATATCAAAAGGCTGGGAGTCACCTACTGCTTATCAGTAGGGGATTATTACCCAAATCATAGAATAGTCATCAATGCAATTCTTTGAGAAAACAAAAAAATTTTTTGAAAGAGAATAGGATGTTCTTGTTCTATCGATAGGGGAAAATCACTGAGCTATGGTAAGTGAAAAAGCAAGCCACAGGATAATTTCTAGAAAATAGACACCATGTATGGGAATGATACCCCACGAGCAGCTGGCAGTGGCTCCCCCAGAGGGAGACCTAGAGGCCTCAGAGACCTGGGTGGAAAGGAGGCGCCCATAGCCTGGTGCCCTACTCAGTTTTTTTTAAGATTTTATTTTTTGTTAAGCTTAGTGAAGTAAGCCATAAAGAAAGACAAATATCGTATGATATTGCTTTTATGTGGAATCTAAAAATGTGATGCAAACAAACTTATTTACAAGACAGAAATGGACTTACAGACACAGAAAACAAATTTACGGTTACCAAAGGGGAAAGGTTGGTAGGGAGGGATAAATTCGGAGCTTGGGATTAGCAGATGCATACCACTATATATAAAACAGATAAAAGATAAGGACCTACTGTATAGCACACGGATCTATACTCAATATCTTGTAATAATCTATAAAGGAAAAGAATGTGAAAAAGAATATGTGGAAATTCCCTGGTTGTCCAGTGGTTAGGACTCAGTGCTGTCACCGTGGGACCTGGGTTCAATTCCTGGTCAGGGAACTAAGATCCCACACACTGCACAATGTGCCAAAGATACATAGATATAGACACAGATAACTGAATCATTCTGCTGTACACCTGAAACTAACACAACATTGTAAATCAACTACACTTCTATTTTAAAAATTTAAAAATTAAAACTTTATTTTTTTTAGAGCCATTTTAGGTTTACAACAAAATCGAAAGGGTGGTACAGAGATTTCCCATAAACTCCCTGCCCCCCATCCTTATCAACGTTCTCCACCAGGGTAGTGTGCTGCTGCTGTTGCTGTTGCTAAGTCGCTTCAGTCATGTCCGACTCTGTGCAACCCCATAGACGGCAGCCCACCAGGTTCCCCCGTCCCTGGGATTCTCCAGGCAAGAACACTGGAGTGGGTTGCCATTTCCTTCTCCAATACATGAAAGTGAAAAGTGAAAGTGAGGTCGCTCTGTCGTGTCCAACTCTAGCGACCCCACGAGACTGCAGTCTACCAGGCTCCGCTGTCCATGGGATTTTCCAGGCAAAAAGTACTGGAGTGGGGTGCCATTGTCTTCTCCCCAGGGTAGTGTATTTTTTACCAAAGTCGAATCTACATTGACAAATCATCACCACCTGAAGTGGATAATATGTGTTATTTCACTCTTGGCATCGTACAGTCTATGGTTTGACAAATTAAAATGACTTCTATCCACCATTATAGTATCATACACAGTATTTTCTGCCCCCAAAATCTTCTGTCCTCTGCCTATTCATCCCTCCCTCTTCCTAATCTCTGGAAACCACTGAATTTTTACTTTCTCCATAGTTGCACCTTTTCTAGGACGTTGTATAGTTGGAATCATCCACTCTAAAGTCCCTTTAGGTTGGCTTCTTCCACTTGCATGCGTGCTAAGTCGCTTCAGTCGTGTCTGACTCTGTGCGATGCTATGGACTATAGCCCTTCAAGCTCCTGTATCCATGGGATTCTCCAGGCAAGAATACTGGAGTAGGTTGCCATGCCTCCTCCAGGGGATCTTCCTGACCCAAGGATCAAACCTGTGTCTCTTATGTCTCCTGCATTGGCAGGCAGGTTCCTTACCAAGCAGTGTCACCTGGAAGCCCCTTCTTTCACTTAGTTGTATTCCTTTAAGCTTCTACCATGCCTTTCTGACAAATAACTCTTTTTTTAGTGTTGAATAATATTCCATGGTCTGGATGTACCACAGTTTATTTACCCATCTACCCTCTGAAGTTGGTTGCATCTAAACTGTGTCAGTTCCAAATAAAGATGCCATAAACATCTGTGTGCGGTTTTCTGTGCAGGTTTAAGTTTTCCCGTTTAAAACTCTGAATGATGGAATGTATGACCTTGGTGTGTGGCCATCCCTCAAGTGTGCCATAGACCCTCCAGGACCTGTGACTAATAAATCTTATTCCTCCAAGTTCCCTTGGTCTTGGCTGAAGTGTATTTTGCAATCAGAATAAGAACCACAAAGGCTAGGGCAGCCACATTAGTCCCAGAGGGGTGATGTCTGTGGGGCTCCCTGTGGTGAGGCCTGGGTGAATGCCCTGGGCATGCCTAGCCAGGCTTCATTGTCTACAGGCTGAGACCAACATGGTTACACAAAGCACAGAGTTCAGGAGACTGGGGATCACTGGGGATCATCGGCTGACCACACATGTACATATATGTATATTTATTTCCTGGTTCCATCCACCAAAAGGGCCTAAAAACACTCTGACAGAAATGAATATACTTAGTGTGCAAATATTTGTTTCTAAACAACATTCTCCACTAAAAAAAGCCAGGGCTCCTAGGACAAGTGACTGAATCCAGATCTGGGGCAGAGAAAGTACAAGAAGAACTTGGAACATCTTGTGCCAGAAAGTAAGGAAGTGTTTACTTTCCACTTGGGAACTTGTCAGAAAACACAGAACCCTCTTTGAAAGGGTTCTCACTGGCTTTATCTGGGATGTGAGCATGAAACTAAATGATCACAATAAAGAACTGTAACCCTTTGGCTGAAATAACGATCCATGAACTCACAATGGCATAAATTTATACACAAATAAATGTATAGGGGAGATGGGAAATCTGTTTCTTGCATTTTTTAGTCACCCTCCCAATGCAGGGGGCCCGGGTTCCAGCCCTGGTCAGGGAACTAGATTCCACATGCCACAACTAAGACCTGGCACAGCCAAGTAAATAAATATTAAAAAAAAAATAAAGAAAATAAAGAAAACCAACATTGGGCAACTGTCAAGAATCTTTGTTGAAATCTACATGCCATGGGTAAAGGACTGGAAAGTAACGGTACACTTACATAATCTCAAGGCATCTCCCACAGAGATTTCTTAATCACAAAGGGGAAATGAATAACCTGACAGGTTGGGGAAATGAATAACCTGACAGGTTGGAGAAATCTGGTGAATACCACCTAAAATAAAGTGAGCTGTTACCAGCAATGAAACGAATATTCACCATGAGCCTCTAGATGAAATGCAGAGAAGAAAAATTGCCTAAAATGCAAAATCTGAATCTATAGGGAGGAAACTTTAGACAACCAAATTGAGGAGCATCCTGGAAAATAACTGAAATCACTGACCTTCAAAACTCCAAAGGCCATGAAAGACAAGTAAAGGCTGGGGAATGGTCACAGGAGCTATAGAGACATGACCTTGGAACACCCTTCAGTCTTTTGCCTCATCTTCGGCCCTGCCCCCTAGTCCCGCCCACCCTTTCTGGCTCCCACCCTCTGATCCCTCTCCAGGCCCCACTCCCTCTAATGGCTCACTGACCCTTCCTCCCAGTGCCTCCACCCCACCTCTGCATAAGAAACCAACAAGTGGGCCCTTCACAGAAAACTGTTAATGACCAGGTATGGGAAATCAGGGGAGCTTCCCAGGTGGCACAGTGATAAAGAATCCACCTGCTAATGCAGAAGACTCAGGTTCGATCCCTGGGTTGGGAAGATCCCCTGGAGGAGGAAATGGCAACCCACTCCAGTGTTCTTGCCTGGGAAATCCCATGGACAGAGGAGACTGGTGGGCTACAGTCCATGGGGTCGCAAAGAGATGGATACAACTTAGCGACAGGGCACACATGCATGCATGCATGTGGGAAATCAGAAAGCCAGGGTCTAGCCCCTTGGAAAACTAGGCTCAGGACCCTGTCATCACAAGGTGGACGAGCCATCTGCCCTGCAGGGTCTCAAATGCTGAGGTGGGTAAGGAACTGGGCGGGCAGTAACATGCCTCAGACATAGTCACATCTATTCTGTCACAGGCAGTATTCAAACGCCCCCACCACCCAGTGCCCCAGGCACCGTTCCTGCAGGTGCAGGGCATCTGTGGGCCTCCAGGGGCATCAGCCTGGCATCTGCTCCCCCAACTCAGGAGGGGGCTTTTCAGGGCTTTTCAGCCCAGCACTGACTCTGCTTGTAGCCATGGGCGAGGGTAGCAACTGGTATCCACACAGCTCCAAGCTCAACCCACTTCCCTCTGCTTCACCAAAAATCCATTCTTTTTCTAAGGAAAAAGCTAGCATGTGATTACCATACTTTCCCTGAGGAAAGAAAGGCTTTGCTTTAGTATTAACTCTGAATTTTTCCTGTTCTTTTTTTAGTTTAGTTAGGAAGAATCCAGTTCCAAAATTCCAGTTGCTGCTTGTTGTTGTTGTTCAGTCACTCAGTTGGGTTCTACTGTTTACCACCCCATGGACTACTGCAGCATTCCAGGCTCCCCTGTCCTTCACTGTCTCCTGGAGTTTACTGCAGGCACTCCTGCAGGGGACGGAGCAGGACTGTGGCTCCTGTGATTTTTGTGGGAGATTCATATCCATCAAGTCTGTGGTGCTATGTTACTGCTTAGTCTCCAGAAATGTTCTAGAATCTTCTGAGGATGAACAAGAGGTCCCGGAAGTCACTCACTCTATGCAGGCAGTCATGCTTCACAGGGTCTAGTTTCTGTCAAGAGGCCCGGGAGGGAGGCTCTCTGGCTCCCTGCTCCCCAGCCCCTCTGGCAACCTATTCCTACACACCCTCCCTCTCTCATCTGACCCTTTTCCTCCCACAAGAATCTCAGAAGCCACAGCCCTGCTTGGTCTCCTGTGGGAGTGCCTGGTGGAAGGGTGGTGTTCACTGTCCCCTGGTGACTAAGGGGTGATTCAGAAGCCCAGGTGGAGTGTTGCCAGGGTTGCGGGCAGCAGCCCATCCCTGGGCCCCTGAGGGCAGCTGGGCACACAGAGCAGGGAGTCACCCAGGTCAGCTCACGTTGCGCGAGCTCAGTCTCAGAGGCAAATTCAGGTGAGAGGCGATGGGTGGAGGGCCCCTCGGTAAACAGTCCTCCCAGCCCTCCAGAGGATGCCCCAGGCTGAGTCAGGCCAAGGGATTAAGGAAAGGCACGTGGACCGAGATGAAAGGAAGCAGAGCCTCCTGAGGTTCATTCATAAACCCTCCAAGTCCCCCCAGCCCCTAGGCTAGATCCCGCTCACTCATCTGAAGTAGTCTCTTCCATCACAAATAGTTATTTTATTTTATTTTTTTAACAGAAATTGAGAAGCATTTTTTTTTCAGGGTAGAAGTGGTTATTTGAAATGCCTTGGAGCAGGGTAATAGGAACCCCTGTCCTGGGGAATTGGCTCCCATCTGAAAGAGCGCAGGAAGCTGAGTAGGGGAATGTGGGAGCACTGCCCACCACACTGAGCTGCAACTTTCCTGTCTCTGAAAGGGACACTGCTTTGCATAGTTCTGAGCTTCAACTGGGATGATATTAGTGCAGTATTTGGGAAGTCCTACAGGAGACGCAGGTTCAATCCCTGGTTCAGGAAGATCCCCTGGAGAAGGAAATGGCAACCCATTACAGTATTCTTGCCTGGAGGATTCCATGGACAGAGGAGCCTGGTAGGCTACAGTTCATGGGGTCACGAAATAGTCGCACATGACCAAGCAACTAAAGGGGCACACACACACACATAAATGGAAATCCTGGTCATTCCAATAGCCCCCCCTCCCTTATCTACAGAGGTTACATGCTAGGACCCCAAGTTGATGCCCAAAACCCAGACAGGACCAAATTCGGGATATACTATGCCTTTTCCCATACATACACACCTATGATAAAGTTTAATTTATAAATTAGGCACAGTAAGAGATTAACAATAACTAATAATAGAATAATAACTAATAATAAAATAACACAAATGAACAGCAATTCCTAATAGTAGAAGAAAAAGCCTTGCCTGGTCTGTCCTCTAGTCAATTTCTCTTACTTGAGGAAGAAGGTTCAGTAGCAGGCAGATGGAATATTTGGTGGTGCTGGCGGGGCTGGGAAAGGACCTGATGTTAATGGGGATGGAGGAAGGGGAGGGGCCTAATCGCGAACCTAAGTTCCTGACTGGTGGAGCTGGGTGGCTGGGGGTGCAATTTATGGAGGTGGGGCCACGCAGGCCCAGGCCTGAGGAAGACAATCCAGCCCCCTGCAGTGAACACCTCAGGCTCCAGGCACCCACTGGACCTGCAGGGAGGGAAAGGGGTCATCTGGTTGCATGAATGAGACCCAGGGTATAGTGATATCTAGATAACTCTAGATAATGGGAATCAGAGAGATTGCTGATGGAGAGACTACAGGAAGTAGAGAGGAAGGCGTCTGGCATTGAGTCCCCAGGAGCAGGGGAGAGGGCTGGGGACACAAGGTCTGGGCGGTGGAGGACAGACACAGTGTCTCAGGGGCCTGCTGAGGATCATGTGTCCTTGATGGACTAACCAGGTTTGCGGGAAGGAGGTCAGAGGCAGGCGGGTTGATGGCCCTGCCAGCTCGTCTTTTTGTTTTGTTTTCAAAGAAAGGAAAAAAAAAAAAGTATCTGCTATTAACAATAAAAAGCCCCAAGTAACGTTTGTACAACCTGGGGAGTAGCCACCAGATCTCATGATCAGGACATTTGCTGGACTTTCATGTGGATTTAGAGCCAAGTCCTGAGGCCAGCCTCACCCTGCACCCCCACCCCCATCCAGAATAGGGGTGGCATCAGGACCTTCTGGAATGGGTTCATGTGGATGGGGAGGGGCCTCTGGGGAGGTGTAGGTGGGAGGAGCAGGGCAGGGCACAGCCTGGAGAAGGCAGAGCTGAAGTGGGGGTGCCCAGGGAAGGTGGGGAGGGTGGGGCTGGGGCGACAGGGCAGCCTGGTCTGGGCCTCAGGAAGTGGCTTCAGAACTAAGAGCTGGTTTGCTGCTGGGTGAGTCTCTGTTTACTCAGTGGCCCTGTTTCTTGGGCCAAAATTAACAGCAAAGGCCACAGTGAAATGGTGATTTGTGGACCAATTTAGCCAAAAGAAACCGCTGGTCTCATGTGTCTATTTAGAGCAGACGTCTTGCGCTCTCATCCAGGGCTGCATGGGGCCCACACGTGGACTTGGTTTGACCTTTGTATCAGGAGGAGAATTCGCTGCTGTTATTAACTGCGAGAGAGGTCCCCGTGTGAAAACCTTGACCTCTGGCTGCCCTGCACTGCCCTGGGGATGTGGGAACTCAGGCTGACAGACCTCCCGCACAGCTGCAAGAGGTGTTGAGTCCCCCGACACAGGAGAGGTGAAGAAAGTGCTCTTGAAGAGGGGACAGCAGGACAGGGAAGAATGCCAGGACTCCCTTCTCTGCTGTGATGGGCACAGTGATGCCCGCTCAAACCTGGATGCATTTGGGGTGGGGGCCATGCAGAGACCATGGGCTCCCTCACTGTGGTTTCACAGATGAGGAAACAGGCAGTGGAGGAGTTAGGACTTTGGTAGGGGCTCTGGGAGGTGATGATTGGATGACTGACTCAATGACTCAATGGACATGAGTTTGAGCAAACTCTGAGAGATAGTGGTAGACAGAGAAGCCTGGCATGCTGCAGTTTATGGGGTCACAAAGAGTTTGACACGACTGAGTGATTGAACAACTGGGAAGTTAGGGGGCATTGAGACATAAGACACAATGACATGGTGAAGCCACAAGCTTGGTCAGTCTCATGGCCAGGTGGCCGGCCTGACTCCCCTGCATGGCTCTGTCCCACATCTGTCTTCTCTGGCAGATTCAAAAGTTTTTCTCCAAAATGGGCAGATGCTTTTGAGGTCCTCCCTTTAAGGAGGATAGAGAACAGAACTATCTCTATTTTGAATCAAAAAAAAAGTTGTAATAAGATTTTTCTGGCACGATCTAGCTGTGCAAGAACCAACCTTGAGGTGTAAATGTTGAGTTCAACATGGCAGTCATAGAACATCTTAAATCTGGCTGGTCTGAGTTGGGATATGCTGTGAATTTATGTGTAAAACAGCAAGTTATCATTTGCCATGTCTAACAATGGACCTTAGAAAGAAAAGTGGGGACTTCCCTGAAGGTCCAGTGATTAAAACTTCACCTTCCAATGAAGGGATGTGGATCTGATCCCTGTTTGGGGAGCTAAGATCCTATGTGCTTTGCATTACTGTCACCCCACTCCTCCCACCCCAAAAAAGAAAGAAAGAAAGAAAAGAAAAAGTGTTTGGGAGGATTTTTTCCAGGTGGCTCAGTGGTAAAGAATCTGCTTGCCAATGCAGGAGATGCAGGAGAAATGGGTTTGATTCCTGAGAAGATCCCCTAGAGAAGGGAATGGCGACCCACTTCAGTATTCTTGCCTAGAGAATCCCATGGACAGAGGAACCTTGCAGGCTACAGTCCATGGTGTCTGTGAACACAACTGGACTGTTGTTTCTACACAACAGTCAGACACAACTGAGCTACTAGGTAGAAACGCATTCAAAAACAGACAAAAAGTATCTCACTAATACGCTTTTTATGTTGACCACATTTTGAAATGATCATATTGGGGATATACTGAGTTAAATATGTTTTTATATTTCACTAATTTTTTTAACATGGCTCATTTTTGTTTGGATACAGCTACTCTACAGTGTACAATGATGTCTGGGGACAGATCTCTCTGCATATTAATACATCCCTGGTGACTGTCTTTTTAACGGAGGTGTTTAAATGTTGATTGCCATTAATGTCTAGGACAAGGACTGGGTCTCATTAGTCCTCTGGATGAGGGCTTCTATTTTCCCAGATCTAGAACTTTAACACACACACACACACAAACGTGCACACATGCACACAAAATTATAGGACATCTTTAAAACATTTTCAAACAAAGTAAGAGAGAATTTTCTAAGAATACCTAGTGCTCCAGGTCAAGAGGACTGTAAGTTAATAGAAAGTCTGCTTTGTTTTCACTTAGTTCAGAATGAAGACCAACCACTTAAATGCCTGCACATCTTTCTGTGCCTTGTACTTATCAACTTTGCAAAGTAAATAAATGAAGTTTCAAAGGAGCCAAACCCAACACAAGCCCTGACTTATGCTGAAAAATAACTAATAAAACATAAACCATGACAGCAAATACCCTCGGCACTGGTTGACATTTCCAGTTACATTTTCTGGGGCCTAAAATACATGGCAGGGAATGATCACTTTATGGGACAAATATCACTGCAAATGCCATGAATCAAAACTGCTGCTTGAGGGGCTTCCCTGGGGGTTCAGTGGTAAAGAATCCTCCTGCCAATGAAGGAGACATGGATTCGATCTCTGATTCGGAAAGATCTTACATGCTGTGGAGCAACGAAGCTTGTGCTCTAGAGCCCAGGAGCCACAATTACTGAAGTCTGGGTGCCCTAGAGTCCGTGCTCTGCAATAAGAGAAGCCTGAGCGCCACAACTAGAGAGTAGCCCCCACTGGCCACAACTAGAGTGATGTCCACACAGCAATGAAGAGCTATCACAGCCATAAATAAACAAATCAAATTATATATATTTATATATATATTATATATATAAATATTTTATATAAAAATATATAAATATATAAATATATTTTTATATATTTAAATATATAAAATATATTTAAATATATAAAATTATATATTTAGTTATATTTAAATATATATATTATATATTTATATATATTATATATATATATATTCTTTTTTGCTCAATAGTTTGCTTTTGCAAACTAAAAATTACATTTTTGTAATTTGGTGAACATTCCCAAAGACAACCCTTTCCCAAAATCAGACCTGTATTACTAAGGTCCTCTCCCATAGAGGCCGATCGTCCCTCTTAATTCCTCCATAAATACTTACTTCAGACTCAGCAAATCTGTCTTGTCTTTTTTCTCCTGACCTCTCTCTCTTCTTTTATTCCCATCGCCTACCCCTGGTCAACCGAGAACAAATCCTGTAAATATTTTCAACCTTCCCCACATTCCCACTATTTTTGCTAATATTTGCTAAAGTTTACAAATTTTCTGGTAACAAAAGGAAAATGTATTTGTTATTGAATTTTGTTAAAGTAAAAGAAAAAGAAATGTACAAAGGAATAAATAAACATCACACATACTAACTGCATTTAAAATAATGGCTAGCATTTCAATGTATTCCTTGGCTTTTTCCTATGAATAGATAAGATGTGTGTGTGTGTGTGTGAGCGTGTGCACATGTGTGTAATGAAAACTATGATTATCCTGCTTTGTCGTTATTCATTCTTCTCTGTCGTTTAAAAAGTTAATACATTACAAAGACTTCCCTGGTTGTCCAGTGGTTAAGACTTCACTTTCCAGTGCTAGAGAGGAGAGTTTTATCCCTGGTCAGGGAGCTAAAATCCTTGATGGCTCAAGGCCAAAAACCCAAAACATACAACAGAAGCAGTATTGTAACAAATTAAGTAAAGACTTTAAAAATGGTCCACATCAAAAAAAAAAAAAAAAGACTACATTTCACCTTGTAGATAGACCATGATTATGTGTCCAGTCCTCTATTTCCGCGTTTGTTGTTCCCTGTGTCTTACTGTAGTAAACAGCGCTCTATAAATGTTGGCTTACATCTACATTAATCCATCAGGATTATTGCCTTAGGACATATCCTTAGTTGTGCAGTTGTTGGACTTGGGCGTGTGTGCATGCTAAGTTGTGTCCAACTCTTTGTGACCTCATGGACTGTAGCCCGCCAGGCTCCTGTGTCCATGGGATTTCCCAGGCAAGAATACTGGAGTGGGTTGCCATGCCCTCTTCCAGGGGTCATGCCCTTCTCCAGGGATCAAACCCACGTCTCCTGGATCTCCTGCACTGGCAGGTGAACTGCCTTCTAGAAGCCAGTTCCCATTTCCCACCCCCCGCCCCCTAGCAGTGAGAAGGAATCTCCATCTTCCTTCACAGCCAATCAATCTTTCCACCGAGGTTTTAACTAACAGCTAAAATGTCAGCTAATAAAGGATTACAGGGACATCCCGGCCAAGAGGAAGACGCACAGATGGACATTCTGCAGGAAGCAGGAAACCAAGGTAAGATGCTAGGGAGTAAAGGCCAGGAGGCCAAGCCCTGGAGCTGGAGCTTCTCAGCAGAACCCTGGCATCTGCATTTAGACACTGGAGCCTGGTGGTGGCCAGTTCCATAGGCTTGTCCCTTCAGGGAACATGGATTCACTGGCTCTTCCCACATGACCTTGTCCAGCCAGGGTCCACAGGAGAGGAGCTGGAGGCCCCAGGAAGCTGAGTCCTACACCTCCAACACTTCCCCACACCTGAGCTTACCTGCCCCAACGCAGGGCCAAGAGGGTGCAGCTGGCCTCTTTCCGCCTCCTCCTCTGGCCAGGCAGGAGGCTGGCAGAGGAGGGCCAACCCTTTAAGAGGGGGCGTCCACATGAGGAGCACGTGAGCCCCCATACTGAGCTCTCATGATCCCCATGAGGCTTGTGACCTCGCTTCCAGGCCCAAAAAGGAAGCCAAAGCCCAGCCCACCAGGCTGTTCAATGTCGATGCCACAAAAGCAGCCTTGGGGTTTGGGGAGGCGGGAGGAGGGGAGCGAGAACTTTCCCTTTGAAGTGACCCTTCCCCCCAGCTAAAAATGTCAGCACTATTTGAATAATTGAGACAATTGGACATAACTGGCTCTTTCAGCAGACTCTTGGCTTGAAGGCAGTGCCCTAATTACCCTAATCCTTTCACATCATCTGAGGCTGGGCCAGAGGTCGAGGTGGACGTGAGTCCCATGTGACTGTCAGCCTTGTCTTGGTGCCTCTGAGCCCCAGGTCCCCACTCCAACCACAGCCCAAGCGACCTATGTCCACAGTCACCTGACATCTACCCTGATGAGAGCTTCTAAGGTTTGCTGTAATGAGTAGTCCAGTGATCAAGGAGATCAAACAGGTCAGTCTTCAAGGAAATCAACCCTGAATATTCATTGGAAGGACTGATGCTGAAGCTCCAATACTTTGGCCACCTGATGGGAAGAACTGACTCATTGGAAAAGACCCTAATGGGGGGAAAGATTGAGGGCAAAAGGAGAAGGGGACAGGAGAGGATGAGATAGTTAAATAACATCACCGATTCAATGGACATGAATTGAGGAAAGAAGAAACCCGAGCCCTGAAATTCTCCCACCCATGGCCTTCCACACAAGGAACACCTCCCCAACAGAGAAGGCTGCAAGTCTCCTCAGCCTGGGTTCCATCTGTCATCACAGAGGAGCCAACAGAGATGCAGGCAGACTGGAACCGAGGGGCATTAGGGGAGTTCCCACTTTACAGATGAGTAGACTGAGGATCATGTGAGTCAAGAGGCTGTTTGCCCAGACTTTGTAAGAGGCGGGCAGGACCCTAACTGGCCCAGGCTGTCAGGTCCACCCTGTAGAGCTCCTGGGACCAGGCCAAGCCTGGGACCAGCCCCCACCGCCAGCTGCAGGAGGACATACCCACACCTGGGGGATGCCCAGAGGCTTGGGGAGCCTCTGAAGTTTGGAGGTGGATGCAGGATTGTGCAGGGGGCCTGGGGAGAGGAGGTCTATCCTTTGCTTTCAGCAGCTTGTCTCAGGTCTCTCCCCACTAAAGGTTGACAGCTTTGTCCCAGCAGAGTGGGTGCCAGGGTCGGGTAAAGTGTGACTCCTGCCAAGCTTTGCCCATGCACACAGCCTGGAGTGAGTCGGCAGTGCCCGCCCTGAAGCAGCTCTGGCCTAGCAGCAGGGTCCTATGCCCTGTAGACCACATCCCTGATGGGCTCACAGCTTTTAGCAGGAGTCTTTTTGGGCAGAAGGTGGGCTGCAGGTGGCTGTAGGTCTGACTGCATGGCTCGAGGCAAAATTATGGGTGCTGGGCGCTTCTGGGGCATCAGGAATCAGACTGGAGCAACTAGGGAGGCCTCCCGCCTTCCCTGTGGCTGCCTCTATGGTCAGCCCCACCATGGCTGCAGAACGTGAAACCTGGTGATCAGTGTCAAGGACCAACCCCATCCCAGCCAGCCAGTAAGTGGCTCTCCAGTCAGTGGACACGACTGTCACTGGTCATTTAGGCCCTTCTCAGGGTCAGATAAGATGGAGAGAATGGGATCGATCCCCAGACCTCTGCAAGCCAATGCCCACCCTCCCTGGGACCAGTGTGCTGAGCCCAGCCCCCTGGGACTGCCACATGCAACACAGTGGCCCCAGCCCCATCTGCCTGCTCACTGAGAACATGAAACATGGCCCGTTCAATTTGAGATGAAATCTATGCATAAAACACATGAAATGGCCAAGACTGGTGATCGTATTTTTTACTGATTGCATGTTGAAATGATATTTTGGATGTTTGCAGTTGAATAAAACATTATTTAAAAATATTATTAATATTTTAATATATTCTATTTTAATATTTTAATTTTCAATATGATTAATACTAGGAGGAAAATATGAGTAAGTTTTATGTACAGTTTGATTCCAGCTATAAAAATATACTTAGAGAAAAAAGGACCAGAAAGGAACATGATATGCTAACAGGTTATGTTAATAAAAACATATGTGATTTTTATCACATATATTAATTTAGATAATATACATAAAAGAAAATTCATCATGAGTTCATACTGATAATTTCCCATTCAGATTTAGAAACTGATTTTCTTTAAAGTTCTTGATTTTATATCTATGTCTCTTTCTTTATGCTCTCTTATCTTCAGGTCATTGACAGTTTCTCTTTTGCTTTAACTTAGGTAAAGTTTCAGAGCAACAGTATTACTGTGACCCGTAAATTACCGAAAGCAGTTTAAAATATTGTTTTATTTTTCTTTTTGGTCTGAGGTATATCCCATCAAGGACTTCCCAGGTGGCTCAAGTGCTAAAGAACTCACCTGCCAATGTGGGAGACAGAGAGATATCAGATCTATCCCGGGTCAGGAAGATCCCCTGGAGGATGGCCTAGCAACCCACTCCAGTATTTTGCCTAGAGAATCTCATGGTCAGAGGAACCTGGCTGGCTACAGTCTATGGGGTCCCAAACTGCTGAACCCAACTGAAGACACTTAGTACACACACACACATATCCCATCAGGGTTTTCACATTACTTAAAATGATTCTGCCTTGTGTGGCTACTCAGCAAAAATGATACATAGTTGGATTCACTTGAGGAATTTTCCCCTGGGTTTTTAGAGATTGACTTCTCAATTTAATTTTGTTTTATAATTATATAAAATAGGATTGGGGGCAGGAGGAGAAGGGGACGACAGAGGATGAGATGGCTGGATGGCATCACTGACTCGATGGACATGAGTTTGGGCAAATTCTGGGAGTTGGTGATGGACAGGGAGGCCTGGCGTACTGCGATTCATGGGGTCGCAAAGAGTCAGACATGACTGAGCGACTGAACTGAACTGAAAATGATTACATTATTGCAAACTCAAAACTGCAAAGAAGGTTTTTTCTTTGTGTCTGGCTACTATATCTATTTTCTCCTAAAGTTTATTTACTTTAAAGTGTAAAGTAAACTTTAAAATATTTTTTGTTTAATCTTTCTCCTTTTGAATATTAGTATATAATATTAATTCTGTGTCTATATAGACACATGTATTTTTTTTTCATGGAACTGGTAGAGGACTTTATACACTTTTTCCCACCTTGCTTTTTGTATTTATATTCTCCACTTTGGGGAGGCATTACTTAGCTGTGTCTCATTTCTTTTTTGTAGCTGTGTATTCTGAATCCTTCAGTGAATGCATGAAAATTGATTCAACCAGATGGACACTTGGGTGAGTTTTGGTCTTTACAAATCACCGAGCAGCAAAAAGCCTTGCTGTGTGTCCTTTTGTATTTTGCCAGTCATCTCTAGGCTAGTTTCCTAGAAGTGAAATTATTGGAATTAAGGGTAAATGCACACATAATTTTGCTAACGTTGCAAAGTTTCCCTCCATAAAGGTTGCTGCTGTGGCTGCTGCTAAGTTGCTTCAGTCGTGTCTGACTCTGTGTGACCCCATAGATAGCAGCCCACCAGGCTCCGCCATCCCTGGGATTCTCCAGACAAGAACGCTGGAGTGGGTTGCCATTGCCTTCTCTGCCATAGAGGTTGCACCATCTTGCATTTCCACCAGTATTTTATGAGAATTGTTTCCCCGCAGCTTTGTCTATATAATGTGTTATTAAACTTTTGGATTTTTTGTTCATCTTATTAAGAAATGGTGTCTTAATAAGTATAGTTTTCATTTCTTGCAATGCTTTTGTCCAGTTTTATTGTTTGTTTGCTTGTTTTTTAATCAGGATAATCCTGGCTTCACAGAATGACCTGGGAAATGTTTCACCTTCTATTTTCTGTATGAGTTGGTGAAAGATTAGTATTAATTCTTCTTTACAAGTTTGATGGAATTTACAAGTGAAACCATCTGAGCCTGGGGTTTTCTTTGTGGGAAGTTTTAAAGTTAATAGTTCAAGCTCTTTGCTTTTCATAGATCTACTCAGACTATTCTGTTTCTTCTTGAGGCAGTCCCAATAATTTGTATCTTTTCAGGAATTTGTTCATTACAGCTGGGTTTTTAGTTGTTATACACTACAACTACACTGGCATGTAGTTGTTTATGGTTTTCCCTTAAAATTATCCTTTTTATTTCCAGAAGATCAGTGGTGGTATCCTGTCTTTCACTCTTGATTTTACTAACTTGAGTCTTTTTTTTTTTCTTTGTTAGTTAACTAACTTAACAATGGTGTTCATCTTTCCAAGAAAACAGCTTTTGGTTTCATTGATTTCTTCTATTGCTTTCCTATTCTCTATTATATTTCTTTCTACTCTAATCTTATTTCCTTCCTTCTGCTTGATTCAGGTTTAGTTTGCTCTGTTTTTGTTTTTTTGTTTTTTTGTTTTTTTTAGTTTTCCAAGGCTGAAGATTAGATTATTGACTTGAGGTCTTTCATTATTAATACAGGTGTCCAGGGAGGGATGAGAAAGCCCTGGGGAGTGCCAAGTGCTTGGGCCAGCACTGGCCATTTGTGAATCTTGACCTAGAGGTCTGTCCCAAAGGCCTTCTTCTGAAAGTCTCATTTGATGCAGGACTTGTACCTGCTTGACAGACTATGCTGCTACTGGAAATGGCTGCAGGAGTGAGCATCCACTTTCAATATTTCTGAATTATTTACATACATTTTAAAACCAGGTAGTGTTGGGCTGCAGTCCATGGGGTCGCTAAGAGTCGGACACAACTGAGCGACTTCACTTTCACTTCTCACTTTCATGCATTGGAGAAGGAAATGGCAACCCACTCCAGTGTTCTTGCTTGGAGAATCCCAGGGATGGGGGAGCCTGGTGGGCTGCCATCTATGGGGTCACACAGAGTCGGACACGACTGAAGTGACTTAACAAGAGCAAGCAAGAGCAAGTGTTGACTTATGACCTATGACCCCATTGGCAGAATCTTTGAAACAAAGCTGAAATGGTAGATTTATCAAACAAATATATTTGCTTTGTAAATTAAAATTCACATGTCATCAAACAATGCCTGTATACATGAGGAAGGTCAGAGTGGACTTGAAGGCCTTTGATACTGAGATCAAGGATAGTCATAAAAATAAATGGAAAACTTGATCAGGCAGAGACTGACAGGTTCATCAAAACCTTTGATCACCATAAACTCTGACTCCATGGCTCTGGAAATCCTCCACCAACTGACAGAAGAATAAGGAAGGTTTTTCTACTTTAGGGAAAGAAGATCCTCAAACATCTGGGACACAAGCCTGGGAAGCTCACCCCTCTCCATCTGAAAAGCAGAGGGCCTTTCTGGTGAATCTCAGGGGCCACATAGACCAAAATGCATAGGTCATTCTCCAAAGGGTGCTTCTCCGATCAATAGTTGAATATTGGCAGCAGCTTTTTTACATTCCCTCCTCCTCTTCACATGGCTCTAGACTAGTGAAGACAGAGCTTTGGTCATTCTTCAGTGGAGGACACAGGCCAAGAGGGTCCAAATGGACAACAGCTTCCTATCTAATCCTGGGCGCTTTCTCTTCATTTCTCTTTTTCTCTTCTCTTTATTTATTTTGGCTTCTCAATGGGTTATGTTGCAATGCTGGCAGATGATATGTCCTGGAATCACAAGCACATGGGCAAAAAAAAAAAAAAAAACATTGACTGTATTTTAGTTTCCAGAATAATCTCTGCAGTAAAAAGAAAGCTGGTGATTTTGTGGTGGAAATGACCAACTGCCTCAGAGCTTTGTAGGAGCCTCACACTGGTGTGGTTGTTGTTCAGCTGCTAAGTTATGTCCAACTCTTTTCAACCCCAGGGACTGCAGCATGCCAGGCTTACCTGTCCTTCACTATCACCTGGAGTTTGGTCAAATTCATGTTCATTGAGTTGGTGATGTTATCAATCCATCTCATCTTCAACCGCCCCCTTCTCCTTTTGCCTTCAATATTTTCCAATGCGTCAGCGCTTCGCATCAGGTGGCCAAAGTATTGGAGCTTCAACTTCATCATCAGTCCTTCCAATGACTATTCAGGGTTGATTTCCTTTAGGATTGACTAGTTTGATCTCCTTGCCGTCCAACGGGCCCTCAAAAGTCTTCTCCAGCACCACAATTTGAAAGCATCAATTCTTTTTTTTTTTAATTGGAGGCTAATTACTTTACAATATTGTAGTGCTTTTGCCATACATTGACATGAATCAGCCATGGGTGTACACGTGTTCCCCATCCTGAACCCCCCTCCCATCTTTCTCCCCATCCCATCCCTCATGGTCATCCCAGTGCACCACCCCTGAGCACCCTGTCTCATGCATCAAACCTGGACTGGCAATCTATTTTACATATGATAATATACATGTTTCAATGCTATTCTCCCAAATCATCCCACCCTCGCCTTCTCCCACAGAGTCCAAAAGTCTGCTCTTTACATCTGTGTCTCTTTTTCTATCTCACGTATAGGGTCATTGTTACCATCTTTCTAAATTCTATATATATACGTTAATATACTGTATTGGTGTTTTTCTTTCTGACTTACTTCACTCTGTATAATAGGCTCCAGTTTCATCCACCTCATTAGAACTGATTCAAATGCATTCTTTTTAATAGTTGAGTAATATTCCGTTGTGTATATGTACCACAGCTTTCTTATCCATTCATCTGCCAATGGCTAGATTACATCTAGGTTGCTTCCATGTCCTAGCTATTGTAAACAGCGCTATGATGAACATTGGGGTACACATGTCTCTTTCATTTCTGGCTTCCTCCGTGTGTATGCCCAGCAGTGGGATTGCTGGGTCGTATGGCAGTTCTATTTCCAGTTTTTTAAGGGATCTCCACACTGTTCTCCATAGTGGCTGTACTAGTTTACATTCCCACCAACAGTGTAAGAGGGTTCCCTTTTCTCAGCACACTCTTGAAAGTGTCAATTCTTTGTACTCAGCCTTCTTTATGGACCAACTCTCACATCTGTACGTGACTGCTTTGACTATATGGACCTTATTGGCAGTGATGTCTCTGCTTTTTGATATGCTGTCTAGGTTTGTCATAGCTTTCCTTCCAAGGAGCAAGTGCCTTCTAATTTCACGGCTGCAGTCACCATCCATAAATTCCAGGAACTGGGGTGGCCAGTCTGGGCACAGGAGAGTGTGTGCCTTGTCCTTCTGGGGGCTGGCCTGCTCATGGCTGGAGCTTCTGGGAGTCCCCAGGAAAGAACATTTTTCTGAGCTGGTTTTTCTTCTCATCAAATTCCTGACATCTAGTTAATCTGCAAACTAATCAACCACATGTAAGAAGACCCACTGTGTCTCGGTGGTGGAATCACCACACGTCTAATTCCACGATGTCATCTTCTGCTCTCTGGTGGGACTGAGGAGGGCCCTTCTTACAAATTCTGAGCACTGGTGGTTAATGCTTCTTCAGCCTTCACTCTGGAACAGTGGCACATCTCCCGAAATGTGGGTCCAATTATGTGGAAGTCAATGTGACCTTGTCTTCTTTTGAGATGTCTGTGTTTCAGAGGAGATGTTTGGGCAGGAACCATGCAAGAAGTTGTTTTGCCTCCGTCTGACTTTGTTTATAGCAGCTGACTGCAACAGCACAGACTCGCTGGGAGACAAAAGGAGGAACTTCAGCCTCAGGAAGCCAGCTGTATCTTCTCACTGCTGGGCCCTGAAAGATGTCTTGGAACACAGACACATTCTACACATGGGGCTTCCCCCGGCCACCTGGCACCTCGGTTGTTTCTACCTCACACCTTGTTGGAAAGGGAGTGCTCAGAATGGTCTTCATCAGCGTATCTCCTACCAGCCTCATCTCTTCTGAGCAATGCTTCACAGCTACTAAAATTTGGGTTTCACCCAATTTGGTTGCAATAATCAATGAAGAAAAAAAATACACCCAAATAAAAATTTAGCCACATCCTGTAAATCTCAGTGAGGCTTCAAACAAAACATTCTGGGAATCAAGTACTCATTGTCACTTGAATCATGTTTCCATTAACAGTGACTCTTTGATTTTTAATCGTTTGATGAAAATCTCCTGAAAAGTATCTGAAAAACAGGCCCAGGCAGGATGGTCTGGAGGAAAGTGGCCAGTGTGAGAGCACAGAGCTTATGGTCGGTAAGGTTCGGTTCTAGAAACAGCAAGAAAGATTCTGGCATTTTACTTTTAAAAAATTTTTAAGTAGACTTTAATTTTAAAAACAGTTTTAGATTTATAGAAAAATTGAGAAGACAGTATACCCTGGACACGACTGAAGTGACTTAGCCGCAGCAGCAGCATACCCTGGATGGGAGGGGGATTGGGGGAGAATGGATACATGTATATGTATGACTGAGTCCCTTCACTGTTCACCTGAAGCTATCACAACATTGTTAATTGGCTATACCCCAATACAAAATGTTTTTGGTGTTAAAGAAAATAAAATGTAAAATAAATAGAAATAAAAAGAGAAAAGACAGTATAGATAGTTTCCATCTCCCCTATACTCTTTAATAATATTAACATATTATTATGGTCCATTTATACTAGAATATAAATGTATATATGTTGTATACACTGTTGTTGTTGTTGTTTGTTTAATTGCTAAGTCCTGTCTGGCTCTGTGTGACCCCTTGGACTGTATCCCGCCAGGCTCCTCTGTCCATGAGATTTCCCAGGCAAGCATACTGGAGTGGGTTGCCATTTCCTTCTCCAATACGTTATTCTAGTAGCATATATACGACTTAATGACTGAACAACAACAACATGTACTATGGTGTTTGTGTGTGTGCACAGTCACTCAGTTATGTCCAACTCTTTGTGACCCCATGGACTGCAGCCCACCATGTTCCTCTGTCCATGAGATTTTCCAGGCAAAAATACTGGAATGGGTTGCCATTTCCTTCTCCAGGGGTTCTTCCCAACCCAGTGATCCAAGCTGTGTCTCCTGCATTGGCAGGTGGATTCTTTAAAACTGCACCACCTGGGAAAGCCCCATATACTGTGGTATATTGTTACAGTTAATGAGCCAATATCGACATATTATCACTAACTAAAGATTATGCTTTATTCAGATTTCCTTAGTTTTTTTAATTTTAATTTATTTTTATTGGAATATAATTTCTTTACAATGTTGTTAGTTTCTGCTGTACAACAGCGTGAATCAGCCATATGTATACATATATCCCCTCCCTAGTGATCCTCCCTCTCACCCCACTCCCTCCTCCCACTCCTCTAGTCATCACAGAGTACCAAGCTGAGTCCCCTGTGCAAAAAAACCAAACAACCCAATCAAAAAATGGGCAGAAGACCTAAATAGACATATCTCTAAAGAAGACATACAGATGGCCAAGAGGCACAAGAAAAGATGGTCAATATAACTGAATATTAGAGAGATGCTAAAGCTGAAACTCCAGTATTTTGGCCACCTCATGCAAAGAGTTGACTCATTGGAAAAGACTCTGATGCAGGGAGGGATTGGGGGCAGGAGGAGAAGGGAACGACAGAGGATGAGATGGCTGGATGGCATCACTGACTCGATGGACGTGAGTCTGGGTGAACTCCAGGAGTTGGTGATGGACAGGGAGGCCTGGCATGCTGCGATTCATGGGGTCGCAAAGAGTTGGACGCGACTGAGCGACCGATCTGATCTGAGAGAGATGCAAATCAAAACTACAATGAGGTATCACCTCACACCAGTCAGAATGGCCGTTATCAAAAAATCTACAAACAATGAATGCTGGAGAGGGTGTGGAGAAAAGGGAACCCTCCTACACTGTGGGTGTGAATACAGCCAGGCCGTGTGGGGCCACCCAAGATGGCCGGACGGGTCGTGGTGGAGAGGTCTGACAGAATGTGGTCCACTGGAGAAGGGAATGGCAAACCACTTCAGTATTCTTGCCTTGAGAACCCCATGAACAGTATGAAAAGGCAAAAAGACAGGACACTGAAAGATGAACTCCCCAGGTCGGTAGGTGCCCAATATGCTACTGGAGATCAGTGGAGAAATAACTCCAGAAACAATGAAGGGATGATGGCATCACCGACTTGATGGAAATGGGTTTGGGTAGACTCTGGGAGTTAGTGATGGACAGGGAGGCCTGGAGTGCTGCGGTTCATGGAGTCACAAAGAGTCGGACACGACTGAGCAACTGACTGAACTGAACTATAGAGAACAGTATGGAGTTTCCTTAAAAAACTAACCTTAGGTTCTTTTATCTAATTCCTTTCTCTGTTCCAAGGTCTCATATTATGTTTATTTTTTCCAACTTTATTGAAATAATTAACACACAACATCGTGTAAGTAAGTGTTGATCTGTTACATTTATAAATTGCAAAATGATTACCACAATAGTATTAGCTACCATCTCCACCCTCTTCTTCTCTCTCTCTCTTTTTTTTTTTTTTTTTTTTTGTGGTGATACCACTTAAGGTCTATTTTCTTCCCAATAGGCAGGCATGTAACTCAGTATTATTCCTCTAATCACCACGCTGTACATGAGATACTCAAATGTGTTCATCTTAAACTGAAACTTTCGACCTTTCAATAGCTTCTCCCCATTCCTGCCACCACCCAGCCCGTAGTAACCACCACTAGGTTTCTCTGAGAGTCTAAAAATTCCACATATAAAGGAAATCATACATTGTCTTCCTTTATCTGACTTATTTCAATTATTTCACTTAGGGCAATTCCTTCCAGGTCCGGGGAGGGGAGAAATCATGAGATTTCCTTCTTCTCAGGACTGAATCACTCTATTTTTTTCAGGTCACCATTTCTCTCCCAGTTGATTCAGAAAGCAAGCAAACAACAAACAACGCTGGCTGTGAGATTGTTAGCAATGAGTCCGGAATTCCCCCTAGTGCTGGGAAACTTTGCTAGCTGAGATTTCTCTCCCCATCACACCCAGTTCCCTCCTCCCAAGGTACCAATTAAACTTTTTTTAAGCCCCTGAGATGAAGAGGAATATCTCTGCTGTGAGGAGTTCCTAATTCAGTGATGCTGCTTCTTAGAGAATCAAGTCTGCCCAGGAACAACATTCCCTAAACTTCTAAACTGGGCCCCTCCGAGACTGGACATTCTCAAAAAATGGTCCCACATGAATTAACTGAGACCATTTTGCAGATTGTATTTTCCTTTTAGAGATTCACATGTTAGGATGTAGAATGGTTCTGAGAAGTCCTACAACCAATAAATGTCTTTAATTTTACATAACCCAGTGTTCTCCAAACTCATTGGCCCTTAATCCCCCTTTTTCTTCTGAAGTACCTCCAAGTGTATCTCAGATCCAAAGTCACAAGGGAAGGTTTGGGAAGCCCCCTCCCCAAGTACCAGGAGCTTAACCATCTGGGGGGCTGATGACTGTTCTGAGGCAAACTGCCCCCTGCCCAGGTCCATCTGAAGGTCTGGAGATGGGATGCTAAGGATCCCTATAGAAACCTCCTTGGCTTTGGTGAGATGGGATCATCTCCCAGTGTGGATTCTGTCTGAATCACTCCCACTGTCACCCACCTTCAGTTGGGTGACAAGAATGGTACCTGATGAAAGTGTCCCAGCTAAACCAGCTGGAAATGGAGGCAGACCCCTGCCCTCTCAGACTCCAGGGTCTGCCCCCTGAACCCCCTGCCAGACAGGACCTGGAGAGTCGGGGGCAGAGGGTGGTCTGGTGACTGTCCTGTGGCCAGTTGTCACGCTCAGCATTCTGTGCAACCCTGGCTCTGTGGTCCTGCTCCCACCCTTTTAGACCAGGCAACTCTGCCCTCTCTTTGCCCTCCTTCCCTCCTTCTCTTTCTTGCCCTTGACATTTTATCCAGCACATTTGTGGAGCACAGGCCCCACTTTCTGTCCCAAGCTCCACAAAGGGCCAACTTCTCCAGTGGGACAAACTCCTTCCTGGGTGGTCCAGCCTGGGGACTCTGTGTCCTTCTTGGCTCCCTAGCACCTTCCATCCCACCTGGGATGGGAGCAACTGTGCACAGGCCAGTGCTCCCTGCCAGACATGACTCCTTGGCTTGGGACATCGTCATAGCGCAGGAGTCCCCGTGGGCCTGATAGGAGTTCTCCTGAGTGTTAAATGCCCTGCGGGCCCTCACAGGGGCTACCAACTCTACACCATGGCTGTGCTCTGGGCTTCTACTTTTCTGCTGCGCCCACACTGCTGCAGCCCTTCCTGGAGTGCCCTCCCCAGGGCCCTGCTCTGGTTGTGCTCTTGGAGTCTCTAGCCACACCTGGCAGCCTTGTGTCAAAGCTCCTCTGAGGCCCCTGCCTGGTTCCATTGCCTCTGCTCCACTGGGGGCTACCCTCACCTGCCTCTGGGTCCCCATCTCTGCCCCTCCGGGGAGCTGCAGAAGGCCTGGGGTGTTTCCCATTCTCCCCCTCATCTGTGGTGCCCGAAGACACCCAAACCAACTGAGGACACCAGTCCCCAGATGCAGAGTCAATGGCATCCAATTAATGTCTTTGTTGTTTTTAAAGAACACACATAAAATCACTTTTATTTGTTGTTCATTTGCTAAGTCATGGCAGACTCTGCAACCCCATGTACTGCAACATGTCAGACTTCCCTGTCCTTCACTATCTCCCAGTTTGCTCGGACTCATACACATTGAGTTGGTGATGTCATCCAACCATCTCATCCTCTATTGCCCCCTTCTCCATCTGCCCTAAACTATATATATATATAACATAAAATTTATAATTTTAACCTCCTCCAGTCTTCTTGTCTTGTGTAAGTGGGAGAAGAAAGCTGAGATGCACTTGTGAAGGTTGGAGCCCAGGGCACAGGCTCACTAAGACTGAGACCTGATCTTAGGGTAACAGAATGCTCCTGTACACCCACTGGCCCTCATATCTTCCCACGCACCACAACAGAGCTCCTGTGAAATAGAAGGGCTACAGCTGAGTGGATCACAAGGCTCAGATGCTAAGGACTCTCAAAGGAACTCAAAGACCAAAAAAAAAACACACTAGACGAAAGTAAAAAATACACTGGATGAAAGTAAAGCCTCAGACATCTACAACCACAGTAAAGAGCAAACACAGTGTAACTGCTAGCCAAATAAATATAAAGCCTCCAACTAAAGTCATATGAACCTCAGTTCTCATTATCCAATATAACATGTCTCGCTTTCAACAATTACACGGAGTGCTGAAAGACGAGGGAAAACAGTCTGAAGAGACAAAAGAAACAACAGAACCAGACTCAGATTCAGCAGAGATTTTGGAATCATCAGACCAGGAATTTTAAACAATTATGATTTTACACTAAAGGGTCTAATGTGAAAAAAGATGACAAGCAAAAATAGAGGGGTAATACATGCAAAGAGATGAAAGCTCTAAAAAAGAAAAAGGAAATCAAATCAATCGCACTATAATAGCAATGAACAATGCCTTTGATGGGCTCACTGGCAGACTAGACCCTGGAGACTCAGTGATTTTGGAGATGTCAAAGGAAACTTTCAGTGGGGAATTCCCCAGCGGTCCAGTTGCTAAGACTTTACCTTCCAATGCAGGGGCTTTGGGTTCAATCCCTGGTCAGGAACTAAGTTCCCACATACAGCAACTAAAGATCCTTCATGCTGAAACTAAGACCCAGTGCAGCCAAATAAAAATAAATAAACAGATCTTTTTTAAAGTTACAGATGGAAGATAAGGAAAACACTTGAACACACAGAAGGAGAACTGTGTCTAGAGTGGGTTCTGCAGTAATGGCCTGAGTCCAGTCCACTGCTCTGTTTCCCCTTGGGAATGTGAAACAGGGCAGAGCCAGCCGTGATCCATTCTGCATGGTCACAGAAGGGTCCCTGTGATTTGCATTGTCTCCAGTCATCCCACAGGCCTGGTGTTTGTGCTTCTGTGGGCACCCAGAAGATGGGCTGAACTGGCATGTTATTCAAGGGGACCTAGATTAGAGGTAAATGTATACTGCTGGAGTAGAAGTGGGCAACAAAGGATGAGATGGTTGGATGGCATCACCGACTCAATGGACATGAGTTTGAGCAAGCTCTGGGACATGGTGAAGGACAGGGAAACCTGGCGTGTTGCAACTCATGGGGTCACAAAGACTCAAACACGACTCAACGACAAAACAAGGCAAAATCTGTGGGATGTAGCAAAAGCAGTGCCAAGGTGGAAATATATAGCCTTGATGCATTTATAATTAAAAAGAAAGAATATAAAAAGTGAATAGTCTAAGCTTCCACTTTAGGAAACCAGAGAAAGAACAAATTAAGCCTAATACAACTGCAAGTAAAGAAATAATAAAAATTTGAAAGGAAACCAATGAAATGAAAAACAGAGAATCAACAGAGAAAATAAATAAAACCAAAAGCTGGCTGCCGGAGCCAGTGGTTCCCTGCTTCCAGAGCCTTGGAGCCACCGCAGAGATGGATATGGAAGGCAGCTGCCCCCTCCAGAAACCCCACTTGGGACAGGATTAGGGCTCAAGAAGAAGCCAGAGGCAGCTGGCTTCGCGCATGTGGGCCGGAGCTGTGCCGGCTCAGCTCTCTGCTGCCCCCTCCTGGCCGCCTCTACAGCCCATCTGACCACACAGTCGGAGATCTGTGTGGCTCTAAATTGCCGACTCCCTGAAGCAACATGAAATTGCCGCTAGTTGGCTGATTTTGACCCATACAAATGGCAAACTTTCAGTGGTCCAACCTCATACCATGGATTAGCAGAGTCTTACTAAAAGGAATGAAGGGACATGGGTAAAAGGGTAGGGTAAAAGACATGAGTATAATGAACAATCCTACAGGGGATGGGGGGAGGGATAAATTGAGAGATTAGAACTGACATATGCACACTACAATGTATAAAATAGATAACTAGTAAGAACCTACTGTACAGCACTGGGAACTCTGCTCAATACTCTGCAATGACCTATATGGAGAAAGAGCCTTTTAAAAAAAAGTGGGTATATGTGTATGTATAACTGATTCACTTTGCTGTACACCTAACACAACGTTGTAAATCAACTATACTCCAAAAAAAATCTTGAACATCTCCCCTCCCAAAAACAAAAACAGAACAATCGTGAAGTACAGCTTTAGCACTTGCTCAGGAGGGGCCGGGAGTTTGTCAGCTCTCTGTGGTCGCCCTGGGGGCAGTTCAGACATTGGCATAGAAACTGACTGCCTGTGGGGAATGAATGGGTGCAGCGAGAACAGCATCCATCCCCCTGCCCCGAAGACCAGGAAGGGGAAAGAGGAAGGGTGTGCTCAGTGAGTGCAGCAGCCAGGCGCCCCTGGGCAAAGACAGGCAACTCACTGTTCTTGGGAGAGAATCAGCAGGCTCCTCCTGTGAGGACAGGTGGGCGGGAACAGTTGACATCTGGGTGGGGCGCCTCGCCTGGCCCAGAGGTTAACCAACATTGGAGGATGAGTGACAGCTGCCTTGGGGCAACGAGCCTTGGTTGCAGCGGGCCAATTTGGCAGAAGGGAAAGGACATGCCAAATGCAGTAAGTGCCTGGTCTGGTGGGAACACTGGATGGTGCCAATGTCCAGAGCCCTCTGAGCTTGAGTGTTCTCACCTGTGATTTTAGGAACCAAGCACCTGCCTCCTGCACAGGCAGGTGGTCACAGGCAGGGCTGGGCTTCAGCAGGAATGCACTTTCAGATGGGAAAACATCAGGATGCCTCTATACAGGTTAGGAAATAGCCATTGTCCAGAGCTGCCCAGGCATCCAAGTGCCTCTCCTGGGACCCTGGGTACTTCTCTATGACCCAGCAGCTGAAGGGTTGGTTAATGCTGGGCACACCTGAGACCGCGGGGACCTGCCTAATGCCCTGCCTGGCATCTGATTTGTCTGCACCAATCCTGCTATTTACCGGGTCCTGGTGAAATGCAAATCGATCACATGCAGAGGAAAGACATGTAGATGATGCAAAGGCAGAATGCTCCTGGTGTTACCACTGGTGCAGCCTGGAGCCATCCAGGTGGGGCAGGAGACCTGTGAGCCCAGACAAGAGGCAGTGAGAGTGTACTTGGGGCCCCAGCACCAGGCTCCCTCCTGGCCTTCTTTCTGCTCTCTCCATGAGTTCAGAGCCCCACGTCTGTTATTAGTCAGCTTTTAGTATTTCTCAGATGATGGCTTGGCCACTGTCCTCAAACAGTTGTGCTAAAATGTAAGTGGATGAAATACTCCCTGCTCCCAGCATAACCCAAAGTGATGCTCGCGGCCAGGCTTAGCTGTGGCACCCACTTTCCCGGGCTCAAGGGTTTATCCACAGCCATTAATCACACGAAAGCAGATACTAAGGAGCATTAGCCCTCCAGCTGCCGTCCTGCTTCCCAGGCCATTACTTGGATTACCCTTGAACTGCACCCTCGCCCCCATCTCGGGATTGCTGGGATCCTGCAGCCCCCCAGGTGGGTCCACGACCCCCCACCACCCACAGCTGCGTGGCCTCCTTCGCGCTCACCCTTCCTCCCATGGCCAATGAGGCTTCACACAGTATTAGAATGGCCACTGGGCAGCAAATGAGCACTCCCAAATCTACAGCCTCTGCCTCCTTTGCTATTAACCATGACCAGCAGTGTTAAAAAGCACATATTCTTCCATGGGCCTGAGGGGATAGGAGACCCTGGGGAAGGAGGCATGACTGGTTGTAGCATCGCTTTCCAGGAGAGATCTCTGGCTCCTCAGGTTCCTCCCAGTGGCCCAGGGGATTCAAATGCGGGTACATTTTGCTCCTTTTTGGTTCCAGAGTGTCTTTAACCACAGAAGGACTGGAAAGGCTGATGGTGGGAATCTGGCTACAAAAAGAGGCAAGGAGGGGACTTCTCTGGTGGTCCAGAAGTTAAGACTTCACCTTCTAGTTCAGGGGTGCAGGTTCAATCCCTCCTCAGAGAGCTAAGATCTCACATGACTTGCAGCCAAAAAACCAAAGCATAAAACAGAAGCAATATTGTAACAAATTCAATAAAGACTTTTTAAAATGGCCCACATTTTTTAAAAAAAGAAAACTTAAAAAAAAAAAAAGGCACTGAAAGAAAAGAATACCAAGGAGTACAGTGTAAAGTCAGACCCCATGAAGGGCTCGTCTTCCACTACAGGCCCAGAGAGACCCCCTCACCACTCAGGCTGCAGTTTTGCGGAGCTAGGACACCTAGGTGGATGGAGCCCTGCTCTCTGGAGCAGTCACTCTAGTCAGACTTAATGTGAATGAACCAGCAGATTCATCATGTAAAGAGGGAAAATTAAGGGCGTGGCTGCCACAGATGGGGTGTCTGAGGGAATGAATGAGTGAGGCTTCTGGGAAGGGCAGCCCAGGGTAGTGGACAGCCAATGCAAAGCCCTCAGGTGGCGGGACCAGTGGGCCGGAGGAGAGGAGCACTGTGTGTGGCTGGAGAGCTGAGGGGAATGGGGTGGGGCTGGG
Organism: Bos indicus x Bos taurus; assembly: GCF_003369695.1. Taxonomy (NCBI): domain Eukaryota; kingdom Metazoa; phylum Chordata; class Mammalia; order Artiodactyla; family Bovidae; genus Bos; species Bos indicus x Bos taurus. The sequence goes on from NC_040096.1 coordinate 27,600,931, forward strand.
TCTTGTCGGGCAAGGGAAGCCCAGCCAAGTCCAGCAGGTCACCTTTTCTGGATCTGCTGCTGCTGCTGCTGCTAAGTCGCTTCAGTCGTGTCCGACTCTGTGCGACCCCATAGACGGCAGCCCACCAGGCCCCGCCGTCCCTGGGATTCTCCAGGCAAGAACACTGGAGTGGGTTGCCATTTCCTCCTCCAATGCATGAAAGTGAAAAGTGAAAGTGAAGTCGCTCAGTCGTGTCCGACTCTTAGCGACCTAGGTTTTTTCAAATTATTTGGGCTGATTTCAAGAGTTTTAAATCATCTACGTCCACAAACACAAAGAAACATTCATTTTCATCCCATCTTTAGAAGTAAACACTGACAAAACCCCGAGATACATGTATTCGTTCTGCATCCACAGACTCTACTATCTGTTCATTGGAGCACAATGATCATGATGCCGTGTTACACACACATAGCGAGTAGACAGGGAAGAGGAGGGGAGAAAAATGAAAGACCCCATTACAGGTACACATATATGGATGAAATACCCAGAAATGCAAGATAGACTTAGCTCTAGATCTGCTGGCTTATAGGGATGCTGCTGAAAGAGTACATGGACCGCTAAAGGTGTGAGTGATGAGAACTATGGGATTCTGTTTGAGTAAAGATGGCTTCCCTGGTGGCTCAGACAGTAAAGAATCTGCCTGCAATGCAGTAGACCCAGGTTTGATCCCTGGGTTGGGAAGATACCCTGGGGAAGGAAATGCCTGAAAAATCCAGTATTCTTGCCTGAAAAATCCCACGCACAGAGGAACCTGATGGGCTACAGTCCAAAGGGTAGCAAAGAATTGGACATGACTGAGCAGACACACACACACAAGGATGATTCCATCTACTAACCCCTCCATGTGTGTGTACATTCCAGTCTGAGTGTGTAGAAGCCAGTGGGGTACCAACCACCTGCCAATTATCTCCAGAGGATGGGAGGGAGCAGGGGCTTACACTGCTTCCTCTGGATGTGGGGTAAGGGAGGATGGGCAGCAGGGGACTTGTGGGTGCTGACAGACTCTAGGATGTTCAGGGGAGCAGGCGGCCCCAGTGACTGCGACACTGGCTCTGTTTCCCTATGTGTTCTCCTAGCCTGCCAGGGGAACATACTATCATACCTGACAGTGTGAAATACATGTCACAGCACCATGTAAAATTCGAAGGCACTGAAGCACTGCATTGTTCAAGCCAGGGGTTCTTCCAAGCCCATGGAAGAATGTGAAATCCAGTCTAATCTGGTGAAATGCAGCTCAATTCCCCTCCCCTCCCCTCCCCCCCTGCCCAAATCACAAATCTCAGTCTTCTGGACCATCTTTCTTGTACTATTGAATAAAAAAACCTTCATAACAGGTCAAAGCTGACTGCAGTAAAGTTATGTGCATTTATGTGCGCTTAGTCAGTCGTGTCTGACTCTTTGCGACTCCATGGACTGTAGCCTACCAGGTTCCTCTGTCCATAGGATTTCTCAGGCAAGAATACTGGAGTAGGTTGCTGTTTCCTACTCTAGGGGATCTTCCCGACCCAGGGATAGAACTCAGATTTCCTGCACTGCAGGCAGATTCTTTACCTTCTGAGCCACCTGTCCTTCAGGCCTTGCTCAGTGCCTCCTTCCCTGGGGCCAACATAGAATAGGAGCCTCTGCCCTGAGGCTCTGCCCCTCCTGCTGCTGTTGTGCTTTCATTAGCTGGCACCTTATTCGGGTGACCCTGCTGGATGTCTGCCCCTGATGTTCTGATTTGCCATCACTGGCTCCTGAGCTCCAAGAGGTCCCAGGAGCATGCAGCAGGGCTAAGATGTCCTTGCTAGGGAAGGATGGCATGCACCTGGCTTTATTAAAACACCACGGTGGGTTTGCAGAGAACAAAGAATCATGACATACTTGCACCAACAACTTCCTAGCTGATCATAATGGTGTTTTGTTTGCCTTTCAGCCAGTGTTCTAAAAATTAAACCTGTGACATGTTACAAATTGTTGTTGTTGCTGTTTTTAATGGCATAAAACATATAGAAAGTAAGAAATTTTCTAGAAAAGTCCCATCCAAAACCAGCTCATCTTTCTGATGAGGAAACCAAGGCCCAGAGAGGTTAAGTGGCTTCCCTGTGGCCACACAGCAGAACTAGGATTTGCACTGAGGCCTCCCTGGCTCCAGGCTGTTTTCTAGCATTCTAGGCTGCTCTAGAGCTGAAGGTCAAGTGTGCCAGCGAGGCCCTACTGCTCAGGGTCACGTGAGCCTTTTCCAGACACTTACCTGCATTCAAAAGAGGAAATGTGTCTCAGGACACAGAAGGGCTGATGTGGGGAAAAGTATGACTTTTCTTAGCAGCTGAAAATCTCCTGGGGAGGGAATTTTGAAAGAGGCCAGGGGAGAGGGGCCGTGGTTCCAGGGAGGTGGGGGTCATCTGAGCTGCTTTCTAGGGATGGGGGTTCTGGTGAAGGGCTTGGTTTGTGGCTTGATCTGCTGTGTGCACTGAAGCACAGGCCAAAGGGTAAGGGGAGGTCAGAGGTCACAGGGCTGCCACTGCGTCCCCAGCCTTCCCCTTGAACTGCTCCAAAAATGGTGACATAAAAAGGGTTTTGGTGGGGTGCTCTGAGTTAAACGGAAGTTTCTTTCATGCAAGACTTATCAGAACCTTTAACATGGCGGTGTGCACTGTGAATCTCTAACAAGGGACGCCTTGGTCCCTCTGGTTTGGGGGCTGCTCTCTCCAGGCTGTTCTTGATGTTAGGCTTCACAGGGTCCTCTTGGGGGTCATGAAGCAACAGAACATCTTGGTTGCCTACAGCCCCTCCCAACCCATCAGAGATTTTGACTCAACCTTGTGATGGCTTTCCTTCATTCTCAGGCCAACTCAACAAAGCAACCAAATGTTTCCCCACCGGCCCGGCCAGACTCCTCCTGGAATGTACAGGGGTGCCTTGTTTGGAATGCCTTCCAAAGGTCTCTTGTTTGGCATCCCCTTTACACTGGGGTGGGGGTTGGCCTGCCAGAGTCATACCTCCCCTTGAGTATTTGCCCAAAGCAAGGGCGGCAGGCTGGTTGGACAACACAGCAGTCGTGGTGGGCTCGCCAGGTCTCAGCCCCTGCTCAGCCCAGGGGTGCCCCTCAGCCCAGCCTGGACCCAACATCAGCCCTGGGGGCCTGTGAGTTATCGGGCAATGTCAGACCTGCTCGCCCCTCCCGTACTCCCCCTCCAACTTCCTCAAACACAGACCCTGCAGCCCAACCAACTCCCTTTGGCTCCTGTCACCCTGGCAGCTTCTTTCCCGGGCCCTTTCTCTGATACTTTGGGGAGGGGGAGTGGCAGGGGCAAGGAGGGGCAATGTCCTTTGAGCAAGTGACTCCAAGCCCATTCCCTGCTCTCTCCCACCCCCAGGGTTGGATGGCATCACTGACTCAATGGACATGAATTTGGGCAAACTCTGGGAAGCCTGGCGTGCTGCAGTCCATGGTGCTGCCAAGTCAGACACTACTTAGAGACTGAATAACAGCTCCCCCACCCAGGCCTCTCAGAGTGAAAGAACCAGGCCTGTGACCTTTCTGTGTCTGGGCGAAACGTGAGGGCTACCGAACAGTGAGGAGTCCAAGTGAACCAGAACTAGGACCTGCAGGCAAGTGGGCTACCTGACAGGCCCCAGAGAGCGGCTGGACCCCCCATCCCTGGGAACACCTGTTGTCACGTAGGTGAAGGGTGACTGGACTGTCCACAGGCTGGGGGCACCTGTGGCACCTTCTCCCAAACTCAAGGGCTCTCTGCCACATCACCCAGGCCCTTCTCCCATGGGTGGCTGCCTGGGGAACTCTGCTCAGGTTTGAACACGGGGTATGGAGCCTGTTCCTGGGCCTGGGGATCCCCAGAGCTCCATATTCACACAAAAGGGAACTCCCCTGCCCCGTTCAGATGCTAGAGAATCAGGTACCACAGCGCCTGGGGAAAGACAGGGCCCAGATTGAGTCTCCCCTGGTTCAGCTCTGCTCTGAGAATCTTCCTCAGCCTCAAAGGGGACCACAGCACCTGCTCCCTGGGGTAGTGGCAGGGATTAAAGGGGTCGTGTAGTCTCCTGGACCCTTGTATTCAAAGTGTGCCCTGAGCACGGGGCTGTAGACCGTAAGGGCTGCCACGAGGGCCATGCCAGTGCAGCTATTTGAAGGAGTCAATGGATGTCTGTTACAGTTAATAATTTTTTAAAACCTTAAGGCTTGAATTTTGTATCTCTTTTTAAAATTTCATCACTTAATAGTTCATTTGTATTGCATTCTATGAAAGTATCAGTCTATAATGGGTTGAAGATGTAACAACTGGCTATTCACAACAGTCAGATTTCAGGTTTTGTCCCACAGATGATGGGGCAACCGTGGAGAGACGGGTCGTGGTAGGAGTCTGTTACCTCTATGGCCTTCATGACAGAGGAGTGGGGAGCTGGGCCCCTCCTTGCTTGGGGATGGGGATGGTTTGGATTTACATATGGAATTCTGCTGGAGGAAGAAATGGCAACCAATGGCAACCCACTCCAGTATTCTTGCCTGGAGAATCCCATGGACAGAGGAGCCTGGCAAGCTACAGTCCATGGGGTCGCAAAGAGTCGAACACAACTGAGCAACTGAAGACACACGTACTTGGAATTCTGTAAGTGAATTCCAAATGCAGGCTATGTGGGTATGCATGACACCCTAGGTTCTAGCAATGCCCTCTGAGAAGTAGGGGAGGCAGAAACCCGTGGGGCACTGGATCTGGTCATAGTGCCAAAGGTCTGCCACCGCTGCTCAAGGTGAGGGGCGGCAGGATTGCAGGAGGTGAGACTGGTGGCAGTGACCCCAGCCTGCATGGTGACCTCGAGAAGGAGGCTCAGACAATCCTGGGGGCCGCTTTACAGGAGTCCCTTCTCAGCCTGGCTTTGTAATGTGCTTTGCCCTCACTCACAATTCATCCTCCATGCGCGCAGCTGGGACAACCCCAGGTCAGGACACCCGGGTTTACCCTCACTGCCCCTGAGGCCTACTTTAAAGGTATTAGCACAGTTTTTGGTTCCCTTTTGTCTGGAATGTTCTCTCAGCTCTCTGAATAGCTGAATCCTTCTGAAACTGAAGGCATGAGTATAAATGCCAGCTATTTAGACACTATCTATAAATTAGATGGCCACCTACCCAACCCTATCTTTCTCTATCCTACCCCTGTTTACTTCCTACCACATTCTGTTGTATTTCATCTCTTCCACTGAAATATCAGCTTCACAAAATCTAAGTCTTTGTCTATTCACAAGTCCTCACACTGTGTCTGGCATGGACTAAGCTTCCATGAACATTTGAATGAATTAAAGAAATAAAATCCTATGTTGTGACATTTGGAGAAGGCAATGCCACCCCACTCCAATACTCTTGCCTGGAAAATCCCATGGACTGGGGAGCCTGGTGGGCTGCCGTCTATGGGGTCGCACAGAGTCGGACACGACTGAAGCGACTTAGCAGCAGCAGCAGTTGTGATATTAAAAAGCAAGTATTAGCATATTTTTTAAAAAATCATGAAAACATGGTTCTGATTTCAATATCAGAGATACGGCTAATACAACAGATAAGCATAGACCCACAGTCCTGCTGTTACAGGTGTTTTGAATTTCCATATGTGCTTCGTATATTTTTATTTTCTTTAAAAAGAGGGAAGGAGGGGACGAGAGAGCACACTACAGATACAGCTAACCACCCCCACACTAAAGAAATATGTGTATTTATGTGGAATTTTCCTGTGTTCTAGAATTTCAATAAAGAGTATGCTTTCAGGGTTTGCTTTTTTATTCAGTGCATCCATGCTGAGATAACTGGCTTGGTTATTCAAGTGCTCTAGAGTGTTCCATTGTGTGAATAAACAGAAGCTGATCCTTACCCTCCTAGATGGACTGTTTGGTTCTTTCTGATTTTCCACAGCACGCAATGCTGACGCGAGCATTGTGTACCTTCCCTTGAGTACATGGACTACAGTTTTTCAAGGTTGACTCTAAGATATAATCACTGGGCCAGACTATTATTTAGTTGTGTTTAAGACCTTGGCCGTGGACTCTAAATGTCCTCTGCATCTTTCAGCTAAAAAAATGTAGACGGAGACAAAAGTACAGACAAGGAGTTACATACAGAAACATTTTCTATTTCCCGTGTGAACACTTGAGGCTTTTTCAGGAAGAGAGACCATTCTGCCAGGCAGCTGAGGATGGAGCTCCAGGGGCTCCAAAGTCCACCGAGTTTGGGTCATTGCCCAGGACTGCATGCCGGCCATCTCTGTCTGTCTAAGACCGTAGGAAGAGCCTTAGAGGTGAGAAGAGCTGGCCAGACAAGGACTAAAGGCCAAATTTGCCTTTGGCAATGGAAGGTCCAGACGAGATGACCCCAGGGAGGTTGTGCATGCTGTACCTTGTGTTGGTCTTTTTCCCTTTGGGACCCCTGGTGTGTTTCAGTGAACACCAGGCAGAAGAATGTGGGTTTGGGTTAGGAAATAGGGACCTGGCCCTGAGCTAGTGATGTCAAAGGAGGGCCAAGTGTGTAAAAAAATAGAATGGGCACAGTCCACTATCTGCCTGTGTGATTTTGGGGGTGTTTCCTAGCACCGCTTTAAAGAGTGGCTTCCTTAAAAGCCAGAGGTGTTGTTGTTCATTCTTCTGTCAGCAAGTGTACTTCTCAGTTCCAGACCCAAGGGTTGTAAATAGGGCAAACGATGACATTAAGACTTTTCACCTTAAGCGGCTTTTCTAGGAGTTTGGCACTGTCTGCTCAGAAATGAGGAGTGGGGCTGAGATCTTTGCTCTTGGACTTGTCACCAATGGCATGTCTCCTACAGCGAAGGTTGGGAGCGTGTCTATATTAGTTAGGTGCTTTTCAGTCTTGAACAAAAGATGAGCACTTCCCCCTCCTCCCCTCTTGCCAAATTCCCTGAGTCTAGACCCCATCTATCACCATTTGGGACTTCCCCTGCTCCCATTCCCTCTCCAGCATGAGGCACAGGTCAAGAAGAGATATCATGTTCAAGAACAACAAAAGCCTGTTCCTTTTCAGAGTTTATCAGTGAGAACAGAGTGGACGCTTGGTTTGGGGAGAAGGGGTCACGTGGTCCCAGGTTGCACATGAGTCTCATTCCTGCCAAATGCTGTGGTGGGTTTTTGGATGTTGATTTTGCACAAGACATGGGTGCTCACTGTCCCTGAAAAGAACACTGACTCATACACGCATAAAAGCAGAGAGATGCCCCCACAGAGCCCCCAAAGGACGGATCTTTCCTATTTCTGAGACAAGTGAATTTTAACTCTTTATTTAGAAGAGAAAGCCTTTCATTTGTTTCATCTGAATCTTCAGGCTCATGGGATGTGAGAGACTGATCCATACCTGCCCACCCAGTTTGCAGCTGGGAGCCTGAAGCCTGGGGAGCCCCAAGATGACCCCTCTGCTTCCAGCCCAGGGGAAAGGCCTTTCCTGGCTCAAGTCCCAGGCCCTGGAGCCCGCCTGCATGTGGGTGCTAGTGAGGGCTCGTGGGAAAGGGGTGTCCTCGCCGCCCACACAGGGCAGGCCCCTGTTTGTGCACTGTGGCACCTCTGCTGCTTCCCCTACTCCCTTCCCTCAGCGGGCATCCCCAGGGAAAACAGAGATTTCCCCCTCCCTGAGCCTCTGAGATGAGATGTCCAGAGGCCCCCAGAATGGCCCAGGCTGGGTTCCTGGCTGGATCTCACCACCCTCTGAATGGTAAGGGTTAAGTGCTGGCCTGTCCAGGTCCCCTGAGTTCAAAGAATCATTTAAGGCCCTGGGTGCTCAGGCCCCCAGTCCAGTCACCTGGGAAAAGCACAGGTAGGGTTCAAGTCAGCACACCTCTTTGCAAGGCACTGTACGGGGCCCAGGGGCAGGCGCATCACAACCTCTTTCCATCAGTCTGCTTTGAGTCTCAGGAGCCCCCTGGCCCTCCCGGGGCCCTCTGAGGCATCTCTGATCTTCACTGAGGGTTCCCCAAAGTCCTCACAGTTATCCCGCAGACATGTGATGAGGAACGAAGGTGAACTTTGAGGCAAGACCCCAAGAGCTAAGGGGGTGACATTACAGTGGAGGAATGGAATGTGAGACCCACACTGTCTGCACGGCTCACACTCCTAGTAGCCTCCTCGAGAGCCGTGGGGGATATGTGCATGGTGGGGGCAGCTGGGAGGGGTGGGCGTTAGATATACTGGCATGAAGGGTGAGGAGCAGTCCTGACACAGGAGCTCTAGTCTCGGATGCCCACCTCCACCCCCCAGGCACTCTGAAAGAGGGCAGTGGGAGACTAGCATCCCCTCCTCACAGGCCCTCTGCCCACCCACTCACCTTCTGTGACCCTGACGTGGAGCTCTTGAGTGAACCCCTCTTGAAGGAGCTGCTCATCTTCCTCACGGAGCCCATGAGCCTGCTTCTCGTGTCCTGGGATGGGTGGAGGCACAGTCCCTGTGGGGACCCCCGAAGGGCTGGTCAAAGGGGTCCAGAGTCTGGTCAGCCCAGGAGGAGCAGGTGCGGATTCCAGCTGCCCTCTTTCCAGACTCCTGCCTTGGGGCTCCGGGGCGCTTCTATAACATCTGTAATCAGGCTTAATCCCTCCATCCCCCCAAGGTTTAGAGGGGGCAGATTTAGCAAATGGCGATTGAAAGTAAATCCACTTTGAGAAAGTGGTGGCTGCAAAGGGTGGTCACACGGGAGGGATTTGGGTGTGCAGAGCGGAAAGGCTCAGATGGGGGCAGACAGCCCACAGCTGCAGGGTGGGCCACCCCCACCAAGGGCAGCACCCAGATTCCCCAGTCTGGAAGTAAGACCAGCACCAAGGCCTGGCCCCTTGGGTCATGGCTCCTTCCCCCAGCTCCAGGCACGCTCTCTCTCCGCTGTTAACCTGCCATCATGGCCTGTTACAGACATCCTTGTTGATGGTCTATCCAGTCTGGGTTGGGGCTCAGAGTGTTCTGTGAGTGCCTCTCTGTCATGGCTATTTCGGGAGTGCCGGTCTGGCCCCCCACAAAAGGGCTCAGTTTCTTAAGGGAGGTGGGGTTGTAAGTTCTGGCCCAGAGCTCCAGGTGGGCACGTGGTGGGTGTTCCCCATGGGGTGCTCTGTGTCAGCCTCATCACCCATCCGGCTTTCTCCTCTGTGGGCACGGGTGTCATCACTCCCTGCAGACGTGGATAGTCTGTCCTCTTGAACCCAAAGACTGAGCCTCAGAGGACAGTGACGTATTCCCAAGGTCATAGGTGAATTTTTTAAGGACAGACAGGCTTTAGCTCAATAAATAAATGGTAGCTGCTGGAGCCTGCACAGCACTCTAAGCTGGACTCTCTGCTTTGGCATTTCCTTTTCCTATTAACCTCAACATGTGTGTGTTAGTCGCTCAGTCATGTCCCATTCTTTGCTACCCCATGGACTATAGCCTGCCAGGCTCCTCTGTCCATTGGATTCTCCAGACAAGACTACTGAAATGGGTAGCCATTCCCTTCTCCGGGGGATCTTCCTGACCCATGGATCAAACCCTTGTATCCTGCATTGCAGGCGGATTCTTTATCATCTGAGCCACCAGGGAAGCCCTAACCTTGTTAACCTTTAGTGAATTGTGAACTGCTGCAATCACTGCTGAAATCTGAGACTCACTCATCCTGACCCCTCTCTGGCTTCCCCTTGAGAAGGAATCCTGGAGCAGCACAGCAGCACAGCAGCAGCAGAGGATAGAAGGGAGACAAGGAGGGGGGCTGCAGGAAAAAAGGGGATGGGTAGGGAGAATGAGGAACAGGCCAGTGTGTTGAGTCAGACTCCTGGGGTATCACACACTCCTTCTTGCCCCAGGAGGTTGCTTGACCTCGGAGACAGGACCTCTTCCTCTTAGGGGGCTTAGGAGCTTGGAGAGGCCCAACTCTGGCATCTCTTCAATACACTCCCCACTGTCTCAGTGTGGACAAAGCTCCCGGGAAAGGGATGGTCTAAGCCGTACAGGAATGTGGGAGAAGGCTCCAGGCCCAGGGAGCAGTCGGGAAGAGGGGGTGAAGGGGGGAAGGGGGGTGTATGTGGGGGGATGTCTGGAAAGAGGAAGAGCCAGGAAGCATAGGTGGCTGGAAGTGGGGTCAATGTGCAGTGGGGATCGTGGAGGCCCTGGAAGCCTCCTAAGGAGCTATAGGGTTCTCTGAGCCATATGGCCTGATTTGCAGTTGAAAAAGACCCCTGTGGTCCCTGGGAGGGCTAGCTGGGGGGGCCAGGGCAGAAGGGGAGCCCAGTCACTTAGAAGGCAGGAGCAGGGTGGTGAGTGGTGGTCTAACCCAGAAGATACAGTGAGAGCAGAGCTGAGGGGCTGTGTGAAGGGCCAGGCCTGGGGATGACAGGGCAGGAGTGGGGACGCAGTAGAGAAAAGTCAATGCGTAGCAGGCTCAGGACCACAGATATTGGAAGGCTGGAGTTGCCCTGGGTGACACAGAGAAGCCTGTGGGTGAAATGGTTTTGGAGAGACAATCCAGGACTTGGTGTTGCTAAGCCCTAGCCCTTTTTTTTTTCTTCAGCTGTGCCTTGCATCATGTGGGATCTTAGTTCTCTGACCAGGGATCAAATCCAGACCCCCTGCATTGGAAGCACAGAGTCTTAACCACTGGACTTACCAGGGAAGTCCCCCAATAGCATTTTCAGTCCTAATTCTCCCTGATCTTGCAGAAGCATTGGGTGCCACATCCCTATATTGCCCAAGAGTTCTGCCTCGTGCGTGCGTGCTAAGTCGCTCAGTCGTGTCCAACTCTTTGCAACCCTATGAACTGCAGCCCACCAGACTCCTCTGTCCATGGGATTCTCCAGGCAAGACTACTGGAGTAGGTTGCCATTTACTTCTCCAGGGGATCGTCCCAACCCAGGGATCAAACCCACATCCCTTATGTCTCCTGCATTGGCAGGTGGGTTCTTTACCACTAGCACCACATGGGAAGCCCCAGTGAGAAAAAAATCCCCATTAAATTGCTAAAGAAATAACAAAACACCCATCAATAAACCTAGCAACAAGTTTGTAAGTTCAATGTGAGGAAATTATAGAATTTTACTGAAGAACATGAAAGGAGATCTTGACAAAATGTATATTCTCATTCATTGCTGCAGTACTTTTTGGAAGTCAAACTAGCTATACTATTCAAATAAATAAATAAAATACATTTAATATATTATTTTAAAAGTACACTTACTTGTTGACTAGTAACTCCTCTATGGGCTCTATCTCACAGAAATTGAAGCTCTATGTAATGTAAAGATATATATATATATACATATATATATCTTTTTTTTTTTGCAGCTTCATTGTGACTCTTAGCTAAGAGTAATCGGTTTCCATTCAAGGGAGGAGCAAGGGTATGATTCTGGTAACACCAGCATCTATGTATCTTTTCTATATGTATATGTATGGGCTTCCCTGGTGGCTCAGACAGTAAAGAATCTGCCTGCAATGCAGGAGACCCTGGTTCAATCCCTGCATTGGGAAGATCTCCTGGAGGAGGGCTTGGCAACCCACTCCAGTATTCTTGCCTGGAGAACTCCATGAACAGAGGAGCCTGGAAGGCTACAGTCCATGGGGTCGCAAAGAGTCAGACACGACTGAGCAAATAACACTTTCTTATATATGTATACGTACACATATGTATACATATGTATATATCTGTATACATATTAAATACACATTTATGTGTATATAAGGGGCTTCCCTGGTGGCTCAGAGGTTAAAGCATCTGCCTGCAATGCGGGAGACCTGGGTTTGATCCCTGAGTCGGGGAGATCCCTTGGGGAACGAAATGGCAACCTACTCCAGTATTCTTGCCTGGAGAATCACATGGAACGAGGAGCCTGGTAGGCCATGGTCCATGGGGTCCCAAAGAGTTGGACATGACTGAGCTACTTCACTTTCACTTTCATGTGTATATAAAAAAAAAAAAAATATATATATATATGTATTTAAAGATGTTAACTACAGCATTTTTGGTAGTAGCAAAAAACTAGAAACAAAATCAGTGTCATTCAAAGGAGAAATAAGTAAATCATGGTACAATATGCATACCATCATTAAAATAACCTTTGTATGGGTTTTTCTGGTTGTTGTCATGGCAACTGTCAACTGTCTTGGACTGGTGGGTGTGTCCTTTAGAGAATGTGTCACAGTGAGCCTATGATGAGGCTCAAGCTCTACTGCAGGTTGCCAACTTGGACCTAGTTGGTTCCAACCAGCTTTTATTTTTGTTTTTTTTTGGTTTTTTTGCAGCTTCATTCTGACTCTTAGCTAAGAGTAATTAGTTTCAATTTGAGGGAGGGGCAGGGGTATGATTCTGGTAACACCAGCATCTGTGTATCTTTCCTATAAAGTAATTTTTGCAGAGAGAAGCCCTCTAGCCTCTGACTTGGGTGGATGAGCTTGACCCCTAAGGTTCCCTGAGCCATGGGAGGAGAGGTCCCGAGTACTTCACATCCCCTGTGTCCTGGGTCCAGAATGGATCTCGTACCCTGGGCTGTGCCTGGGGTTCCCACATCCATGGGGCTCATGGATTCAACCTCTCCAGACAGCAACTTCACCTCCTGCTGAAACCATGCAATCCAAATTGGTCTCTTAACTGAGATCACACACCTGGCCTCAAGACTTAATGGAACTCAGGTCCTTGATGTCTCTGGAGGATTGAGTGACAGACACAGTGATAGGTAATAAGTGCATTTATTTAGAGAGAAACACACTCCTCATAAAGAGTGTGGGCCATCTCTGAAGAGAACAGCCCTTGGTTACTGGGTTGTCAGTTTTTATAGGAGTGGTTAATTTCACAGGCTAATGAGTGGGAGGACTATGCCAGCTATTTGGGGGAGGGGTGGGGATTTCCAGAAATTGGTCCACTGCCCATTTTTTTACCTTAATGGTTGGCCTTGGGAATGTCACAGCATCTGTGTGTGTGTCATTTAGCTAATGTGTTACAGTGAGCATATACTGAGGCTTAAGGTCTAGTAGAGTTGACCCATTTGCCATCTTTGACTTTGTTGTTGCTGTTCAGTCTCTCGGGACACGTCCAACTCTTTGCGACCCCATGGACTATAGCACACCAGGTTTCCCTGTCTTTCACTATCTCCTGGAGTTTGCTCAAACTCATATCCATTGAGCTGGTGATGTTTGTTTCTAATCAGTTTATGTTGTGCCCTTGGGCTCTGTCATTATTTTAAAGGTTGTACCCTCTCCCCCTTCCCTCCTGGTTTTACTACCAGGAGAGGGACGGGAAGTCACTTGAGGGGTGAAGGAGACAACCTGGAGATTCAGTTGCTTCTTAGGCTGACTTGCAGCTGCTGCTGATTTCATATTTTCCCAAAGGATCTCAGATGCCCCCCAATACTGACATTCCTGGGGTCACTGGGGGCAAATCAGCCTGTGTGCTTCCCACTGAAGGCAGCTAGGTTTTAGCTTCCCCAGCCTTGCTGAATCAAGGTCAGCAGTCAGCCCAGCTGTTTTCCTGCTTCCCAAATGTCCTGGGCATTTCTCAAGGGCTGTCCAATATTCTGCTGAGCTCTTTGTCACTTAGGGATAATGCCTTTGTCATCCATTTACTGTCATTTTAGCTGAGTTTGGGGAGGGAACAGAGGTTAATGCAACTTTCAATTCAGTATGTTTAACCAGAGGTCCATATTAGATTAAAAGAGATTAGGGAAGTGGGGAATTGGAAAAGAGAAAGTCAGAAGAAAAACACTGCATTTAAAGGATACTCGAGTTTTTTATAATAATGAATGCTGAAGAGACGCCACTAATGTAAACATGTGTGTCTGTGTGTATGTGTAAAAAATGATAATGCTTATTATCTCAGATTCTTGAGATTTCAGGTGCTATTTATTTTCTTTTTCAAAGATTTTTGGAGGGGAAAAATTTTTACATAGGCAAAGAAATTTGTTTGGTACAGAAAGCCAATGGCTGCTTCTATGAATATTCAAAATCCACTTCTTGGCCATCTACCTTCAAGACACATTTGTCCACATGGACGCAAATGCCTGAGTAAGATTCTCGGAGCAGTTCTCTCAGGGTTACTTGAAATGCTGCCTTCCGGGTTTGAAGTCTTAAAACTTCCTGCTGAATAAAACATAAGTCCCAACTTTTAGGTTTTGAATATTTTTTAAGTCAGCAGTGTGTTCCTTGGCTTGTCAGGACTCAGAAAGTCTTCACTGGCTTGGGGCCAGTGAGGGAAAATGTCTCCTCATGGCAGCACCCAAAGGATGGTCAAGGCTGCAAGTTTGGCAAGACAGCTCTTCCCAGGTGGGAGCAGCTTGAGAATGGCCGGGAAACCTGCTGCTAACACAGAGCCTAGGAGAGCCCATGTCCTTACATGTGCCGGGAGATACCTGTGCTTTCCAAAATCTCCAGACCCCAAAGAGTGGAAAGAATTAACTTCCCTCTAAGCCCAAATGTTATTACTCCTGCCCCATTCACCAGGCTTACGCATCCTGCATTGGGGTGCATCCTAAATCGGGATTAAAGGGAAAAGTGCAGGGCCAGGCAAAGCTGAGACCCTAAACGTAAGCCCGGATGATCACCTGTATTGAGAATGCAGCCCAGGACAGCGGGGTGACTTTTGTCCTCCCTGTGGCCCATCTGGTCACCCTCCTGTCCACGTGTCACAGGGAAGACAGGTGGCCCTGCCCTCTGCCAAAGCCTGCCTACTTCTCGACAGAAGACCTGGCAGCTGTGAGCCTTTGGGAATGTTTATTTCCCACAGCATGAAAAGCCCCAGCAGTTCCCAGTCCCTTGTAAATGGCAGAATGCTCCACCATGTAGGGCCTGAGTTATGGCTGCTGTGATGGAGTTTTTAGGGTGACGAGTGGGGACCACAATCACCTATACACACAGCCTCCTTCACTCTGCCATTTTCAACATCTATTTGTTGAGCATCTGAAATCTGCAAAGGATTGAGCACATTTGCCATTTGCTGGTTATGAATAGAAAGCAGAGGGGAAGAACAAGGTGAATTTAAAAGTGTCCCCAAAGCCAATGACAGTATAGTGTGCACAGGGCTGACGTTTATGAACAAGACAGGGAAGGACCAGCCAAGGGATCTGGGGGAACCCCTGGGAACAGCAGAGGTGAAGCTGCAGACAGAACTCTGCGTTGGGGTCCTCGTCCTCTGTTGGGCCCATGGGGTTACTGTGATGTATCTTTCTGTTGAGAAGGGGATGCTGCCCAAGGGGCCATTGGTGCAGAACTAACAGATGAGGCCCCTGGATGGCCTCAATTACAGGCCAGGGGAGGGGGGCAGGGCAGGGCAGGGTAGGGGATGGCCCAACGTGTCAAAAGATCATCCAGGAACTAGAATAATTTGCTATGGCCGAGTTTAGGGTTGTGGGAAAAGGCTGAGCAGCCTGGAGAGACATCCAGAGTTCAAGGTTAACTGACAAATTCAGAGACGATCGTCGGACTTATTTCTGGGAGGTGGAGTCGCTGGTAGAACTTTCTCTTTTGTATCCTGATATACTTCAGCCACCTCATGCGAAGCGTTGACTCATTGGAAAAGACCCTGATGCTGGGAGGGATGGGGCAAGAGGAGAAGGGGATGACAGAGGATGAGATGACTGGATGGCATCACCAACTCGATGGACATGAGTTTGGGTAAACTCTGGGAGTTGGTGATGGACAGGGAGGCCTGGCATGCTGCCATTCATGGGGTCGCAAAGAGTCGGACATGACTGAGCAACTGAACTGAACTGAACTGATACTTCTACATGGGCTCAGTGGTAAAGAATCTGCTTGCAGTGCAGGAGACTCGGGTTCGATCGCTGGGTTGGGATGATACCCCGGAAGAGGGCATGGCATCCCACTTCAGTTTTCTTGCCTGGAGAATCTCTTGGACAGAGGAGCCTGGTGGGCTACAGTCCATGGGTCCCAAAGAGTTGGACACAACTGAAGCGACTTAGCACACATGCATGCATGCTTCTAAATGTTTACAATAAATGTGTGTTTTTTTAAAGTAAAAACAACTCATAAACATGATAAACGATCAAACATCAAGGAAGGATTTAAATTGGAAAGGACCCCTTCCCCGAGGCACCCACTATGTCCATCTGGGAGTGAACCCTTCGGGGAATGTTTGCCGCTTATGCAAGCTTCTTGTTTGTAGAGCTGCCTGGACGGAATTAAGAGCTCCCAGGTGAAGCCAGCTTTCTTCACTTATCCAGATTGTTCTGACATCTTCACCCTGTCAATCAACATAATTGTGCAATTCTCTTTAATTACATGTGCAATGATATTGTTGCAATTTTCACACTTTGGTGGCCATTTTCATTGTGTTCTTTGAAAGAATCTTTAAACTACAGCACTATTGCACTCATCTCACACACTAGCAAAGTAATGCTCAAAATTCTCCAAGCTACAACACCACCTGGCTACATGAACCGCGAACTTCCAGCTGTTCAAGCTGGATTTAGAAAAGCCAGAAGACCCTGAGATCAAATTGCCGACATCTGCTGGATCATCGAAAAAGCAAGAGAGTTCCAGAAAAACATCTATTTCTGCTTTATTGAATACGCCAAAGCCTTTGACTGTGTGGATCACAACAAACTGTAGAAAATTCTTAAATAGATGGGATTACCAGACCACCTGACCTGCCTCGTGAGAAATCTGTATGCAGGTCAAGAAGCAACAGTTAGAACTGGACATGGAACAACAGACTGGTTCCAAATCAGGAAAGGAGTACATCAAGGCTGTATATTGTCACCCTGCTTATTTAACTTAGATGAAGAGTACATCATATGAAATGCTGGGCTGGATGAAGCACAAGCTGGAATCAAGATTGCCAGGAGAAATCTCAATAACCTCAGATATGCAGATGACACCACCCTTATGACAGAAAGTGAAGAGCAACTAAAAAGCCTCTTGATGAAAGTGAAAGAGGAGAGTGAAAAAATTGGCTTCAAACTCAACATTCAGAAAACGAAGATCATGGCATCTGGTCCCATCACTTCATGGGAAATAGATGGGGAAACAGTGGAAACAGTGTCAGACTTTATTATTTTGGGCTCCAAAATCACTGCAGATGGTGACTGCAGCCATGAAATTAAAAGATGTTTGCTCCTTGGAAGAAAAGCTATGACCAAACTAGATAGCATATTAAAAAGCAGAGACATTACTTTGCCAACAAAGGTTTGTCTAGTCAAAGCTATGGTTTTTCCAGTAGTCGTGTATGGATGTGAGAGTTGGACTATAAAGAAAGCTGAGCACTGAAGAATCGATGCTTTTAAACTATGGTGCTGGAGAAAACTCTTGAGAGTCCTTTGGACTGCAAGGAGATTCATTGTCAATCCTAAAGGAAATCAATCCTGAATATTCATTGAAAGGACTGATGCTGAAGCTGGAGCTCCAATACTTTGCCCATCTGATGGGAAGAACTGACTCAATGGAAAAGACCCTGATGCTGGGAAAGATTAAAGGTGGGAGAAGGGGATGACAGAGGATGAGTTGGTTGGATGGCATCACTGACTTGATGGACAAGAGTATGAGTAAGCTCCAGGAGTTGGTGATGGACAGGGAAGTCTGGCGTGCTGCAGTCCATGGGGTCGCAAAGAGCTGGACACGACTGAGCAACTAAACTGAACTGAACTTCGAAAAAGTTTACCAGTTCACAGGGACCAACATATTCTTGTCTAAAGAGATAAGTTGTTGCTGCTGCTGTGTTGTTTTAGTCGCTAAGTCATGTCCAACTCTTTGGGATCCCATGGACTGTAGTCCACCAGGCGCCTCTGTCCATGGCATGTCCCAGGCAAGAATACTGGAGTGGGTTGACATTTCCTTCTCCAGAGGATCTTCCTGATGAGATCTGCTAATTTCTTTCTCAGGAGCGTGTAGTCTTGCTCCCTCTGGTGTCTGCTTGTAGTACTGCACGTTCTCTGGAGCAGTGTCAAGCTGCTGAGCTTTCTCTGTGGCCCTGGGGATCTGAGCTCTCTTAGTTCCATCACTGCTCTGAGTCAGCAACGACAGAAACCAGTCTCTTGGGCAGCCCCCTGAAAAGTTGAAACACTGGACGTATGTTCTGCTCTCTTCCTCTCAAAGGAGAAGCTGGGAGTTGCACTTTCTCCTGATAGCAAGCTGTGCCTGCTTGGGGAAAGGGTTGATGTGGTTTAAATGAAATGGATTTCTCTTCCTTGTTTCAATGCAGCTCTTCTTAGCTTTCAGCTTCCTAGGATGTTATGACTTCCTAACTGGCTTATGGAGTTCTCTGAAACACTTTTTTGAACTATTTATTGTTGTTAATCTCTGTATTTGTGTCTTCCTATTACATCATCTTGCTGTCACTTCCTGGTTTGGCACCTGTTTACACAAATAAAGTTTTATTGGAACATAGTCATGTTTCTTTATTTGCACATCATCTAAGACAGCTTCCATGCTGCAGTGGCAGAGTTGAGTAGTCGTGACAGACACTCTATGGCCATGAAGCCTGATGTATTTACTGATAGGTCTTTTACAGGAGAAGTTAGCTGATCTCTGTGCTATATAACAGAGATTAATCGTCTTTTAGGGCTTCCCTGGTGGCTCAGATGGTAAAGAGTCTGCCTGCAGTGTGGGAGACTCGGGTTTGATCTCTGGTTGGGAAGATCCCCTGGAAAAGGAAATGGCAACCCACTCCAGTATTCTTGCCTGGGAAATCTCATGGACAGAGGAGCCTGACAGGCCTATAGTCCATGGGGTCGCAAAGAGTCGGACACAACTGAGCGACTTCACTTTCACTTTCTAATCATCTTTTAAACTTTATACAAATATATGACAAAAGAACTGCCATATAAGAAAGTCTAGCCAAAAATGTAGAAAAACAAATACTATATAATTATGTCAGGAAGTTAATTTTTTTAATGTTATGTTATATTTCTGGGTTTACAGTGTTTGGGGCATTTTTCAGCACTTTAAAATTTCTGATTTGTTGTGATTTATTTTCTCATTCTAAATATTCACTTTTATACCTAACTTGGTTTTTGCAACATCTAATTCTTACAGGAGTCTCACAAGTCTATAATCTTCAGACCTCACAGAATCCAGATCCACCCTGTCTAAATGGCTCTTAAGACCTAAGAGTATGCAGTTACATTTTAGAGAATAATAACTATATTGCATCAGGGAAAATTGTGTATTTCAACTGATCTTGCTTGCAAGGACTTGAGTGTCTTATTACTGCACTAATGACAGCACCTGAGAGATTTAAAGTTGGTGAAATGTGAAAGTAGCTATTCAAGTGACAATGAATGACAATAAAGCCATAGTGTAGCTGCTCAGACCCAAGCAAAAAGTCCTCAGAACTATTACAACTGCTCTTTATTTCTTGAGAACTCTGTCCCCTCTGCTACTGACAAAATGACCAACCTTTGGGTTTGTAAAACATTTTTAATAACAGAGATATATTTTATGCTATAAGAGTGCACACAGTCATAAAAAACTTAAAAGCAGTTACACACAAACAATACTCCATTTTTTTCTGTTTTCCACTGTGGCTGCACCATATTATTTACCAGTTCTGTACAAAAGTTCCCATTTCTCCACATTTATATGAAAATGGGGGAACTCTGGATATCGTCCATATCAAAGGTTTGTAGTCAATTTGGTAGGCTTTCATAACAGAATTATGGTTATATTAAAAAGGCAAAGGGCTTAGGTTTTAGGAATATATCCTTATGGTTCAGTTTAGTTCAGTTCAGTTGCTCAGTCATGTCCAACTCTTTGTGACCCCATGAATTGCAGTACGCCAGGCCTCCTGTCCAACACCAACTCCCAGAGCCCACCCAAACTCATGTCCATTGAGTCGGTGATGCCATCCAACCATCTCATCTTCTGTTGTCCCCTTCTCCTCCTGTCCTCAATCTTTCCCAGCATCAGGGTCTTTTCCAATGAGTCAACTCTTTGCATCAGATGGCCAAAGTATTGGAGTTTTAGCTTCAACATCAGACCCTCCAATGAACAACAGGACTGATCTCCTTTAGGATGGACTGGTTGGATCTCCTTGCAGTCCAAGGGACTCTCAAGAGTCTTCTCCAACACCACAGTTCAAAAGCATCAATTCTTCGGCACGCTGCTTTCTTTATAATCCAACTCTCCCATCCACACATGACCACTGGAAAAACCATAGTCTTGACTAGATGGACCTTTGTTGGCAAAGTAATGTCTCTGCTTTTTAATATACTGTCTAGGTTGGTCATAACTTTCCTTCCAAGGAGTAAGCGTCTTTTAACTTCATGACTGCAATCACCATCTGCAGTGATTTTGGAGCCCAAAAAAATAAAGTCAGTCACTCTTTCTACCGTTTCCTCTTCTGTTTGCCATGAGGTGATGGGACAAGATGCCATGATCTTAGTTTTCTGAATGTTGAATTTTAAGCAAACTTTTTCACTCTCCTCTTTCACTTTCATCAAGAGGCTCTTTAGTTCCTCTTCACTTTCTGCCATAAGGGTGGTGTCATCTGCATATCTGAGGTTATTGATATTTCTCCTGGCAATCTTGATTCCAGCTGTGCTTCCTCTAGCCCAGAGTTTCTCATGATGTACTCTTCATCTAAGTTAAATAAGCAGGGTGACAATATACAGCCTTGATGTACTCCTTTTCCTATTTGGAACCAGTCTGTTGTTCCATGTCCAGTTCTAACTGTTGTTTCCTGACCTGCATACAGGTTTTTCAAGAGGCAGGTCAGGTGGTCCAGTATTCCCATCTCTTTCAGAATTTTCCACAGTTTATTGTGATCCACACAGTCAAAGGCTTTGGCATAGTCAATAAAGCAGAAATAGATGTTTTTCTGGAACTCTCTTGCTTTTTCAATGATCCAGCGGATGTTGGCAATTTGATCTCTGGTTCCTCTGCCTTTTCTAAAACCAGCTTGAACATCAGGAAGTTCATGGTTCACGTATTGCTGAAGCCTGGCTTGGAGAATTTTGAGCATTACTTTACTAGCATGTGAGATGAGTGCAATTGTGCGGTAGTTTGAGCATTCCTTGGCATTGCCTTTCTTTGGGATTGGAATGAAAACTGACCTTTTCCAGTCCTGTGGTCACTGCTGAGTTTTCCAAATTTGCTGGCATATTGAGTGCAACACTTTAACAGCATTATCTTTTAGGATTTGAAATAGCTTAACTGGAATTCTATCACCTCCACTGGCTTTGTTCGTAGTGATGCTTTCTAAGGCCCACTTGACTTCACATTCCAGGATGTCTGGCTCTAGGTGAGTGATCACACCAATGTGATTATCTTGGTCATGAAGATCTTTTTTGTACAGTTCTGTGTATGCTTGCCACCTCTTCTTATTATCTTCTGCTTCTGTCAGGTCCATACCATTTCTGTCCTTTATTGAGCCCGTCTTTGCATGAAATGTTCCCTTGGTATCTCTAATTTTTTTGAAGAGATCTCTAGTCTTCCCCATTTTATGGTTTTCCTCTATTTCTTTGCATTGATCGCTGAGAAAGGCTTTCTTATCTCTCCTTGCTATTCTTTAGAACTCTGCATTCAAATGGGTATATCTTTCCTTTTCTCCTTTGCTTTTCGCTTCTCTTCTTTTCACAGCTATTTGTAAGGCTTCCTCAGGCAGCCATTTTGCTTTTTTGCATTTCTGTTTCCTGGCGATAGTTTCGATCCCTTATGGTAGACTGCTGCAGTAACAGCCCCCAATAAATTACTTCCCCTGTTTCTCCCTCCTTGTATATCTCTCTTCCTCTTCCGTGTTGATTCTGGGCAGGGCTACACAAGACCTGTTTTGCCAAATGGGACTTTAGCAAACATGACACAAACAGCAGGCTTGGAAAGTAACTTCCCATTGAGGTTTGCCTTCTCTTGCCGCTGGAAACTCATGGAACGCTGCAACCATGACAACAAGCCCGAGCTAGCCTAACTGGAGGAGCCACGTGGACAATGGAGGCACCTAGGCCAGCTGTCAGACGCATAAAGCCATCACAGACTGTGTGGCCACAACCAATACACCAGCTAACTACTTTTAACATGAGAGAACCAGGCAGCATCAACAGAACAGTCCAGTTGGTCCCAGCCAAAACTGTCAAGCTACGCCATCTTAATCTAATAGAGTAGTGCTGTTTCAAGCAACCAGATTGCAGCGATAAATCAGATAATCCTGAAACGTATATAGATGAAATTACTGATGTTTAGGGATTTGCTTCCCAATAAGCTGGAGGGTATGGAAGCCCCAGTGGTTTATAGGTAAAGAACCCGCCTATCAATGCAGGGCTCGAATCCTGGGTGGGGAAGATCCCCTAGAAGAGGAAATGGCAACCCACTCCAGTATTCTTGTCTGGAGAATCCCATGGGCAGAAGAGCCTGGCAGGCTACCATCCATGGAGTGGTAAAGAGTCAGACATGACTGAGTGACTGAACACACATGCACAAGTTGGGGGTGGGGGGTTGAGTGGAAGCAAAGATGAAATAAGATGGGTTCTATGATGGTCACAGTTGAAGCTGGTGAGGGGGTACACAACGGCTTATTATTTCTTCATTGTTCTCTCTACAATTGGTTATCTTTGAAATGGAAAGTTTCCATAATAAAAAGTCACAGGAGGACTTCCCCCATGCTCCAGTGGTTGGGAATCCTCCTTCCAGTGAAAGGGATACAGGTTCAATTTTTGTTCTGGGAAGATCCCACATGCCGAGGGGCAACTAAGCCCATGTGCCTCAACTACCGAGCCTGCGTGCCCTAGAACCTGGGCTCCACAACAAGAGAAGCCAACGCAATGAGAAGCCCAAGCACTGTAACAAGAGAGCAGCCCCCACTCACTAGAGAAAGTGTGTGCAACAATGAGGAGGACCCAGCGCAGCCAAGAAAACCCAAGAAACAAACAAATCAACCCCCCAAAAATGGAAAACAAGGAAGGGGAGGGAAGTGAAGGAGGGAAGGAGAAAGAGAGGGAAGAAGGTAGATTTCTCTCTTGTCCATTAACATATAATGCAATTGAGACCAGAGAAGGACAGCTATTTCTGCAACATAACACAGACAGCTCACAGCCAAATTCGTCACTAAACATCCTGACTCCTCGGCCAGGCTCTTTCCATTCTCCCCATAGAGTCAGAGGCAGGAAAGTTCCATAGAAGAAGCAGTACAGGTAGGCGTATTTTCTCCTTTTACTTGAGAAAAAAAGCCTTGTGGCAGGTCCAAAACAGTCACACTGAGATCTTTAATGACAAAGGATCCTCATTTATGGTGTATGTTGTTTATCTAGTGTTTGAGGAAGAAATATGTCCTGCTGTTGTGTGTAACATTACATATAAGGCAGGCTGGGAATACCTCCCTCCATGCCCCATTGTACCGTCTGGCACCAAAAATCTTTTCTGTTTTCAAAGATGTATAGTAACCATTGCAGGGGCAACCCACACTGTATCACACTCTCAGGACAGCAACACCAACAAGTTTTCAAATCCAAATACTAACATCGTCTCTTTCCCACAGGTACAAAATGAGCAAAGCCTTCCTTAATCATCACATGGGAAAACGAAGCACTGCAATTATGTGTCTCTCGCCCCAGGACATGTTGGGCATTTAATCAGACGTTGCTACGTGGAGCCCGGCAGTAAACAGACATGAAAGGAGGGTTACTTCATGAAAAAAAAAAAAAAAAAGCCGCTTCCAAGTTTTATTAACCAGTGTCTGTTCCCCTGAGAATTTCAGAGCCTCAGAACTCAGCAGGAGTTGATGGGAAGGAAGATCCTCAACGGTGATAACCTGCCCTGATAACCTGCCCGTGACCAAAGCTTCAAATAAAAACAAAACTAAACTGAATCCAAATCTGTTTCCTAACTGAGTGGGCAGGGCCCACCCTGGCTTTTCTTGAGCGCTGTTTACCAAGACAGCCGCAGGGCTCCACAGATGATTTGTCTGAAGGTGGTGCAGTGGTAAAGAACCTGCCTTGACAATGCAGCAGAGGTTCCATCCCTGGGTCTGGAAGATGCCCTGGAAAAGGAAATAGCAACCCACTCCAGGATTCTTGCTTGGAGAATCCCATGGACAGAGGAGCCTGGCGGGCTAAAGTCCTTGGGGTCAAAAAGAGTCTGACATGACTGAGGACGCCAGGCAAAGTCTTTCAAACCTGGAGCCCTGTGAGGGCAGGGGTGGTGGGGGTGGGGTGGGGGATGGAGTGGGGGTGGATGGACTCTGGCAGCCTCTGACTCGGGCAGGCCTCCTGCTTCCTATATGAGAAGCTCATCTTGCTGGGGTTCACAGACACCAGCCTCCCTGACAGGCCAGCGCTCAGCCTGGTCACTGACAGATGCAAATTGTGGATCCCGGGAAACAGGGCAGGAAGCAGCATTCTGGCGACAGGGTTTGGAACGGTTCTGGGTTAAGGTGACCCACTGGTCAGGTGAACAAGGAGTAGGGCTTTCCAGGATCAGGCTTAAATCCAGGAGGAATCCAAGGCCTAGGCTGGAGAGAATTCAGAATGAGTGTACTAGGAGGTGGTAGAGCTGCGATGCCCACTGGAGAAGTCTCAGGGCAGTACAGGAGGCAGTGAGGCCCAGGGTGGGAGATTGCCGCGGAGAGACCCCAGGGCTGATGCCTGGGAGGCCAGGTCACCTCCATGGTCCCATAGCTGGTCCCCGCCGCAGGGCAGGGACCTGGATCGGATCTGCAACGGGACTTTCGGGATGCTGGGCTAGGGTGCGGCTAGACAGCGCTCAGCCGGGCTACAGGCGGGAGCACCGCCCGGAGTAGAGGCGAGAAGGCCGCTTGGGGGCTTCCTCACAGAGCAGACCCAGGGCCCCGCACACCTGGGCAGAAGGGCCGGAGTCTGGGGGCGTCAGACAGATGCTCACAGGGGCGTGCTCCAGGGCTGGGCTCCAGCCTGCGCAGTCCGGGGGATGACACTAGGGGGCAGCGAGGGGTAGCGGGAACCACGTCCTGGAGGGAAGACCCTCCGACCTGCCAGATGAAGTGCGGGCGCGCTGGGCGCAGCGGCCGGGGTATCACGGAGGGAGGCAGCCTCCCGCGGGCTGAGGGGGCGAGGAGGGGCCAGCGGGCCCGCATCCTCGGCTACGCAAGCGGGCGCTTGCCGCTCCCGCGCCGGCAGAGGTCCCGGGTCCTCCATCTGCTTCCAAGCACAGGCGCAGCGGCTCCGCGTTGACCCACATTCCCTCCAGCCGCGGAGCCGGGGGCGGGGAATCCACCGGCCGCGGAGCAGGTGCGAGCGCAGGGCGGGGCCCGAGCCCGGGGCCACCCAGCACGCCCGCCTCTGCTTGTAGGGGGAGGGGGCGAGGGGTGGACCGGAGATGGGGAGGATAAAAGATAAAGGCGAAGGAGGGTCGGGGAGAGGAGAGGGAGGAGGTTTGGGAGGGACAAGAAAGGGGAGAAGAAGCAAGGGGACAGGAGCGGAGAGGCGGGAGGAGAAGAAAGAAACTTAAAGGGAAATGAGAGAGAGCGAGGGTTGGGAAGGGCAGGAGGGGGAGGGGAGAAGCGGGAGGAAGCTGGAGGTCGCAGGCCGCACCCCTGCCTCTTCCCCGGGCCCTAGGCTAGCCCTGCAGGGAAGTATGATATGAATGAACGGTGTACCTGCCTTCCAGGTCTAAGGGGTGCAGGGTACAGGCTGTACCACCCTCCTCGTGTCTTGACCCCCGTCCCCCGCCTGGGGTCAGCCAGCAGCTGTCCCGAACAGTTCCTACACCGCTCCTCCCACTAAGTTGGGACCCTGGACCTTCAAGAAGGCTGTGCGTTTTCCGATGAGATCACTGTCCACTCACTGACTGTGTCCACTGGGGGGACTTGAGCCCTGGGACCTCATGGATCGAAGAGCGGGACAGAAAGGCGAGTGGCGATGATGAATGTCATGGCCCTGCTCTGTGCAGTGCCCCTTCTCCAGGGTCCACCCCCAGCTCCACCCCCCACCGCATTCCTGGGTGTCTCTCAGGGACCTGAAGAGGCCTCAGGTCCCAGGGCTCTGCCTGCGTTGTCCTGTTACATCCATTTGAGTACCTGTCACCTGTATACTTACTTGCCTACCTACAGGAGTTAGTACTTTTTAGAGGAAATTGAAAGGATTTATCCATAGACCAATGACCAGTAGACACCGTATTTGTTACGGGAAGCACACTGACTGAAACTGCCCACTCTGGTCAGGCCCTTTAAACCATTCACATGAGTTGTTTTATGACAGGAGATCCTGGTAAGGAATACTGAACTAATAAGCCACCACCAACCGGAAGAGTTCGGGAAAGGTCAAAAGGAGACACCGCGAGTCCGTCCACTTCCCAGAATCCCTCTGGCTAGCATCCATCTTGGCTGAATGATGCGTGTGCCACCAGGAAAGACTCTGAATTACAACAGTTGGTCAAAGACAACCCGGAAACTAATCCCATCACCATAAAACCCGAGACTGTGAGTCACATGGCAGAGCAGTTCTCCTGAGTTCCCTTACCCTACTGCTCTCAATACAATCTCTTGCTATGTCAGCACATGTGTCTCCTTGGACAATTCATTTCCGAGTGTTAGACAAGAGCCCAGTTTCGGGCCCTGGAAGGGGTCCCCCTTCCTGCAACATATTGACCCCCTTTCTCCCTCCTCACTCCCACTTCCAAGGTAGCCACTGTTCATGGCCAAGGAGGTACAGCTGGATCAATCGGCATTCATGTGTTTTAATGTGCTTGGTGTAGAAATGAGATCAGGATAGTATAAGACCTACTGGGCAGTGACTGGTCCCCAAAAGCCAAGCAGCTCTGAGCGTTTTGCATGCAGTAACTCATTTGTTCCTGTAGACTTAAAAAATAGTGACAACATAAAGTTTGACAGTTATGTTTTATTTGGTGGGAATTTTTAGGACTGACTTCCCTGGTGGACTTCCCTGGTGGCTCAGACGGCAAAGCGTCTGTCTACAATGCGGGAGACCTGGGTTCGATCCCTGGGTTGGGAAGATTCCCTGGAGAAGGAAATGGCAACCCACTCCAGTACCCTTGCCTAGAAAATCCTATGGACGGAGGAGCTTGGTGCAGGCCACTGTCCATGGGGTCGCAAAGAGTCGGGCACGACTGAGCGACTTCACTTTCACTTTCCCTGGTGGCTCAGACGGTAAAGCGTCTGTCTACAATGCAGGAGACCTGGGTTCGATCCCTGGGTCAGGAAGATTCCCTGGAGAAGGAAATGGCAACCCACTCCATACCCTTGCCTAGAAAATCCCATGGATGGAGGAGCCTGGTGTCCATGGGGTCGCAAAGAGTAGGACACAACTGAGCGACTTCACTTTCACTTTCACTTTAGGACTTTAAGACAGGGAGACACGGTTTCAAGTGACCCTGAGAGAACTGCTTCCAGGAGGTGAGTGGGGGAGGAGTCAGGTTATATAGAAGTTTTGCAATAAAAGGGCAGGTGGTCTGAACATCAAAAGTGAAAGTAGCTCAGTGATGTCTTTCGACCCCATGGACTATAGAATTCTCCAGGCCAGAATACTGGAGTGGATAGCCTTTCCCTTCTCCAGCGGATCTTCCCAACCCAGGAATCAAAAACTGGGGTCTCCTGCATTGCAGATGGATTCTTTACCAGTTGAGCTACCAGGGAAGCCCTGAACATCAAAAGATGATTGTTAATTAAAGAAAACCAGATATCCCAAATTAAGGAATTTGGCACTTTTCTGTGTATGGGAAGATATGCAAAAGTCTGGGCCCACTGAAATCATTCCTTTGATGTCCACCTTAGCTACCTGGGGCCAGCATCCTGTGTTTTCTTTTTCTGGAGGGGAGGGGCAGACCTATAGAGTCTTTATCGGGGGTGAGGAGGGCTAGGAGAGGAGCTATCCTTCCTTTCTGGCTGCATCCCCCACCCCTAAGGGCCATGCCTTGAGGTAGCCTGGTGGGGTGGCTCTAGGCTGTGGATCCCCCACAGAACCCGCTCTCAGACCAACACATGGGAGCAGAATGCTGGGAGGGGGCCACTTTGAAGAGACAAAGCCTCAAACCTTTTGTTCTCACGCTGAGAAGGCCTCTGACACAGGGACATTCTGCCTCTCATTTTGCTACAGTTAAGGGATAGTGGCCCTGCTCCCTCTCTGGGATGCCCCTTGCAGCCCCCTGTCCTGTTGTAAAGCTGTTTTCTTTTTTTTATTACTATTTACTTTTGGCTGCATTAGGTCTTCGTTGCTGCTTGGGCTTTTCTCTAGTTGTGGCAAGCTGGGGCTACTGTTCGTTGTGATGCTTGGTCTTGTTGGGAAGGGCTTATTGCCGAGCATGGGCTCTAGGCACGGGCTTCAGTAGTTGCAGCATGCAAGCTCAATCAATAGTCATGGCACATCTTTCCTGGTGACTCAGAGGGTAAAGTGTCTCCCTGTAAGGCAGGGACCTGGGTTCAATCCCTGGGTCGGGAAGATCCCCTGGAGAAGGAAATGGCAACCCATTCCGGTACTCTTTCCTGGAAAATCCCATGGATGGAGAAGCATGGTAGGCTACAGTCCATGTGGTCGCAAAGAGTCAGACACAACTGAGCGAATTCACTTTGACTTTCACAGGCTTAGTCGCCTTGCAGCTTGTGGAATCTTCCCAGATGAGGGGTTAAGCCTCTGTTCACCCCTACTGATAGGCAGATTCTTATCCACTTATGCATATTTTATGCCTCTAGAGAAGCCTCTAAAACTGTCTTCTGACTTTATCCCCTGGGCAAACAGGAAACCAGCTTGGCTGCCTGGGTGGCCCTTCAGGTAACTCTCCCCATAGATGTTTGTGGCCGTGCACCCCTCCTCCCTTTCAGAAGGTGGTCCAGCCTTGTGGGTCCTCAGGGATGTTAGGTTTCACCACTAATCTGACCTCTTCTGCTAATTCTCCCATGTTCTGGTCTACTGGTGGCACTTTTTCTAGTTTTCCACGGCATCTGGGTGTTTTTTTTTCTTATTTTTATTGGAGTGCACTTGCTTTACAATGTTGTATCAGTTTCTGCTGTACACTAGAATGAATCAACTATATGCATACATATATCTCTTTTTTGGATTTCCTTCCCATTCAGGTCACCACAAAGCAGTGAGTAGAGTTCCCTGTGCTATGCTGTAGGTTCTCCTTAATTATCTACTTTACACATAGTATAGTGTATATATGTCGATCCTAATCCCCCAGTTCATCCCACCCCTCTCCCCCTTTGGTGTCCATGTTTGTTCTCTACCCCTGTGTCTCTATTTCTGTTTTGTAAATAAGACCGTCTATACAAAGGATTTGTTTTTATATTTATCCTGCTATTTCAGAGGGTCTGAAATAGAGAGTTGGATGTTGAATGAGTCATCTTAAGTCCAATGCATGAATGAATGAATGAGCAAGGGCTCCTGGAGGAGTGGGGGTGTCGAGGAGGGCCGGGGTCTGTGCAGACACTCCTCTGAGGCAGGGATGCCATGAGGGTCAGAGGGCATGCAGTTTGGATAGGAAGTCCCACCTGTGTAAGAGCAGCTGTACCTCAGGTGAGGCCAGGGTGTTCCCTGACCCTGTCTGTTGTCATCCAGGAGCTCAGCGATTGGTGGAAATGCTACAGGTCCCTGTGGGGGTGGGGGGCAGGGATATCAGCCCCTCCTTTGGGCTTAATTTAAAAGATGTGTTTAAGCCAGGGGAGGGCAGAAATAATCGCTAGAAGGAAAGAAAAGGTGATTCCCACAGGAGATGGTGAGGGACAGGGAAGCCTGGCATGCTACAGTCCACAGGGTGGCAAAGAGTTGGACACGACTGAGCGACTGAGCAGGAACACCCTGGTTTCGGTCCAGACTCTTCAGGAAAGGTCCAGCTGTGTCTCTTGGGCACCAGGCCCAACATGAAGAGGGAGGAAAGAAAAAGCTGGGGGCAGGCCAGAGACCCATCTGACCACATGCGGGGGATGCTGAGTGGAGGCTGGGAGCAGCGCCCCCCCAACATACTCACACACATACACACTCACACACCCGCCCTGGGCCTGATTGCTTATTAACACCCAGTGGGTCCCGGCTGCCTCCTCAGGAAAAACAAACCTTTAAAGATGTGGTCCCGGCAGCTGCAGGGGGCCGGGGTGGCCACGGAGCAGATCAGGGAAGGAACCTTAGATCAGCTCATGTTTTATTTCAAACAAAACACTTTCCTCCTGAAGCCAGAGAGCTCCGTGCCTTGGCAAACTCATAAAACCAAAGCTAACGCTGTGAGGCTTCGTGGGGGAGTCTGGCCACACCCTCCGGATATGGGAAAGGCTTTCTTCTCTATTTCAAATGACCTTGTTTTGCCTCTTTTAGATGCAAATGTTTATTTGGTCTGACTTTGAAATACCTCAGTGCAGCTGAAATAATTCGAGGCAGCCCTGTGAAAAGGACCACTTCCTGATCTCCTAAATACAGACTCTTTGCAGGGACCACAGAGGGGCGGGCAAGACACCAGAGGGGCGGCACCAGCCCCCTCCCATCCCACCTCAGCAAACACAGAGGTCACTGAGTGTCTCGTGCAGTTGGGCTTTCCTGCAGGCAAGCAGTTTCAGTCCCAAGGGAGCCAGCATTTGTCAGGAACCTGATACACTTGTGCATGTCACCACCTCTAGGAAAGGGGCAAGGGACTCACCTTTCTGGTGGTGAACAGGTGCAATTTGACTTTTACCCCTAGTCCTACCTAGAGCATCCTCCAGGAGTGGGGGCGCTTGGTTCCTGGTGGCCCAGGTAAATCGTGGAGGTTCAGTTGTTGTTCAGTTTCAGTCGTGTCCAACTCTTTGCGACCCCCATGGACTGCAGCACGCCAGGCTCCTCTGTCCTTCACCATTTCCCAGAGTTTGCTCAAACTCATGCCCATTGAGTTGGTGATGCCATCCAACCATCTCATCCTCTATTGCCCCCTTCTCCTCTTGCCCTCAGTCTTTCCCAGCATAGATGTTAGCTGTGCTGAAATCTGTGATGGAGAGTTTCTCCATTTGCAGAGAAAATGTGATCCTGGATGAGTGTGTGTGGGAGGGGTGTGCACCACTGGGCTGGTGAGTGGGATCAGCTCCGCCCTCCATCTACACTCACTGAGCAGTGCTCACAGATCCAAGGATTCACATGGGTCACTCCTCACCCATCTCAGGGGTTGCCATAGCATTACGCGATGTTTATAGATGAGAAAACTGATAATCAGCTCTAAGTCAGAACCAGAGGCTGAGCTGCCAGCCCAAAGAGCCTGGCTGGTCCCCAAAGGCATTGGGGTCGCTGAGGTCCTGGATGGGCACTGCCCTCCGAGGTGGTGGGGCATCCCTGCTAGTCTCGCCCGGGGGTGTGGGGTGCCTCCAGCTTGGTTTGGCTGGGGGGTGTTGATCCCATGGGGTCTCTGCAGTGTGTTCACGGTGGGGAGCAGCCCGGGGTCTGGTCCCCGGGTCTGGCCTCATCTGCTGCCACCTGCCTCCTGTCAGCTTTCCCTCCCAGATTCCGGGCAGCGCTCAGTGCAAGCCGCTGCTTCCCTCAGCTAAGCAGGGCCCTAACCTGGTGCTGGGAGCCTGCCCTCTGCAGACCACCAATCTCCACAGTGCAATCGTCCCAGCCCCCAGGGCAGGCCCTGACACGAAGAAGCGGCTCACTACAGTGTTTGGCAGTGTCCCGTGGGGAAGGATGGAGAATGCTGGGCAGGAAAGGCCAGGGACAGGCAGCTAGGGTGGCTGTGGACACTTCCAGCCTCGGTGGAGTGTGTGGGACCCACCCACCTGGCCTCCCACCTATCCCTCCGCCTTGAGCCTTTCTTCCTCAGCTGCAGGGGTGCTTGAAGCTGGCCTGGGCCCCTGCTCTGAGACAGTCACACCATGACGGGAGGCGGTGGGAATGCTTCCATGTGGATCAGACACTTTTTTATGTGGCAACTTTCCCATCTTAGGGACACCACTTCACAGGGATACATTGGCCACCGCCATGTCTTGAAAGGGGCTCCTGGGCTTGGAGGCTTATGTTACAAAACCCTAGGCCATAAATCACATCACTGATACCAGATAAGAGCCAGATATTTCTGCTTGGCAGAAAACATGAGATTAAAGTAGAAAGGCAACTTTCAACTAAGAATAAAATAATGGGTCAATCCTAAAATGGAATCATCATGCAGTCATTAAATGAACAAAGTATATTTATGTCTGTAATATGAAAACAGTATCATCTGCATAATAATATACACAATTTATGTCACAAGTGCGGGACTGCTATAAATCAATACCAAAAAAAAAAAAAACAGGGAAGGAATTGAAAAATGGACAGAAATCCCTCACAGGAAGGGAAAAGGCTTAAGAGGCTTAATCTCACGGTAAAAGAGATGCAGACTGAAACACCTGGGAACCTTACTGTAGACCTAAATCAGATTGGCCAAACTCCAGAAACTTTGATAACTGCAATGCCAGAGGGACAGGACCTGGAAGGTTTGGGCCTTTATGTCAGAACCACCGGCCCAGCAAGCTCGTTTTCAGACTTTGTTCTGTGTGTGTTCTCAAGTACCTCTGCAAAGATGTTGATCACAGGCTCATGGAAGCATTGCTTATGATTGTAAAAGGGTGGAAACACCTTGTTATGGTTCAGCCGCTCAGTCGTGTCCGACTCCTTACATCCCCATGGACTGCAGCACACCAGGCTTCTCTGTCCTTCACTGTTTCCCGGAGTTTGTTCAAACTCATATCCATTGAGTTGGTGATGGTATCTAACCATCTCATCCTCCTCATTTAAAGAACCTAAATACTAGCAATAGTAATATTAATGAAATTATGGCACATCCATAGTATGGAATTATCAGGTTGTTTTTTTTTTAAGGTGTGTATATAGCCTAGCATGTTGCTGTCTGTGGGTCACAAAGTTAGACATGACTTGGTGACTAAACAACAGCAAATATATAGGTCTGTGATATGGACCAGTCTTCAAAGCATATACAAGTATACTCATGAAAAAGAGGAAGCTAGAGACAGTGTGTGTAGAATCCTTTCGTGTGTGTGTGTGTGTGTAGAAGCATAGAAATTAATTCCTGGCAGGATACATAAAACATGGACACTGGCATCATGGGTTTCTCTGATGTCTTGGGCTAATCGTTTTTGCCCCACTCTCCCATTCATATACTGAAATCCTAACTCACAGGTGTGAAAGTGAAAGTGTTAGTCACTCAGTAGTGTCCAACTCTTTGTGACCCCATGGATTGGAGCCCTCCAGGCTCCTCTGTCCATGGGGATTTTCCAGGCAAGAATATTGGAGTGGGTTGCCATGCTCTCCTCTAGGGAATCTTCCCGATGCAGGGATCAAACCCAAGTCTCCTGCACTGGCAGGCAGGTTCTTTACCACTGAGCCACCAGAGACCTTCCTGCCTTAGAAGGAGGCCATTACAACTAACAAATGCTTTTCTTCTACCAGCTGATGTAGGTTAAGTTTGTATTTTCCTAAATTAGCCTCTGAAAATGTCCAGGTCATCAAATGAATGACCTCAAACCCTAATGACTTCCCTGAAATACACATGTGCACTGTGACCACATACTATGGCACAAGACAAGCTTGTCCATGTGTCTGGCCAGGCCTCCGGGCATCAAAGGCTCCAGGCAAGGCTTCCTGCCTCAACAGTCCTGGTCAGGGATGGGAGGTGGGCCAACCTGAGTCACAGGAACAGACCCAACCTGAAACAACCTGTGTCACCAACCCCTAGTGCCCGTGCTCTGCCAGGAGCCTGCTGCAACAGACAAGTTAGACCCCCACAGAACAGAACTAGGACTGCTCTGCAAGCTTGCTTCGCCCTGCAAGGGAGGGACACACATCTTTCCCACTCTGGCAATCACTCTTCCTAAAGTCAGACACCATTTCGAAGGTGGGTGAAGGTAATTTGAGGAGTAGGTGGGCAGATGGCACAGAGCTGGCTCATTCTTCTTTCAGACCGTCATTAGCCATGCAGGTCTCAGCTGCCAGCTCATGTTCTTGTCATGGTGACTTTGCACTTCTTCACATTTCTGTCTGTGGGTGTGGAGGGAGGGGGCTGAAAGGAGACTTTGGGGAGGCTGTGAAACAGCCAACGTGGCGTCACTGGGTGGCACACTTGGCTGGGGGCCGGTCCTGCATGGATGGGTAGGGTTGAGGGCACGTGGAGGAGACAGTTTTCCTGGCTCTGTGCTTCCCATGGTCCCTACATGTGACTCCTCTTCCTGGGCCTGTGTGGGAGAAACAGAGTGTGCGCCAGGGACAGAGCTCACCCGAGGGGCTGCCATCATGGTCATGGTGTTTGTAGGAAGGGAGACCCCTTCCAAGGTCTGAGAGGGGGCTCTTGGCTTTCACTCAGAAATGAATTGTCCAAGGAGACACACATGCTGACTAAGCAAGAGACTTTACTGGAAAGGGTGGAGAGCAGCAGGGTAAGAGAACCCAGGAGGACTGCTCTGCCATGTGGCCCACAGTCTCAGTTTTATGGTGATGGGGTGAGTTTCCAGGTTGTCTCTGGCCAGTCATCTGACCCACGGACGTTGCTGGTGCTGTGTGCATCACTCAGCCAAGATGGATGCCAGCGAGGAGTATTCTGGGAGGTGGCAGGACACGTGGCGTCTCCTTTTGACTTCCGCAAATTCTTCCGGTTGGTGGTGGCCTGTTAGTTCCTCATTCTTTACCAGGACCTCCTTTCGTAAAATAACTCACGCAAACAGTTACTATGGTGCCTGGCCAGGGTGGGCTATTTCAGTCAGTGTGCTTCCCCTATCAATGGCACCATGGTGACCTCATTTCTGCCTTGCGAGAGCATGGGGGAGGGATCTACAGCTACCTCTGCTTTCCCGATGAGTAGGCTGAAATGTGAGGGGGTAGGATGGAGAGGAGGTAGGCTAAGATATGAGACGGTAGGATGGAGAAGAGGAAGCCAGGACCTAAGGATATGTGGGGGTGAAGTGGAGTCCACTGCCAAGGATCAGGTCTGTCCACTCTGGAACCCAGGAGCCTGGACAGTGGGTAGCAGCTGACATCACAAGAGGCAGATGATGTAAGGGTGGTCAAGGCAAGAAAAAAAGGGAGGGGTTGATTCAGACTCTGTCCAGGAAGCAGGTGGGACCCCAGGTTTCCTCTTCTGCAGTCTCCAGACAAGTCTGAAGTTTTGCTCTTTGGAGAAAGTGGAGAGGGGTGACTCTTGTCTCAGGGACTCCAGGGACAGAAGGAGGTGGGTATGGGATTCTGGACTGAGAAAGGCGAGGGTAGAAGAAGAAAGACTTCACACTAAGAGAACTGACAAAGCGCCTTCCCAGCTCTACATCCAGGAAGATGGCAGCAGGACCTCCATGCTTCAGGGAGAGCACACATCCCTAGAGAAGAGACCTGGAAACGCTCACCTATGAGGTTACCCCATAAGAAATCTGCTCTTCCCACTAGCATAAAGCCCCCTCCCACCAAGAAATCTTCAGAGGGCACTTTAGTGCTACTCTCTTGACTCTGAACAGATTGCCCAGAATCCCTGACCATGTGAATGGATGTGCCAGTGTGGAACCAAACAGAAAACAGGCATTAGAGGACTTAGAAAGGAGCAGAAGAGAGGCTCTTAATGAAACTGTCATTAATATTCTCAGGGATGTGAGAGAGGATATTGCACCCAAGAGACAAGGAAGAGGTCATCCAAGCACTTGGATTCCTAATAGATGAGGTAGAAGGCAAGGTGGAGGAAATGTCTAGACAGAGAGAAAATGTCTATGACAGAGAGAAAAGACAACTAGAAGGTTGGTCCAGACAATTCAGTATCCTACTCTTGGAGTTGCAAAAGGAGAGAACAGAGAAAGGAGATTCATTTGCAAAGAAATAAGATAAGAAACAGAGAAGGCAATGGCACCCCATTCGAGTACTCTTGCCTGGAAAATCCCATGGACGGAGGAGCCTCGTAGGATGCAGTCCATGAGGTCACTAGGAGTCGGACATGACTGAGCGACTTCACTTTCACTTTTCATTTTCATGCATTGGAGAAGGAAATGGCAACCCACTCCAGTATTTTTGCCTGGAGAATCCCAGGGACAGAGGAGCCTAGTGGGCTGCCGTCTATGGGGTCGCACAGAGTCGGACACGACTGAAGCGACTTAGCAGCAGCAGTTGCTTTACAGTGTTGTGTTAGTTTCTTCCGTACAGCAAAGTGAATCAGCTACACGTATACATATTTCCCCTTTCTTTTGGATTTCTTTCCCATTTAGGTCACCACAGAGCATTGAGTCGAGTTCCCTGAGCTGTACAGCGGGTTCTCATTAGTTATCTGTTTTATACATAGTACTGTGTATATGTCAATCCCTATCTTCCAATTCGTCCCACCTCTCTACCCACCTTGGTATCCATACATTTGTTCTCTACATCTGGGTCTCTATTTCCATTTTGAAAATAGGCTCATATCTATACCTCTTTTCATATCTATACCAACAAAGGTCTGTCTAGTTAAGGCTATGGTTTTTCAAGTAGTCATGTATGGATGTGAGAGTTGGACTATAAAGAAAGCTGAGTGCCAAAGAATTGATGCTTTTGAACTATGGAGTTGCAGAAGACTCTTGAGAGTCCCTTGGACTGCAAGGAGATCCAATCAGTCCATACTAAAGGAAATCAGTCCTGAATATTCATTGGAAGGACTGATGTTGAAGCTAAAACTCCAATACTTTGGCCACCTAGTGTGAAGAGCTGACTCATTTGAAAAGACTCTGATGCTGGGAAAGATTGAAGGCAGGAGGAGGAGGGGACGACAGAGGATGAGATGGTTGGATGGCATCACTGCCTCAATGAACATGAGTTTGAGTAAACTCCGGGAGTTGGTGATGGACAGCGAGGTCTGGCATGCTGCAGTCCATGGGGTTGCAAAGAGTCAGACACGACTGAGTGACTGAACCAAACTGAACTGATACCACTTTTCTATATTCAACAATATACATTAATATGTAATATTTGTTTTTCTCTTTCTGACTTACTGTATTCTATGTGATGGACTCAAGGTCCATCCATATCTCTGCAAATGGTACAATTTCATCTTTTTCTTGATCGGGTAATATTGTTGTATTGCATATATGCTGCATCTTTTTTATCCATTCCTCTGTCAGTGGATATTTAGCACAGTGCTTTTTATGACCTTTTCTTGGAAATGTTATACCCTCACTTCTGCTGTGTTCTGTTGGTCCTGGCACAGTGCAAGTGGATCCTACACGAGGTTGTGGCCACCAGGGAAAGGATCCTGAGGGCCATCTCAGAGGCTGCTCCCATGGGCAGTCATGAGCACCTACTGTACGGGAGACCCTGAGCTTCGGGTTGTGGCTATCACCAGGTCTTGAAGGGGACACCAGCTCCCACGAAACTGACACTGTTAGTTTCTGATTCCCTCTCTCCCTGCCCCAACCCTAGTTTCAATAGTAGGATCACTAGCTCATATCACCTTCTCCCTTTTCAGGCTTACCTCATTCACATCCCATACTAAAGTCTCATGATGCTTCTGCCCAAGCTGGTTGGATTTGTAAATTGCTTGTCACTGCACAGAGAGGACTTCCCAGGTGGTGCTAGTGGTAAAGAACACAACTGCCAATGCAGGAGACATAAGAGATGCAGGTTCGATCCCTAGATCAGGTAGATCCCTTGGAGGAGAGCATGGCAACCCACTCCAGTATTCGTGCTTGGAGAATCCCATGGACAGAGGAGTCTGGTGGGTTATAGTCCATAGGGTTGCAAAGAGTCAGACACGACTGAAGTGGCTTAGCACGCGCATACACACATGCACTCACAGAGAAGTCCATGCAGTGAGCTTCTAGATGAGGGACAGTGAACAGAGCTGGGGGCTGTGGGTTCCCCACACGCCTGACTCTGATGGTGACATTTCACTGATGTCACCATCATAGGCTCCGGGGACAGGGCAGAGAGCTACAATCCCTTCCAAGTGGAGCTTATGGTCCAGCAGAGAGACAGATGTTAGTCCAAGTGCCTCAGAGATAAATTTGAGGTCACAAATGACAGACACTGATATGAGAGAGACTTCGGGGTGGAAGGAGGTAAGGAGCCGTGCTTGGCTTGGGGCCCAGGAAGTACCTCTGAGGAGGAGGGCGGGCTGTGAGGAATAATTCCTGGTTGTCAGCAGGATCGCAGAACAAAAGAGGGCCCAACCCTCTCATTTATGCTTCAGCTAATATTAGCTTGAGAGACAGGCAAATAATTTACTTTTTCTCAGAAATGCTGTGAATCCTTAAGGGTAAAGAGTAAAAAATGGAGCCCCCAGTCGAACAATAAAGACAGCCCTCAGGGCTGCGTTTCTGCAGCAGGCGTGGTGTCTTCTCTTGGGAAGTGCAGAATCACCCAGAAACAAGCGTCTAATTATAGCAATGCCTTCTGCAGCACCAAAATAGGGGCGATCATCAACACTATCTTTCAGGGTTTTCACTAAGTCAGAACAATTTGCTAAAAATAATCCGTACTGTATCCGCAACGCCCCCAAACAGTGTGTGTTTTCCCATCACCGCCGCCGGCCCACTGCTCCCCAAGGGCCCGGGCCCAGGGAAAGGAGATGCCGCTGACAGCAGTGTCCTTTGATTGGCTGGCTTTCGCCCCAGGCATGGCCACTGGGGCAGTTGACTATGGGGTGGATGGGGTGGACAGAAGTTAAGACTGGGTCGCAACCAGCAAGGGAGAGTCACTCAGACCCTAGGATAGCAGGAGGACTTGGCGGGAGGGAGCCGGTTCATCTCCCGAGGGCCTGCGGGGGCTTCAGGGCCCAGGGTCAGTCCTCAGTTCCTGGAATCTTACTGGGTCCAGGGAGGCCGACCTCCTCCCCCAAAACACACACTCAAGGGCTACAAGTATAGTGAGTAGTGAAAGTAGCTCAGTCGTGTCTGACTCTTTGCCACCCCATGGACTGTATCCTGCCAAGCTCCTCTGTCCATGGGGTTCTTCAGGCAAGAATACTGCAGTGGGTTGTCATGCCCTCCTTCAGGAGATCTTCCCAACCCAGGGATTGAACTCAGGTCTCCTGCACTGCAAGCAAGCTCTTCACCATCTGAGCCACCAGGTAAGAGCCCAAGGGATATAAGTCAGGCACCAATTCACTTGTCCATGGGGAGGTTCCCTTCTAGGTCTCTGTGCCTCTTCCCCAGATCTCCTTGCTCCTGATCGGTCCAATCACACCTCCTACCACCAGCCCTGGCTGCCCTTCTGATGACAGCCACCACCCAGCTTCTTAAGTAGGCCAGTGCCTCCTCTCTTGCCATGAATTCCTTACCATCTTGGCAAGTATCCTCCAGACCTTCCGAGGAGCAGAGTCATATGCTGGGTTTTCCAGTCTTGTAGAGCAGACCAGTTCTTTTTTCTTTTTATTAAAGCATAATTGATTTACAATGTTGTATTAGTTTCAGGCGTACAGCAAAGTGATTCCATTACACACACATGCAAATATATAGATATTGTTTTTCAGATTATTTTTCATTATAGGTTATTAGAAGATACTGAATATAGTTCCCTGTGCTATAGAGTAGATCCTTGTCATTTATCTGTTTTATATATAGTTGCATATATCTGTTAATCCAAAACTACCCCCCTCCCTGCCCCGCTTTGCCTCTTTGGTGACTGGAAGATTGTTTTCTGTGTCTGTGAGTCCTACAGGCTGCTTCTCTGAGGCACTGATCTTTCCTCCACAGTCTGCTTTGCAAGTTCCAGCATTCCTTTCCAATTGCCCTTCTCTTAAAAAACTAGGCCATTCACTGCTTTTTTTCAAGCTTCCAAGAGCCACCCAAGAAGGAATCCTCCTAGGACACATTCCAGGATGCTGCGTTCTGTGTGAGGACAGAATACCCACATATCAACAGGTCTCTCTTACTTGCCTACACATCTGTCCCCTTTGGCTGGAGCCCCGGGTCTGTACTAGGCAGGTCCAACAGCAACTTGGGTGTGGAATTTCTCTCCTTCCCATGCAGGCCAGCAAACCTCAAGACCCAGATCAGGAAGGGCAGCCTAGGATGGGGAGATTGGGCCTTGACAGCTTTGAGCCCCAGGACCCCTGAGCCCCTCCAGGGCTCCCTCAGGTTTCACTCCCTCTCATTGAAGACAGAGCCCCCATCCACTGCTTGAAGACTGCATGCACCTCACAAGTGCCTTCTAAGATTAGGCTGGCTTCCTGGAGACCAGCCCCATCTCCCCTCCTGGGCATCAGACAAATAGAAAGCCTGGCAGCAGGCAACACAGACCAACTAGGATGACTCAGCAGAAAGGGCCTTAACTTGAAGGACACCAGGCAGCAGAGCCAAGCTTGGAAACCACCCAGGAGCCAAGAGAGCGCAGGGCAAGCACATGTGTGTGGCTGAACCTCCAGCACCGGCCAGTCAGGGAGCTGCCGCTGCTCTAAGTTCTGGCCAGCCACCGCCCTCCCAGGTGGGAAATCTAGCCATCCCTTCTCACTGCCTCCTCTCACGGGAGCCCAGGAACATCCGTCAGGTCACAGGCCCATGCTGGGTGGGTAGACTGCTGAGGAAGGACAGTCTTGGTACTTTAGCTCCAAAAGCCATCTCTCACCAAACTCCCACCATGGGGGTTCCCTGCCAGGGCAGGAGATTTGGGTCATGGTTAGGTAGGAACAGATGTCCCTTACCAAAGGTTAGGTGTATGCATCTTCCCATACATAGAAAATCGATAAATTCCTTACTTGAACTATCTTTAATTAGCAGTATTCTTTTGATAAAGAAAATGAAAATATGAGTGCTGAAGAATTGATGCTTTTGAACTGTAGTGTTGGAGAAGACTCTTGAGAGTCCCTTGGACTGCAAGGAGATCCAACCAGTCCATCCTAAAGGAAATCAGTCCTGAATATTCATTGGAAGGACTGATGCTGAAACTCAATACTTTGGCCACCTGATGTGGAAAACTGACTCATTTGAAAAGACCCTGATGTGGGGAACAGATTGAAGGCCTAAGAAGGGGACAACAGAGGATGAGATGGTTGAATGGCATCACCGACTCTATGGACATGAATTTGAGTAAGCTCCAGGAGTTGGTAATGGACAGGGAAGCCTGGCATGCTGCAGTCCATGGGGTTGCAAAGAGTCAGACAGGACTGAACAACTGAACTGAAATGACTGAATCTTTTGATGTTCTGACTACCTGATCTTTTAAAAAAATTTTTTATTTGTTATTTTATTTTTGTTTATGTTGGGTCTTCATTGCTATATGAGAGCTCTCTCTAGTTGAAGCGAGCAGGGGCTACTCTTCGTGTCAGTGCACGGGCTTCTCATTGCAGTGTCTTCTCTTGTTGTAGGGTACAGGCTGTCTTCTAGGGAGCGCAGGCTTCAGTAGTGTAGGTACACAGGCTCAGTAGTTGTAGCACACAGGAATGTGGAATCTTCCTAGACCAGGGATCAAACATGTGTCCTGTGCATTGGCAGGCAGATTCTTATCCACTGTGCTACCAGGGAGGACCCTGACTACCTGATGTTGGTCGCAAAAACTCTGCTATATCCTGGCTCTGTCCCCACCCCACCCTGGCGTCTCTGGAGCGATCCCCTCAGAGCTGTCTGAGTTGCTGTGTCCTAGGCTTAAATCCTCAGTTTTGTCTGCCAAATGATACATTACTTTTAAGTCATGAATACAATTTTAGTCAACAACACTAAAGTCTTCTCAGCACCTGGAGTCACCCCACAGTTGGTGGCAGAGGGGGGAGGTGGGGACTCCTTACCCTCTTTGAGCCCGAGGCTGGTCCCTCTGGACACTTTGCTATTGGGTTAGATGTAAGCAGACACACACTGCCCTTGGGGGCTCCTGCAGCTGGGGGTTCAAGAACGCTTCTATGTGGGGTGTCCGGATGCATCCCCTTTGCTTTTGGTGTCAGACGAAATCAGCCAGGTGTCAGCACAGAGTAGGCTGGAGACTGGAGCTCTATACTGGGTGGATAGACACTTTTCTCTAGGTTAGTAAAGTGAAGGTGGCAACATCCACTGAAATTTAGGGAAGGAGTGTCTGCCTTCAAGACGCCACCAATCCCCAGCACTGTGGGCTTTGCTGGGGAAGCATCAACAGGGCGGCAGTTCCTGCATCCTAGAGGAACACTGGATTCTGTCTGTGAAATCTCCTCCCTGCACAACTGACAGATCTGCACTAAGGCTGCTCCAGGCTCTCTCAGAGAGTCATTGAGGAGAAGACAGGCTGAGAGCTCACGTCCTCTGACTCCCTCCAGAGCCTGTGTCCACCCCACCACGCTGAGAAGGAGAAGGTGACTTTCACTCTGTCCAGTGCTTTGTATGGTTGGCTGGCGTCACCAATTCAAAGGACATGAGTTTGAGCAAACTCTGGGAGATGGTGGAAGACAGGGAAGACTGGCGCGCTGCAGTCCATAGGGTCACAAAGAGTTGGACATGACTGAGTGACTGAACAACATTTACTTTAAACTTATAACTACGTTAATAATCCAAACAACACATCCTGCCTGGAGCACACTAAGCCTGTTGGGATCTTGCTGAACTTGATCGTCCACGACATGTGACACGGCCTCCTCTGAGAACCCATGGATGGGCTCCTGCACAACCTTGCCTGGTTGGGTCAGGTTTCCTCTCCATCCTTTCCCTAATAAAGAGACTGAACATGGCACCACTAGGCTGGCAGATGGTAGACTGGTGCCCAGAAGGCTGCCTGATGCTTGTTTTGTGGGAGCCAGAGGTGTGCTTGTTCAGTGAGTGTATGGGGCACCGACTAAGGCTGCAGCTGGGAGGCAGAGGGTGTGCTCTGCTGGAGAAGTTGGCAAAGTGAGGTCTTCAGGAGAAATGAAGAGTGGACTGCAGGAGGCCTTTGTGCCCTGGGGGTACCCCCAGCTGTCCCCTCCTCATCTGCTGCTTAGTTGCTCTGCCAGACTCCTAAGGGAGGCCTTTCTCCCCACTCCTTCATCACTACCCCTCCTTACCCTTGCCTGGTCCTACCCCAAGCACCCCAGCATGCGTGCTCAGACACTTCAGTCATGTCTGACTCTGTGTGACCCTGTGGACTGCAGCTCGCCAGGCTCCTCTGTCCATGGGATTCTCCAGGCAAGAATACTGGAGCAGGTTACCATGCCCTCCTCCAGGGGCTCTTACTGACTCAGGGATCGAACTCTCATCTTTTGTGTCTCCTGCATTGGCAGGCAGGCTATTTACCACTAGTGTCACCTGGGAAGCCCCTCCTCCTCTGAGTACTCCAAACAAAGCACCAAACAGTGTGCTGAGTAGAGAAGCTTCTGGAATCCTCACCTGCCCTTGACCATTCCAAACTGACCTTGCATGGCCAGGCAGAGGCACAGGCTGGCTGCACCTGGGCTGCTCTTGTGTAGCCCCTATAGTCTGTAAATTAGCTAAAAATCAGACTTTTCCATATTTAAGAAAATTGACTTTCTAGGCTGTCTAGAAAAACTGGAAAATTTGGCGTTCCCTCGGGCAGCCACTGGCAGAAGCCCCGAAGTCCCAGATTCATCAGAAGAGTAACTGATATTTTGAATTTTAT
Organism: Bos indicus x Bos taurus; assembly: GCF_003369695.1. Lineage (NCBI taxonomy): Eukaryota > Metazoa > Chordata > Mammalia > Artiodactyla > Bovidae > Bos > Bos indicus x Bos taurus. The sequence continues at coordinate 27,644,280 of NC_040096.1, forward strand.
GCAGCTGTTTTGAGGTGGTTCATTATGTGGTGATAAATAAATGTTACAACCACCAAAGCTGTCTAGAACTATCTTCCCCCAATTTCTTGGCAGGTCAGGGGTGATCCCTCAAATTGCCCTATTCGTGTTGGGGTCTGCCCAACTCCCCACGCAGCAAAGAAGCAAGGACAGCGTCTACCCTGTGATCTACCAGCTGAGACAGTAGGAGATTAGGGAATGCGATTCCCAAGCAGAGTCCCGGCTACTGCTGGGCTTCTAACTGGGCATGGGTCCCTGCCCTCCCATGTGCGGGCTCTGGCAGTCAGTAACCCAGGACCACCCACACCCTTTCTCTCCCCCTCCCCCCAAGCCTGCTTTGCCAGTTCTGAACGGGGCCCCTGTGTTTGATCCAGTTCCAGGGGCCGGCAGGCACTCTCCTGTCTCTCCTTCCCGTCTGTGATCACTTCTCTAGCAGCACCATCCCGCCCCGCAACCCAAGCCCTTGGCAGTTTCCTGGCCCTAAATTGATCTTAAGAGGATTTGGTCCAAAGACCTTTCGGCTTTGCTGTACTGCCCCCTGCTGGAGGATCTTGTGTGGCCAGCCCACCAGCTGAAGGGATGTGGTGAAAATCAGCAGAGCCCAGGGTGTGGGTTCTGGGGTCCGGATGCTGGACCCATTGGGCCTTGTTTGGACCGGTGCTTCTTTCCCTCTCGTTCTAGCAAGCGCTGCACCTGTGGGACTCATGGGTCTGGTGTGCATCCAGTGAGACAGAGATTGTGCTTAGTCACTTAGTCATGTCTGACTCTTTGCAACCCCACAGACTGTAGCCCACCAGGCTCCTCTGTCCATGGGATTTTCCCAGGCAAGAATACTGGAGTGGGTTGCCATTTCCTTCTCCAGAGACAGAGCTTAGAGGACACCAAGAAGTGAGCACCAGATAATGGCCTTCACTTCCCTCTTTTCCTGCAATGACTGGCAGCAAATATTCTCCCCCAGCCCCAGCTTCTCCCCCAGCCTCAGCTTCTCCTCCATCCCATCGAGTTGAGTGAAGCTCCTACCTTAGAGTATGGCCTTCATTAGGCCATGCTCATATTCAAAATCGGCAAAGTTCTTTAGTAACGGTAGTTACTTTTGGGGGAGTGGGCCTAGGCAAAGTGTCTGGGGTGCTGGCCATGTTCTGTGTCTTTTATAAAAAATTAATTTTTGTTGAAGTAAAGTTGATTTACAGTGTTTTTAGTTTCAGGTGTATGGCAAAGTAATTCAATCGTACATACAAATACATTCAAAATAGATCTATTTTCTCAGATTCTTTTCCCTTTTGACAAGTTTTTATGAAATACTGAGTGTAGTTCGCTGTGCTATACCATAGGTCCTTGATCATTTTATATATAGTAGTGTGTATCTGTTAGTCCCAAGCTCCAAATTCATCCTTTCCTAACATATTCTGTGTCTTGATCTGCGTGTGGATACACAGACGTCTTCACCTGTGTGCCTCTGACTACACTTTGCATTTGTGTACTTTTCTGTGTTTCTGTTATAATTCAATAACAAGTTTATCAACATTTTTGAAACAGGGAAGGCAAGGGGGGAAATAGTGTATATACAGCAAATATTAATGAGAAAGAGTATGTGAGTAGATTTTCATTGCTATAACTAGTCCTGAGACCTGTGGCCAATTAGGACCACCCCTCGGGGCTCTGAAGCCACGCAGATCCACAAGGCAGCTGACAGGGCCCTTTACCCAGGAAGGCTTGTCTCCTGCTATGGTTGTTGTTGGACCTTCTCCCTGACTCTGTGGTTGGACAGGAGGCCCTTAGAGGTGCCCTTGTCCCTAACCAGTCCTGCCCACCTCTGTGTGTAGAGCTCCCAGCCTCCCCTTGGTGATGGGAGTGGACTACCCCATAGAGTAGCAAGTCCCCTCTTCCTCCCATTGTCTCAGGAGCCTGAGGAATCCAACACAGTAGTTAGTGTCAGTCTCCACTTCCACTCAAGAGGACTCTGGTCCTCCACCTTGGAGGGGGAGTCCCCTCATCCCCAGGGACCAAGACTATCAAACCAATGATGATCCAAATTGCAGGGGTGGGCAGCAGACACTTCGTAAGGTGAGTGTTTCTGGCATTACACTTTGAGGAGCCCCCCTCCCATGCCCATTCCCACTCTGAGTCCTGGACTCAGTGGAGAAGCAGGACTATATTAATACACCAGTTGGAGGGTACCTCAGGACAGACATGCGCTCCTGCTGGTGCCAAAACTATGTCTTTGGAAGGCTGTCACCATTCTTCCTGGCCAGCAGCTTCCAGAGTTTTCTCTGCATTTGCCTGGCACTTTCTTTCAGAAGTCATGACCCCCAGGAATCCTCTCAGTCCCAGCAGACCAGATGGACAGTCACCCCAGACACCTTCCAAGCCAGAGTCCCCCAGGGGTAGGACCAGATCTCAGTGGTCTCTGTGTGCCCCTCAGCTGGCCCAGTGAAGGCGCCCAGGCTCCAGACTGCAGCAGAGCAGCTCAGCCACAGGCTCTGAAGAGTTGGGTGAACCCCCACTGATGTGACCCCAAGAAGTGGCAGCCATAACACATGTCTTTGCAGGACTCACAAAGCTGGGCACCATCCATCTCTCAGGTTTCATTGTCATATTCTGTGCATTTTGCTAACTTGAGTGGCTGCTCTAACAGGGTGGACGCGGGAGTAGGATGACTATTTGAAAGGTTATCTGCAGACTAGGCTCAGCGGTAGAGAATCTGCCTGCAATTCAGGAGACCTGGGTTCCATCTCTGGGTTGGGAAGATCCCCTGGAGTGGGGCATGGCAACCCACTCCAGTTTCTTGCCTGGGAAATCTCATGGACAGAGGAACTTGGCGGGCTACAGTCCATGGGGTCGCAGAGTCGGACACGACTGAAAGACAGACATTTCTTTTATAGACTTTTTAGGGCTTTCCTCGGCATTGTCTGGTTGGCTGTCACCCAGCTCTGTGAGGCAAGCAGTGTTGAGGCCAAGAGGGGTGACTCAGTCTTCCCAAGGACCCCGAAGCCCCTGGTGTTGGAACATGCTCCACCCTCTTCTCTCAGCCTTGGCCCAGAGCCCTTCCCCACCTTTTGTGCCCCAGGGTCCTGCACACAGACTTTCTAAATACCTTTCTGTGTACAAGTCCACCAGGGCTGCCATAACAAAGTGCCACAGGCTGGGTGGATTCACCAACAGAAATTTATTTTCTCACAATTTTGGAGGCCAGAAGTTAAGGTTAAAGTGTCAGCAGGGTTGGTATCCTTGGCTTCTCAGAGATGGCCTGTCATCTCCCTGCGTCTTCACATGGTCATCCCGCTGCATGTGTCTGTGTCTTAATCTCTCCTCCTCATAAGGACACTAGTCAGAGTGGATAAGCCCCACTGCAGTGACCTTATTTAACCTTAATTTCTGCTGATGGCTCAGTGGTTAAGGATCTGCCTGCCAGAGCAGGAGATGCAGGAGACTCAAGTTCAATTCCCTGGGTCAGGAAGATCCCCTGGAGGAGGAAATGGCAACTGACTCCAGTATTCTTGCCTAGGAAATCCCATGGACGGAGGAGCCTGGTGGGCTATATAGACTATAGGATTGCAGTCAGACACGTCTGAGTTACTGAGCACACAAGTCCTATTAAAAGTCCCCATTCTCAAACACAATCATGTCCTGAGGTCCTGGGGGTTGAGACTTCAACTTCAGTAGATGAATTGGGAGGGCACATAATTCAGCCCAGCACAACTCATTTAGCCTGTAACAAGCCTGGGTACCAGGCAAGCTCAGAGGAAGTAGGCACAGCGGGAGTGGCAGAGGGGCAAGGGTCTTCTGGGAAAAGGAGAGACCAGGCACTAGGGTCTTAGGGGAAGTTCATCTTGGGGTGGTGGGGAGGGATGAGCTCAGTTTAAGGGCATGTCCCGTGCAGAACTGACTCAGCTGTGAAGATAGTAGGTAGGCCCTCGACAAGCAGCACAGACATGGCGTCTGGAGCCCAGCCTCCCTGCCTAGGCGTGTGGCATTTTTGCACAGCACAAGGGCTATTGTAGGATTCCCAGGAGCTAGAGACATGGTTAGAATTGGCTAAACTGGAGGACTTGCTCAACTGTGAGAGCCTAGAGACCATGGATGAGACCCAGGGCTTGGATCTTCCACTGACCACCCACAATTCATGCCGCTCTGGACGGGGTGGTGCAGAAACTGAGGGCATTAGAGTCTTTTTTGTTAAGTTGCTAAGTTGTGTCCGACTCATTTGAGACCCCATGGACTATAGCCCTGTCCATGGGATTTCCCAGGTAAGTATACTAGAGTCGGTTGCCATGCCCTCCTCCTAGGGTATCTTCCCAACCTAGAGATCAAGCCTACATCTCCTGCATTGGTAGGTGGATTCCCTACCACTGAGCCACCAGGGAAACCTGTTAGAGTCTTGGGCATCTGGTTTAAATGTCCTGCTCAGCAGTCTACCAGCTGTGTGACCTTGGGGACTTGACCAGCTCCAGGCTTTGGACTCTTGGTTCATAAAGATGCTGATTATTATAGGGATTCTTTGGTTAATGTAAATGAGCTGACACATACCAGAGACACTGGTCCCATTTGCCTTCTTTTCCTTTTGCTTCTCTGTAAATTGTTTCCTCGGTCAAACTGCTGGAACGTTAAGAAGACCTGCATGGGCCAGAGATGGTGGGAAACCAGGAGAACTGTGGTCTATGCATCTGGTCCAGGGAGGGGCGAGCTCTGGGCCCCCAACCTGCATGGGTCCAGGCTGAAGGAGGCTTCTGGCAGGGGCAGGACTGGAGGTGCTGTGAGCTATCATGGTGGGCATGCATGCCCTTGACCCCAGTCATCACTCCATGTGCCTCCCAGAGCTGCCATTTCCAAGCCCCTGCTCCTGATACTTAAGATCCTTGCAGACCCCAGGGAGGCTGGGGTGCCTCCTGGGACCCAGGAGACATGTGTTGTTGAAAAAGAGGTGGTGGCAGCTGGGACAGGAGGGAGGAAAAGCTCTCACGGGAACAGGAAGACCTGTTTATTTCTCAAACGGGCTCTGAAGGTTTATTCAAGATTCATGGAGGGAAGGAGGTGAGCATGGTGGAGCCTGGACTCCAAGAGGCCATCTGCCTGCTGTTTCCAAGCATGCCCCTGGCATATTTAGAGTTTCAGGTTAGGATTTTGTTTCAGGGATGTAAATAGTTCTGCGGTGAAGACAGTAACATCCTTACTGTATAGCACAGGGAACTATGCTCAATGTTATGTGGTAGCCTGAATGGGAGGGAAGTTGGTGGGAGAATGGATACATGTGTATGTATGGCTGAGTCCCTTTGCTGTCCACCTGAAACTATCACAGCATTGTTAATCGGCTATACCCCAATACAAAATAAAAAGTTAGAACAAACAAAAAATATATAGTAATGTCCCCAGGGTGCCTTTGTCCCCACACCAGCCATGCTGATTGGCCTGGGGACAGGCACCGGACCCAAGCCAGGACCACCAAAGCCCCCTCCTTGGGAGGACAGAGCCGGCCTTGGGGGATCACAGCAAGATCTGCAGAAATATAGACATGAAGGTGGTCATTTTCCATGGTAGGATGTGGGCAGGCCACACCGTTGCAAAGAGATCCCAGAAGGGGTGAGGGGACCCTGTACCACATAATGCTCCAGACCCCAGTCCAGAGCCCACCACACCCTGTCCTCGGGCTCTTAAGAACTCCAGTACTGCTTTCCTGTTCTGAATTCCTCTCTTTTGTGTGTAAAGCCAGATAGAATTGATTGTTTGCAAAAGACCCAAATCAAGCAGACTTTTTTGCAGAATTTCTCTTGCTCTGGAAAACCTGGCCTAAGCACAAAGACCCCTGGGCTGTTTACCCTGCAGCACATTCTAGAGTGTCAGCTATATTCCTCACCCAGCAAGCGTGAAAGCCTGGGACTGCATTCCTACCTCTCTATAAGCTGACTGTCCTTCCTGGATCTCTTCATGCAACTCCACACTGACTCCACACTGACTCCACCACTCAGAAGGGCCATGTGAATCCCCCTAGTAGGCAGTCCCACCTTCAGCTCCTTGCTTCCATGTGCTGGCTATTGTAAACACTGTTGCAGTGAACATAGGGGTGCATGTTTCTGAGAGACTCCCTTTGTACATAATGCTCAGACCCCTGCCCTGCGCCCTCTGAGCTGCAGCCCTGCCTGCCCCACCCTCTGTACACTCCCCCATTCCCTCCCAAGCCCGTGGAAGCCTTGGCCCCCAGAACCTCCCTGTGCCCTCAGCCCCCAGCTGACAGGTGGCACACTGGAGATCCAGGGAACCATTGCATCCTAGCAGCATCATGCTCCTGTTCCTCTTGGCACCTCCCCAGGGTAACCACTGTACTGGCACGGAGCCAGGGTTCCCTAAATGCTGACTGAACTGAAACCTCACTGCGGTTGCTGGTTCCAACTCCCTGTCATGGGCAGGGGCGGAGGGTGCCCAGGCTCCCTTAATGGTGGCCCAGGCGGAGTCCTCCTAGAGGGGTCCATCTGGGCAGGCCTCTCTTGGCCCACTCCCATGGCTGCCTTAGGAACAATGCATGCGGCCTGAAGCTTAAATTCTGTTGTGGGCTTAGGATCACAGGAAGAACTCTGAGAGGGAGGACCCAGAACATTTGGCTTTGAGAAGGAAGGTGGGCGTAGCTGTGAGGTCCGGAGCTTGGGGCCACATAGGGAGGGAGTGGCATGACTTCAGGAAGCCCCTCTCACTGTCCCCAGCCTCCAGCAGGGGCGCCCCACCCAGGATGGAGCACGTGGTGGGGCCTCTAAGTGCTGCAGTGCAGCGGGGAGAAGCCTCTGGGTGACCCTGTGTGACCCTGGGGGAGGGGAACCGTTCAGGAAGTGCCCTGCACTTTGATGTGCTGTGCTTACTCTCAGTCATGTCCAACTCTTTGCGACCCCATATAGCCCGCCAGGCTCCTCTGTCCATGGGATTCTCCAGGCAGAAATACTGGAGTGGGTTGCCACGTCCTTCTCCAGGGGATCTTCCCTACCCAGAGATGAAACCTAGGTCTCCCGCATTGCAGGTGGATTCTTTACCAGCTGAGCTCCCAGGGAAGCCCAGCTTGTGCTGTGGCTGGTTACCAGTAACCAATCCTGAAAACTCCAGCCCCGCTGACTGCTGCAGACCCACCAGAAACCCAGATCCTGCCTATTCTCTCCCTTACTTTGTAGACTCTGGGCCAGAGGGGTTGACAGGGAGTGGGTGGCAAAGGGGCTGTCAGAGGCCCGCATAGTCTCAGAGGAGACCCTGCTCAGATCACAGCTGGTGGGCTGTTCACACCCTCAGGAGGGAAATGCATTCTTGAGGCCTTGGGAGCAGGGGAGCAGAGTCAGAGGACCCAGGCCCCCTACTCTGCACTCCTGGGGCTCTGAGTAGTCAGCACAGCGTCACCTGCAAGAACAGATGACCTGGCCGAGGCTGAGGGAAGCTGTTTGCCTTGTAAAAGGAGGCAGAGGCAGGCAGCATGGTGGTGGTCCAGGCTTCCAGTTTCTGAGCATCCCTGGGCCTTCCTCGCCCACCATGAGGGCTCCAGAACAGGCCTCGAGTTGAGGAGTAATGGAGGGGTCAGGACTGGTCAGCTGCAGGGTTCTGGTTCTATCAGGAGAGCAAAAGACCACAGAGTCCGGGCTTAGGGTCCCAGGGCCGCCCGCTATAGGGGAGGCTGGGAAACTGGAACCACTCTGAGCCTGGCTACCCCCAAACAATGCCTGGCCAAGGGCCAGGATGCTGGGGGCACAGCCAGGCAGGGAGGGGTCTGGTCATGCAGCTGGAAGACCTAGAGAGCCCTAGGGACCTACACTGGGGGATGGGGGGGACTAGGGCAGCCTCGGGGAGTCTGTTTGAAGGCTGGGTCAAGGTGAGGAGATGCCTCTCAGGCTAAGGAGCACACTCTCCTGGTGTGGGGGCCCCGAGGGCTGGCAGGGGTGCAAGAGTCCAGGGCCATCCTCAGACGATGCCAGGATGCTCATCAGCCCTTGGCAACGGTCCCTCTTCACAGCTTCCCATCGCCCTGCAGTGACCTCCTCAGTCTCAGAAATGAATCCACAGGTTGGGGGAGCATCTGGCACCTGGAGGGCCTCCCTGAGGATCCTCAAGGAGGGGGTAGGGTGAAGGATGGGAAGAGGAATGGGGTGGGGCTGACTTCCAGAAAACCAGGATGGGGTCCCAGGCAACCCAGCCAGGCTGGATGAGAGAGGCTGTCTGCTCAGAGCTGGGGGACCTTCTTTCATCAAGGTGCTGGTCTCTCCCAGGAGTGCTGGCGCTGTGTTTGGCGTTCACTGTGTCCTAATCTTTCTAGAACACGCCCTCGGCAGCCTCTCCCTCCGCTCAGAGGCTTCGAAGGACACTGGGGGTCTCTCATTCCTTCACTCAGAGAAGCCCAGAGACCCAAGGGCTGGTGCAGAGCCCCTCCCCCTTCCCCATCAGACTGTGTTGATACTGCAGAGAGAGGCCCCGTCGGTTGTTGTGCCGAGAAATGAAACATTGCTTAACCCTGAGGAGAAACCACAAGAAGAGAAAAACACCGCTCAGCTGCAGCTGGGCCTGAGGCTTCAGCCTTTATCTCCCTTACTGCCTGCACAGCGGGTTTGTTTACATTACAGGCCAGGAGGGAAGGTTTGCCAGAGTGGGACTGCCTTCCAAGTCCCCAAAGACCCCTCTGACAGAGAGGAATGTGGTTTAGGGACCGTGGCTGGGCCGACACCTGCGCTGAAGCTAGAGGTGGGTGGGGGGCAGAGCAGCCCCCGGGGCGGGCTGCTGCCGTTTCACCACAAGGTTTATGGGTGCACTGGGAACCCAAGGCTGCTCTTCTTGAGGGCAGACCAGGGCTCCCAAGAGACAGGAGAGACCCCGCTGGTGGGGAGGTGGGTGAGGTGACTGCAGAGGGAGCTCCAGAACTCAGGGGGTCTCAGGAGCTGCTGGTACTTCCGCAGACGTGCCTATTTTGTCATTTGTCGGGGAGAGCCCCCAGGACGAGTACTCGTTACATTGTCTGAAACACCATCTACCATCAGTGATGAGTTCCTCTTATAAAATACTGTTCTCTTTCTAAAGGCATAGTGGTGGAGGCACATTCTGGGGACTGGGGCTGCTTGACACAGCAGGCCAAGGCAGCAAACACAGTACGGTAGACAGCACTGACATGGGTAGGACACTGCAGAATGCCAGTTTCTGAAATGGTCCCCAACATTCCTGAGTCTTTCCTGTCTTTTACTCTGGAGGTCCACAGGTTTCCTGCCTTTTACCCTGGAGGTCCATAGGTTTCCACTGTTGGGGTCAGTGGGCCAGGCCACCTATCACAGGCTCAGGTCTGGCTCCCCTTCTTCTAGGAGGAGGACTTCTGGTCCACCCCGCTGCCCACTACCACCCTTAACCAACGTTTCAGGAAGCAAGGCCACTGGTGGGGTGGGTGCTGCAGATGTGCTGAGGGCCCGCCTCTGCCAGAACCAGGAGGTCACCCCCGCCTCCCAGGGAGGAACGAGACCTCTAGAAGGCCCCCGCCCCCAGGGCTCCTCACGTCCCCCTCCGACCTCTCAGAGATGTCAGAGCAGCTGTCCTCATTCCCACGGCCCTGTCCGCAGGTACCTCTCCTCTCTCAGCCTCACCCAGATCCCTGAGACCGGCAGCCACCTGCCAGGCAAAGCTACCCAGCCCCCAACGTGAACATCTGTGTAACTGCACACACAGGCACACACACGCCAACATGCGTACACCCAATATGCACACACATGTCTGCACATACCCACACACCGGGGCTTTCCCTCCCCAGAGCTGCCTGTGCCCACCCCACAGGAGATGGGGCTGCATCCTTGCTTCCATAATGAGCATCTCGTGTCCACACTCACTTAAGCTCACAGTCCCTGAGAGTGGTGGCCACCAGGTTTCCACCTAGTTTGATCAGATTGACTCCCTCCTCTTGGCCCCAAGTCCCATCTCCACTGGGCATCTTCAAGCTGAAGCCCAGGAAGTGGCGTTGGGGGCAGTGAGGACCTGTCTATTCAGGTCTTGGACATCCTGGCCCCAAGTCCAGCTGCCTTGCATATATGAAGGTGGCCCTGGCCTAAACCCATGCCTTGAGCAATGGGCCTGGGAAAACCACACCAGTTCAGGAGAATCTGGTCAAATGTCTGCACCATGACTATTTTGTGCCTAGAGAGATGGAGTCCAGTCCTAAAGAAGGTTTCCTTTGAGAAAAAAAAAATGTCAAAGGAAAAGTTGCATTTTAATTTCAGAAGTATTTTGCAAGAGCACGAGGGTCCCGCGGTCTGAGCCTCACTGCACTTCCCTGGGCTGTGCTGGGGAAGCTTTCAGTTCTGTGACCCACAGCGATGACATAGCAGAGTTCTATGTGTCACCAACCCATGTGCAGAGGTTCCTTAAAGATGAGCCCAAGGGACACCCTTAGGACAAGTGCAAGAAACAGCAAGACCCCAGCCCCAGCAACCAGCAAAGATAAACAAAGCCAGAGACCAGCCAAAGTCTAGGCATGGACAGACTGTATTCAGGAGTAACTATTGCTGGAACTTCCGTGGTGGTCCAGTGGTTAAGGATTTGCACTTCCAACGCAGGGAGTGTAGGTTCAATCTATGGCTGGGGAACTAAGATCCCACATGCCACACTGCAAGGCCAAAAAAAAAAAAGAATAACTGTTGCAGAAGACAAGAGGATTCAGTGCAAATTCAACTCAACTTTGAAGAGACACGGGCAGGAGACTGTGTAAAGGCCAGAGGGTGCTGGGGGCAGGGCTCAGGCCACTGGGTTTGTCAGTTGGTGCTTCTGTAAGCAGGAAAGGATCTCTTGTGTCTTCAGGAGGAAGAGGCAGTTAGAGCAAGGTGACTACCCACTGCCCTTACCCTCTCAGGGTGGGGGGCCTGGCTGGGTGAGGAGGGACTCCCAGAATGCTTGCATTTCTAAGAGACAGCTCCTAGGTCCTGGTGGGTACAGTCCTGGGTGGTGGGTGATGGACATCTCAAAGGACAGAGGATGTTCTGAAGTAACTGGTCTCACAGAGTTCAGGGCCTTTCTGCCTGTCACCAGGGTTTGACCTGGAAAGACAGATTCTCCCAGGGACGCTGAACGAAAGCTGGAACTTGCGCCTTCATCTTAGGGTTGCAGCCTTGAGCTGTTAGGAACTAGCTGGGGTTTAGTCAAGACTCCCTCTCTCTCTCTTTTTTAAAAACATATTTATTTATTTATTTGGCTCCGCTGGGCCTTAGTTGCAGCACATGGGATGTTAGATGTGCGTTGCACCATGTGGGATCTTTAGCTGCGGCATACAGTCTTGTGTTGGGACATGAACTTGGTGTGGGCTGAAAGCTGGTTTAGCCCTCCCAGAAGACACTAAAACCATTTAAGTCTTGGGAGTCGATCTTCAGAAACAGAGCATATTTAAGAACTCAAAACTGAAGCTGAAACTCCAATATTTTGGCCACCTGATGCCAACAGCTGACTCATTGGAAAAGACACTGGTGCTGGGAAAGATTAAAGGCAGAAGAAGAGGGTGACAGAGGATGAGATGGTTGGATGGCATCACCAACTCAAAGGACATAAACTTGCACTCTGGGAGATAGTGAGGGATAGGGAAGCCTGGCGTGCTACAGTTCATGGGGTTGCAAAGAGTCGGACATGAATGAGTAACTTAACGACAATAAAGGACTCTAAGGTCCTTAATTCTTGGGAGAGTAGGCTGCTGAGAAAATGAACGAGTGATCTGGGCAAGGCCGAGGCATGGCTCAGGTGGATGGTTCAGCACCCCACAAGGCTGACCCCAGATCAAAGGCAGCAGGTAGCTGTCCAGGGTGTCCCGCTGGGCAGGGCTGGTGCCAACGCTGGCCTTAGGGTCCTGGGAAAGAGGCAGGCAAGCCTGTTCTAGATGGGACCAGATGCTTCATCCACCAGGGCTATCCAGGGCTGAGGCCTGGATGCTTTCCTCCTGTTGATGGTCTGATTCATGGGTATTAAAGCACCGCCGCTTGCCCGGCCCTGGCATCTGCCCTAAGGCAGGGGTAGGGGTGAAGATATCCTCTCCAGAACACTTGGTTCTAGTCTGGAGGTCCAGATATGGCTGGGCTGGCCCAAGAACAAGGGGATAGTGGGCTGCTCACCTGTTCCACCCGCCCAGATTTCAATCCAGCTCTGGTGTTCCTAGGTTTTTGCTTTGGCTTTAGAAACTCCAATGGCAAAATGAAGCTACTAAAAATGCCAAGGCCAGTTTGGAGGACAAAACGGCCTATGGGCCCTGATGGGGACTCCACAGTGGTGGCCAGGGCTTGAGGGGTTTGGGCCGCATCAGTAACCCCCATTCTCAGCAGAGGGTGGGAGCAGGAGGGCCTCCTAGTACAGAGACAGGCCAGCTCCAAGGTGGGAAAGGAGCAGAAAGAAGGGAGCTCTGCCTGCCAGTTGCTGCAGCCCATTTGGTTTGGCAGAGCCAGGGAGGCCCAGGTTCTAGAAGGGACCTGGCTGCCAGGCCAAGGACTTTGTACTTGCAGCTATAAAGTGCAGTCTTCAAGAGGACTCCACAGAGGGCTGCACTGTGACTAGCAACTGAAAGAAAAAATTAAACCCCCTGTGCTGAGAGGGTGTGGCTTTTGATAGAAGTCCAGGCAGGATCCAGACAGTGGGGCCACCCACCGGGTGTGTCCAGGCAACAAGACCCCGGTGCATCCCGCCCCAGGGCCTCCTCCCTCTCTCCCAGGCCCTGGAATCCAGCTCAGAGGTTTCCAGCGATGCTCCACGGCCCCCTAGGGAGCCCTGCCCGCCCTGATGGCTCTGTCTAGGAACCCGTGGGCACATAGAGGGGCCTCAATGCTGCTCCCCTCCAAGGGAATGACACCCTCTGGGGTTCAGAACCAGTCTGAAGGAGTCTCTGCAGCCACCCTGGAGCTCTATCTGCTCCGGGAGGCCCTGCAGGCCCCTTCCTGCCTCCTACTGCCCAGTCAGATGGTCCCTAGAGTCCAAGCACTGGCTGGGGAGGCCTCCTGGGCAGGCCTCTGGGCTCCCAGGCCAGCACTCTACCCAGACGGAGCTCTCCTCCTGAGCTGGGAGCCTTGGTTTTGTTATCCTGCCTCCTCCCTACAAAGGCTTCTCTGGTATCTCAGATGGTAAAGAATCTGCCTGCAATGCAGGAGACCCAGATCTGATCCATGGGTCAGGCAGATCCCCTGAAGAAGGAAATGGCAATCCACTCTGCTATTCTTACCTGGGAATTCCCATAGACAGAGGAGACTGGTGTGCTACAGTCCATGGGGTCGCAAAGAGTCGGACCCAACTAAGTGACTTTCACTTCACTTTCCTCCTTACAAAACCCTGGGGTGTACATACGGGTTCTTAACCTATTTCCTAAATCAGGAAGCTTCAGTGTGCAGAGCTTACCCTACTGCCCCAGCACATGGAGCCAGTTAGGCAAGGTATGAGGATCTGGAGCCAGGCCTCTCTGTTCAGACCCCATCCTCAGCTTCCAGCATAAGAACTGCCTCCCGGGCCTGACGGAATCCAGGACACTTCAGGAAAAGTGAGCAAGCAGACCCAAAGCCCCAACCAGGTGCTCACAGAGCAGGTAGAGAACCCTCCTCCAATGCCCTGACCACTGGGCCCAAGACCCAAGCTGTTCACCCTCCTCCACTGCGAGTGCTGCCTGCCTCGCACATCTGTGAGCTGCTGATCTGTCCTTAGTGCACAAGCAAAGGCTCTGTGATGCCCCCAGAGACCCTAATTCCATCCCCAGGGCCACTCTAGCCAGGGGATCCTCCCCTGCAAACCTGGGGTGTGTGAGGCTCCCTCCTGCCTGGGGCTCTTCCTCCGTTCTTCTATCCCTCCAGCTGCACAGGCCATGTGGGCTTGTCCACCCCATGACCTGGGATATTCTTTCCAGGATATGGCCTCTCTGAGCCTTAAGTGTACAGGACACCATGGAGAAAATGCTCAGTAGAGCCTCCTGAAGCTTTTGGACAAAATGAACTTGACACCGATGTGTGAAAGAGTAAGAGCTGGAAGTTCCCTGGTGGCCTGTTAGTTAGGATTCAGCGCTTTCACTGCCACAGTCCGGGTTCAGTTCCTGGTTGAGGAACTGAGATCCCCCAAGCAGCTAAAATAAAATAAAATTAATTTTTTTTAAAAACGTAAAAGCTGACATTAAGGGAACATGCATCAATTCGTCCTCTTAATGTTTACTCTTAATTTCAAAAGATCACCTTCTAAAACATACAACAGAAAGGTATCCTGGGTGTGGGCTTGCTCCAGGGGTCCTGGGGCCTGGAACCCTCCCCTTGGTTCTCCCCTTGCTGAGCCACTGAAGGTTCCAGAACCACCCTGGGTTGACTCCTGACTCCCTGGTGTCTCTTGGCCCCTGGCGGCTAAGAGTCTTTGCAGACCCCACTAGAGCACTGAGACAAGAGGTCAGTGCCCCCTGGGGGCCAAGGTTGAGAGGGCTGGGTGCTTTCCACACCTCACTCTCATGACACCATATGAGATGGGTGACAGTCAGAGACCTGGCAGGAAGCTGGGGACCTGGGGGGCACACTGGAGACTGGAGAAGGGGTGCAGAGAACATCCGCAGATGGGGTAAGGGAACCAACGTCCATGCAGCTGCCAGTCAGAGATGATGTGATTGCTTGTGGCCCCTCCTCCCTTGGCACCTCCTGTCAGTGACAGGGGCCCATTGAGGCAGGAGGAAGTTCCAGAGCAGGTAGAGAAGGAACTCCCCTGCTGTGAGCCTCATCACCTCTCCCCTCCCACTTCTCAGAGCCACCATTAGGCCTGGAGGCTAGTACAGGCCCATGGATCCCCCAAAGGGCCGGCCACTTCACTGTCTCTTGCTCTGTTCCCAAAAGAAAGAGGTAGAAACGCATTTATTGTCCTAATATCTGGCTCTGGAATTCCCCACTAGAAGATGCAAAGGCTGGATGAGCCCCAGGCTGCAAGGTGGCAGCTGGGCCAGGCTCCTGGCTGCTCTGAGCCACCTGCAGAGTGCTTCTGTTGGGGAGGGTGGGTGAAGGAGAAGCTGTCCCCCTACCCTGTCCCAAAGGCCCAGGACACAGACAGGTGGGGCTAGGAGGCTGGGAGCCTGGGCAGGGATGGGGTAGAATTGCTGGGCAGGTCTATCACACCCACCCCACCTGGGGCTGTCACATGAGCACTTGCAGAGCAGAGGGGCTGCAGTGACAAAACAGCAGAGACAAGGCTGGGCTGTCAGCAGAGGCCCCTCAGAACAGGGCCCAAGAACCTCAGGAATGCTTCAGAGTCAGCAGTGAGCCCTAGGCCATGCCCTTGTGGGGGTGCTTCTGGCGTGGATCCTGGGAGCCACTGTACTAGTTGAATCCTACAAGGACTCTGCCTTTGGGGTCTGTGCTCTGAGATCAGGCTCTGGGCATGGGGTTCCGTCCAGGCTTCCCCACTCAGACCTGTCCACAGATCCCCCAGGCTCTGCCCGGTGGGTGTGCAAAGTGATCCCACCTGTGCTCAGGCCTGGACCAGCGCCTGCCTGCTCCCTGGCCCTGCCCACCACGGTGCCCTATCTTCAGACCCTCACCTGGGGATCCTCTCCAGTCCTGCCATCAACCCCACCCCCTCAACCCATCCTCTCTCCCAACCTGAGGCTGCTTTCCTGTCGCCGCCTCCAGCGAACAGGCCACCTGGACCCCCTCTCCCTTTCTGCAGTCCCAGCATGCCTCCCCCCTTTGCCAGCTCCCACCCACCTCGGAGCATGAGTGATTCTTATCCATCTTTTAGATTAGCCAAGAATGACCAAGTCTGTGACCAACCTGGAGGACAAGTTGTTTGCGGAAGAACTTAATGTATATGGATTGTCTGTTCATGACCAGACAGTCCAGGCCTCTTTGAATAAATGTGTGATGCTGTGGTGGAGCTAATGGTAAAGAACCTGCCAAAGCAGGAGCCATAAGAGACTCAGGTTCAATCCCTGGGTTGGAAAGATACCCTGGATGAGGGCATGGAGATCCACTCCAGTATTCTTGCCTGGAGAATCCCATGGACAGAGGAGCCTGGCGGGCTACAGTCCATGTGGTCGCAGAATCAGACACATTAGAAGTGACTTAGCACACACACACACACACACACTGTCCACCCAACACGAATGCAAACTGCCTCTAAGCCCCCTCATGCAGGGATGGAAAGGACCACCTTCCAGGTACTTGAACCATGTCAGTCTGCTCTGTATGAGATAGGGCGTCTGACCTGCCACTGCTTAAAGAAGTTGGTGTGGTACACTATTCCGGCTGCCCCATCAGAATAGCACAGACTCTTAGCTTATACAAGAGCAATGCGTGGTCTCACATTCCGGAGGCTGGAAGTCTAAGACCAAGGTGCTGCCGGGTTGGTTTCCCCTGAGGCTCTTGGGCTTGCAGGCGGCTCCTGGCATCATTGACTCAATGCAAGAGTCTGAACAAACTCCAGTAGATAGTGGAGGACAGGGAAATGTGGCCATACTGTAGTCCATAGGGTTGAAAAGAGTCGGACACAATAGAGCCACTGAACAGCAGTGAACACTGCTGAACACTGAACAGCACTGAACAGCAACAACCCTTCTCACTGGGCCTTCCCAGGTGGTGAAGTGGTAAAGAAGCTGCGTGCCAATGCAGGTTCCATCCTTGGGTTGGGAAGATCCCCTGGAGGAGGGCATGGCAACCCACTCCAGTATTCTTGCCTGGAGAATCCCATGAACAGAGGACCCTGGCAGGCTACAGTCCATGGAGTCGTAAAGAGTCAGACACGAATGAGTGAATGAACATACACAGATGTGCACCTTCTCACTCAGTCCACAAGGCCCTGCTCTGAGCACAAGCAGAGACAGATAAACTGCTGGTGTCTCTTATAAAATACCAGCCCTCGTTCAACCTTGACTCCCTTATTAAAGGGCCCTCTCCAAGCAGTCACGTGGGTGGTTAGGGCTTCTGTACATGAAGTTGGGTGGGGGGGACACAATTTAGTCCTTAATATGGCAATAACCTGCCATCAGATTTAGTTTTCCTAGGCTCAAGATCTATGAACTAATGTTGATATGATGGGACCCCCACCCCTGGGTTATTGGGTGAGTCATCTTTGCCGTCCCCTTGGGATGGGGTGTTGTTTTTGATCTCATATCCTGACCAGGGAAGGGCAAGGGCCAGATGCTTCCCCTTGGCCCTCTCCTGTCTTGTAGCTCTTTTTCGAGAGGTTAAGGAGCCCATGTGGAGGTTCTGCTGACAGCCAAGAGGCTCCATCCCAATGACCCCATTAGAAAGTGGGACACGGGTCACTGACACAGAAGCCAGATCTGATCCTTGATCCCACCTACTCCTCCCCACTAGGGGGCTGTGGTGACCCCTGGGTTCCACTTATTAGTATCAATTCAGAGACTGTGTCCAGTACTCCTGAAAAGTCTCTGTGTTCCCCTCCCCTGTATGGAGTCCCCCAGTGAAAGGCTGAGCTTCCTTCCAGGAGACCTACACCCACCATGGGGTGGCCAGGCCTCCCACTCAGAGCTGGTGACTGAGTGTGACTGCTGGCTCAGTTATTATGATGTGGCTACTCCCAGCCTCTTGATCTTCTGCCCCCAGTGTTATTTACTCTAGAAATGAATCAGGACCCTTGCTGACTGCCCATCTTGCTGGCCTCAATGGATCCAGGTCCCAGGAGCCATCTACTTGACAGACAGGCCCACAGCTGCCACTCTGATCTTGGAATCACTGAGATCACTGCCTTCCCCTTGCTCTGACCCCACCATCTGTCCTCAGTTCCACGGAGACCCTGCTGTTCCCATCGCTGTAGGGTCCTGTAGCAGCCTCCACCACCAGCCCTGACCTGCCAGGAACACACACAGAAATGCACTGTGCCCCTTGCCAGCTGTGTCATGTGGATAAGCAGGGCTACATCAGCCCTTCCCGGGTTTTCCAGCCTCTATTTGAGCCTTTCATCCCTCGGTCGTCTTCCCTCCCTCCCCACCTTCTAAGAGCTAGACCGAAGGCACAAGGTAGCACCGGCCTTCTGGATGGTCCCCCCAGGGTGTGAAATGTAAATCACAGACAATATGCCTGCGTGGACAGCTCTCCTTATCCGAGTTCTGCCCTCCTTACTCCCGCATCCTCAGGACCCAGTCCTGCCAGGTCCCACCTGAGCCCAAGTTTGGCAGAAAGCCCCTTCCCCCCGTTCTGACACCTGCTCCAAAACAGGTGAATCTGGAAGACCTCATGCTTAGCAGAGATAACCCAGGCACGAAAGGACAAACAGAGGCTGCTTCCACTTTATGTGAGGTCTCTAGAGCAGTCGAATTTATAGCAGAGAGTAGCCGGTGGTTTCCAGGGGCCGAGGGCGGGGGCAGGGAGCTGGTGTTTGATGGGGGCAGGGTTTTCGGTTTTGCAAGATGAAAAGTGTTCTGGAGAGGGCGGTGGTGAGTTTCACAACAGTGTGAGCCTACATCACACGGCTGAATTACACACTTAAGGATGGTTCAGATGGTAACTTTGTGCTGTATGTGTTTTACCACAATAAAAAACAACAATTTAAAAGCTCTCCCCTTCCTCAGCGGGTCCACGCCTCCCCAGCCGGCTGGGCTGGGATTTAACACCAGTCAGACTGCCAGAGGGAGGGAGGGAGGGTGGAGGTGGGTCCCCAGGGAGCCACTGTCTGGTTAGACACCTGCCACACAGCGTGAGCCTCAAGCAGGATGCAGGTGGGGGACCACTAGAGCCTGTAAGGGGAGCGGTCATCCACACAGTCCTTCAAGTTCACGGGATCTGAAGTTCCAAGTTCTCATCTGCATCTACCCAGACCTCCACCACGCCCCTCACCAGGGTCCCACCCTTTCAGGGCCCTGACCTCGTGGAAGTCTCCCTCCAAGGTCGAGAGCTTCACCACTCCTAGGAAAAAAAACCCAGCCTCATTTACCCCTCCTTTATCCACCAAACCTCACCACCCACCAGAGATCAGGGCTCTTGAGACGCCCCAGAGAGGCCTGCTGGCCTTCACCTCTTGGGCTGAATTTGTCTGTCGTGCCTTTCTTCCACAACCAGCAATCTCAGATCAGCCAGCCCCCACCCCCATCCTAGGTCCCTGACACCTCCCCCATGCAGCCGCCAGGTCCCTTGTCTATCCGCTGTGTCTGGGCTCAACCTTGGTGAAAAGGCTGAGCCCCACTTGGCTATGTCACATTTCACCCACTGCCTGTACTCAGACCCTCTGTGCCAGCCAGTGGCAAGCAATTCCATTCAGGGGACACACTCCAAAAGTGTCAGGAAGGGAAGAGGGCAGGACAGGGCAGAGGGGGGAGGAACCCAGGATGTCACTGCCTCTGAGGCCTCGGCTGGCCCTATAGGCACCCCAGGGCCTTTGGAGGCGCCCTAAAACAGAAGGGTGCCAGCTTCTGTACCCATGTGGCAGCAGGTCTTTGGTGGGGTGGGGGTGGGGCACATGGTCTTGGGTAGTCTTTTTCACAGCTGGTGGGTGGAGGTGGGGCTCTCCAGAAGGGATCTGAACAGAACTCTCTGCTGTCTGTTTCCAGGTCAGCACAGCTTTCCCTCTGCCTTGAACTTGACTGTCCCTGCTGGTGTGGCTGCCTCGGGCTGCCTGGGGTAAAGGCTTGACCCAGACCCCCCCAGTTCTGCAGTGGTTCCCCAGGCAGGGCGCCCAGCACTCTTAGTCTTAGAAAGGCCCCATTAGACAGAGCCAGTTGGGTGTATGCCACCCCTGCATGGGCCCAGAGCTCAGAAGGGGCACGCAAGCTTCTGCAGTCATCTTCTTGAAATCCTTAACAGTTTCATTCTTGAATTTGAGTTTTGCGAGTGAAGTCAGTGGAGGATGTCAGGTGCTCACACCCTGGGAGGCCCAGGCTGGGTGTGGGGAGGGTGAGGCATACACACCCCACACACAGATGTGCAGAGTAGGGGCACCTATGAGGGTCTGCACTCCCCCCACAAGTGCAAGGTCCAAGGGAAACCAATATTAAAGAGAA
This sequence comes from Bos indicus x Bos taurus, assembly GCF_003369695.1. Taxonomy (NCBI): domain Eukaryota; kingdom Metazoa; phylum Chordata; class Mammalia; order Artiodactyla; family Bovidae; genus Bos; species Bos indicus x Bos taurus. The sequence continues at coordinate 27,664,216 of NC_040096.1, forward strand.
AATTCTTAACCATGACAGGGTGACAGAGGGACCGTGGAAGAATGGAACACATTTTCCACTGCTTTTTGAACAAAGGGTCTGCTCTTGGTGGTGGTGGTTGTTTTTGTGTTCTGTTCTTTTTTTTTTTTTTTAACATTTCCACCTAGGTACCATTTACTTATTAGGTCGATACATTTTTGTTTTTAATTGGAGTATAGTTGCTTTACAATGTCATGTTGGTTTCTGTTGTACAAGGAAGTGAATCAACTATATGTATGTACATATATCCCCTCCCTCCTTTCCATCCTTCCATTCCACCCTTCTAGGTCATCACAGAGCACCGAGCTGAGCTCCCTGTGTTATACAGCAGCTTCCCACTAGCCATCTATTTTATACATGGTAGTGCACGTATGTCAATCCTAATCTCCAATTCATCCCACTCTCACCTACCCACACCATATCCACACGTCCATTCTCAGGGCCTGCACTTTGATTTCTCACTGGTGATTTCTCGCTGGTCCCTGCTCTGAGCTCTGCACCCAGGTCTGGAAGCCCACACAGCCTTCCTCACCACCCAGGCTGGGTCTGCAAGCTACCAGAGGCAGCCAGCACAGCCCCCACACCTGGCCGGAGAACCTCACCTTCCTTCCAGGATGTTCTCTTCTTCATCCAGAAAATGCATGGAGCATGTTTATCCTCTGAACCCCAAACTTACTAAAATGATTCCAGGACCCCATGCTCTTCACCTGGGAGTGTGGAGCTTAACTTGGGCTCACCAAGGATTTCTGCACTTTTCTGATATTAATAGTACAGATGACTGATCTGGGAAAACTTGCAGGGAGCCCAGCCACATCCCACCCCGCCAGTCCTGTTCCTGCAGCTTCAACGGTGACCAGATCATCGTTGATGCACACGTGTACATCAACACCCACGTGCAAACCCCACCCCCACCCCAGCCCAGAAGTGCTGTCAGGGCCGTGAATGCCAGCTCACAAAATGTCTATCACTGGTTCCCTGCTCTTGGAACAGTGTGTTTGGAGTTCATTGACTGTAGGTTTTCCTTCAGGGTGTGACAAATGAGACGTAGCCCCCAGTACCAGAAGTCCAAACAGGGTTGGATTGGGGGCTCAGCAGGTCCTGAGGATGCCCCACCCTCTTCCCCATGTACTCAGAGCCCCTGGGGCCCCATGTTTGTTTGGGTGAGAGCTCTGTGTTTGTCAGGCGGTGCAATAGCTCTGAGCAGAGAAGGCAGTGCCAAGCGGGTAGCCAGCAACAGCTGGGCACATGCTCCAGATGACACACGCCAGGCGCGGGTGGGGGTGGGGGTGGGGGCGGGAAGCCCTCCCCTGCTGCCGTCCTGTCCTGGGGGAACCGCCTCCCTGATAATCCCTCCCGCGGCTCCCCCGGGAGGTGGGAGAACACAGGACGATTGTCACAGATCATGTGCTGGGGAGAGAGCCACGCAGACCTGAGGCGGGGGAAAGGGGGTGATGAAAACAGCCTTTGTCCTGTGCCCGTTCCCTGCACACTGGGCTTGTGTTTCTTGCTTTATGACAATTGGGTGAAACATTAGACCCAGGCATCAATTATTCAGATTTCACCGCGAGGTCAGAACAGCAGCCCTGTCCTGCCCCCTACTCAGAGCCATGGGATGGGAAAGCACAGGCGACTGGTTCCAGGAGAGAGGCTGTGGGGCTTCAGATAGACTCAGGCTAAGGGCCTGAGCCCCTGCACCCCCAGGTCTCAGCTGGCCACCCCTATCCCGTCTAACCCTCTTCTGCCGACTCCAGTCAAACCGTCGGTCAGGCTTTTCTAGGCATTTGGGTGGCAGTGAACTCCAGAAAGCATGACTCCATCCTCAGACGCCAAGGGCTCATCCCCACCCCCACCCCTGCCCACCACCAGGAACCGGCTCACCTCTCTGGCTCCTCTATTTGTTCAGGACACTCTGTGTCAAACCCCTTACTCTGCCCAACCTGTGTCATCCTTACCCTCTCCCAAAGTTTCAGGAATACAGGTGTCACCCACCCATCTCCTTTCTTTTTTTAAAACTTTTTAATTTAATTTTTTTTGGCTGTGTCCTTGGCAAGTGGGATCTTAGTTCCCCAACCAGAGACTGAACCCTCACCCCCTGCAGTGGAGGCATGGAGTCTCAACCACTGGACCACCAGGGAAGTCCCCACCTGTCTCCTTTCTAATACAAGTCTTTAAAGCCCTCAGTTTCCCTCAAAACACTATTTATCTGTCTCCTAAGATTTTTGATAGATTGTGTTTTCACTATCATGCTATCCAAATGACTTTTTAATCCTCTTCTTATTTCTTCTTTTTCTGGTGGAAATTTTAGGAGTGTCCTGTGAAACTTTCAAATTTGGGAACTATCCAGACCCTTTCAAGTCATTGATTTCTAGTTGAATTCCACTGTGGTCAGAGTACTGTAGTACTACCTTACATTTCCAGCTTTTTAAATGTACTGAGATCTGGTTCATGACCCAAAACACCATCTCTTTTGCTGAATGTCCCATGAGCACACAAAAATAATGTGCCTTCTCCAGTTGAATGATTATATGTCAGTTAGGTCAAGTAGGTCGATAATGTTATTCATGTGTTCTGTATCCTTAATGCTTTTCTGTACAGGTGGTGATGAAATCTCCCACAAATAAGAGATTTGTCTGTCTCTCTTTTCAGTTCTCAGAGAAGGCAATGGCAACCCACTCCAGTGTTCTTGCCTGGAGAATCCCAGGGACGGGGGAGCCTGGTGGGTTGCCGTCTATGGGGTCGCACAGAGTCAGACACGACTGAAGCAACTTAGCAGCAGCAGCAGCTTTTCAGTTCTATATGTGTTTGTCTAGTATAGTTTGAGTCACTCATTGTGTGCACATGCATTGAAGTCTGCCTTAGTCTGCTGGGGCTGCATCACAAAAAGCACAGACTTGGTGCCTTAAACAACAGACATTAAATCTGGAGGCTGGAAAGGCCAAGATCAAGCTTCATCAGGGTTTGGTTTCTGGCAAAGACTCTCTCTGCTCAGTCATGTCCAACTCTTGTGACCCCATGGTCTGTAGCCCACCAGGCTCCTCTGTCCATGGGATTTCCCAGGCGGGGATCTGGAGTGGGCTGCCATTCCCCTTCTCCAGGCTATCTTCCTGACCCAGGAATCGAACCCATGTCTCCTGCAAGTCTCCTGCATTGCAGGAGGATTCTTTACTGCTGAGCTACTGGGGAAGCCCAAAGACTCTATCCTAGGTAGTCTTCCCTCTGGGCACATGAAGATAGAGAAAGAGAGAAAGTACTGGTCTCCTCCCCTTCTCACAAGGTCCTATGGGATCAGGGCCCCATGGTTATGACCTCACTGAAACTTTTTTTAAGGATTTTCTTGATGTCAACAATTTTTAAGGTCTTTATTAAATTTATATTATTGTTTTTGCTTTATATTTTGATTTTTTGGCCACAAGGCATATGAAATCTTAACTCCTAGACCAGGGATTGAACCCTCAGTCCTTGCATTGGAAGGAGAAGTTTTAACCACTGGACTGCCAGAGAAGTCCCATGACTTCATTGAAATTTAATTGCCTCCTAAAGACAATCTCCAGATACAGTCACACTGGGGGTTAAGGCTTTGATTTATCCATAGTAGATGATTATATCTTGTAAATTGTCAACTTCTTCTGAAGAAATTTTTTCTATGTTCCCTGGCCCCCAGCACTTTAAAGACATTCATCTGAGTGTCCTCTACTGTGCCTTTATTCTGATGAGCATTGTTAACTTTGTTCTCCAAACATAGTGTGTCTTTTATTCTTTGTTGATTTTAAGATTTTCTCATTACAGGTTTTTAGTGATTTGAATAAAATCATCTTTGCTGTGACTTTCTTTGCACTGGCTCGTATCAGTTTTCATAGCACTCTTTAGGTTTGTGTGTTTATATTTTCCCTTCAGCGTCCTATTGTTGTCCAGTCCTACCCATCCTCCTTCATGCAGGTAACGCCCATCCACAGATGAACAGGGACCATGTGGAGGTTTCCAAGTTTCTTTTCTGCCTGGATCCCTCCTACTCAGATCTCCACCCCACAAATTCCCGGCTTCCTCAGCCTCCCCAAACTCCAACCTTTGTCTCCTCAGCTCAATGGGACTGCTGTTCTCTGCTGGGGTCTCCTTTCTGCCCTAGTGTCCAGTAAGTGACTACAGGCAAGAAGCCAGGTAGATTATGTGACTCATTTTATTTGTTTACTTTCTCTGAGGGATCACATTTCCTCTCTGCTTGTTGTCCAATGTCTGCAAACACTGGTTTTATGGGTTTTTTCCCCCAGTTTTCACCTTGTTTGTAGCAGGAGGGCTAGCCTGCTACCACACGCTCTGTCATATCTAGAAGTGAAAGTCTATTTATTTCCAGTGGAATGATGGAATTATCTCACTGCTTTGATGCCACGTAGACAAAGCTCTCAACAGTTTTGTTTTTTTTCTTAATATTTTATTTATTTATTTTTGGCTGTGCTGGGTCTTTATCTCTGTGCATGGACTTTCTCTAGCTGCAGAGATCTGGGCCTACTCTTCACTGACTATACCAAAGCCTTTGACTGTGTGGATCACAACAAACTGTAGGAAATTCTTAAAGAGATGGGAGTACCAGACCACCTTATCTGCCTCCTGAGAAATCTATATGCAGATCAAGAAGCAACAATTAGAACCGGTCATGGAACAATGAACGGACTGGTTCTAAATTGGGAAATGAGTACAACAAGGCTGTGTATTTAACTTGCTTATTTAACTTATATGCAGAGTACATCACATGAAATGCGAGACTGCATGAAGCACAAACAGGAATCAAGATTGCTGAGAAATATCACTACCTCATATATGCAGATGACACCACCCTTATGGCAGAAAGTGAAGAGGAACAAAAGAGCCTCTTGATGAAAGTGGAAGAGGAGAGTGAAAAAGCTGGCTTAAAACTCAACAATCAAAAAATTAAGATCATGGCATCCGGTCCCATCACTTCACTGCTCCAAAATCACTGCAGATGGTGACTGCAGCCATGAAGTTAAAAGACACTTGCTCCTTGGAAGGAAAGCTATGACAAACCTAGACAGCCTATTAAAAAGCAGAGACATTACTTTGCCAACAAAGGTCCGTCTAGTCAAAGCTATGTTTTTTCCAGTAGTCACGTATGGATGTGAGAGTTGGACGGTGAAGAAAGCTGAGTGCCGAAGAATTGATGCTTTTGAACTGTGGTGTTGGAGAAGACTCTTGAGAGTCCCTTGGGCTGCAAGGAGATTAAACCAGTCAATTCAAAAGGAAATCAATCCTGAATATTCATTGGAAGGACTGATTCTGAAGCTGAAGCTCCAATACTTTGGCCACCTGATGCAAAGACCTGACTCATTAGAAAAGACCCTGATGCTGGGCAAGATTGAAGGCAGGAGGAGAAGGGGATGACAGAGGATAAGATGGTTGGATGGCATCACCAACTTGATGAACATGAGTTTGAGCAAGCTATGGGAGTGGGACAGGGAAGCCTGGCGTGCTACAGTCCATGGGGTCGCAAAGAGTTTGATATGACTGAGTGACTGAACTGAACTGAACTGAGGGTTACTCTCTAGTTGTGCATGGGCTTCTCATTGTGGTCACTTCTCTTTTTGAGGAGCAGTGGCTCTAGGCACATGGGCTCAGCAGTTGTGACATGTGGGCTTACTTGCCCCCTGGCATGAGGGATATTCCTGGATCAGGGATCAAACCCATGTCTGTTGCATTGCAAGGTGGATTCTCAACTACTGGGATACCCAGGGGAGCCCCGTCAACAGCTCTTTTAAATGTTACCCAATGAAGGAGACAGTGTCAGAAATTTAACTGAAGTAATTTTTGTGCAGTTGGGTTCCACTGTAAGAGAAATTTCTGGCTTATCCACATGGAAGTGTCTTATGAAGACCCAGTGAAGCTTTTGGTTAGAAAAAGTTTGCCATGCCCTAAGCAACTGCTCTGTCATAATATTTGCAAAGGGGATGAAGAAAAAACTTGTATTCCTTATTGTTATTACAAAAGTAATACTTGTTCATCTCAGAAAATTTAATGGTAATCAAAAAATAAAAGAATCAGGACTTCTCTGATGGTGCAGTGGATAAGAATCTACCTGCCAATGCAGGGGACGTGGGTTTGATCCCTGGTCTGGGAAGATTTCACACACCTAGGAACAACAAAGCCTGTGTGCCACAACTACTGAGTCGGCATTCTAGAGCCAAGGGCTGAAGCCCACTGCTGAAGCCATGTGCCCTACAGCCCATGATCCCCAACAAGAGAAGCCACCACAATGAGAAGCCCCAAACTGGAGAGTAGTCCCTGCTCTCTGCAATTAGAGAAAAGCCCATGTGCAACAAGAAAGACCCCGCACAGGCAAAAATAAATACAATTTTTAAAATAACAAAAGAATCATTCATAGTCCTCATCATTTAGCAACTGTCACCCTATTGTAACGAACAAGCATGTGTACTCTATCATCTATATACCCATACAATTAGGTTTGGTTTTTGGTTTTTTGGCCACACTGTACATCATGTGGGATCTAGTCCCTGAGCAGAGATCGAACTCTCTCCCGCTTGCACTGGAAGGCAGAGTCTTAACTGGACCGCCGGGGAAATCCCATCCAGACAAATAGCTTTATATTAAAGTTGACTTCCTTTGTATGAATTGTGCAAATATTTTTGAGGTTTTCTAGAAAGATGGATCTGATGGAAGAACTGGGGAGAAGTTTGTCAGCAATGCCAATTTGCCAGCAAGTTATCGCACTGACTTGAAGTGGGTTGTGCCTGCATCTGGGTGGTGGCTGGATGCTTGTCAAGAGCGGATGAGTTGACTGAAAAGCCACTAGGACTGAGGTCACTGGGGTGGCAGGGGAGTGTCTCTCCAGGGCATGCGGCAAGGCACAGAGACACAATCCTTAATCATGTCAGCCCCACCCCCGTCCCCACCCGCCAGGAGGCAGGAGGGCAGACGGGGACACTTAGGGACCATCTGTCCCAGCAGTCTCTAGAACCCTCTGGATTCACTCATTTGTGATAAGTTTATACTCATTTTGCCTAAATAACAATGATATTAAGTAGGTGAAATTCAAATCAAAGACAAATTCAAGAAAGCTATAGGGCACAGATAATTTTTTAAAGGCAAGTTGTAAGAAGACATAGGAAATAGCAACTCACTCGTGTTCTTGCCTGGGAAATCTCATGCACAGAGGAGCCTGGAGGGCCATAGTCCATGAGGTCACAAAAGAAACAGGCACTGACTGAGCAATTGAGCATATGCACATAAGAAGACAGGATAATTCTACTTGGAAACTTTACACAAAGACTAGCTGCTGTGAGTAAGTATAATCACTTAACCCTGACCTTCTTGGCAACCAGGGCAAAAAAAGGAAAATAAAGCATATTACAAAGTTCCTGCTGTTTATCACAGTTCCACTGCTGCTTATCAGAAGGCTTGGGGAAGAAGGCTTTTCTGAATTCAGAACATATGAATTTTAGACCAGGAATAACACGCATATGCTCTATGTTAATTTACACCCTTACAAGATTTAAGACAGCAACCCATTATCAAGTGCATTTCTATATCCGTGGTGAAATTTACCCATTTCTCACTCTAAGACATTAACAGACCTTAACGCCTGACCAGGGCAGGTTTTCCCACCAAATGAGTTGGCCACTAATTTATGAGGAAAGTCTTGATTTTTCAGAAGTATTTAGACTTTGGAACGGTGCGTAAGAGACTATGGGCCTATGACAGAAGCTGTTAATTAATCTCTAGAGATAGAGAGGAATGTTTTCCTAGCTCAGAATTCTAATTCCGCATGGATCTCAAGGATGTTACCCAACAAAACAGGCAAGTTTGCCCATGGGTGTTTTACAAGAAATGCATCCTTCCAGCAAACTCTACTGAACACCTTGGAGGTGTTTGGTCTTCAGTCTGCACTTGGGAGGCAGGGGTGGGGGAAGGCAGGGCATGGAATAGGTGAGAGATGACCTCCACCCTAAGGGATGCTTTGGGGAGGTGGGTGGGGCTGATCCTGGGAGGGGGCAGAGCTACCTGCAGAGTATGCCCGGGTTGCAAGTGAACAAGACCCAGGCTCAAGCTGGAGAAAGTGGCCAGAGATGGACTATTTCATGGCAGGAAGTACAGGGAGAGGCAGGAGTAGCAGTGAGCACCTTATGCCAAGCCCAGTCCTCCTCAACTGTGGCTTCAGCCTCAGCTGGTAAGAGATGTGACATCCTGACATGGCAAGTTCTGTGAGGCTATTTTAGCAGAGAAGCCGCCTTCCCTGGGGACTCCCAGGAGACCTGTACTCCTATCTCACTGGCAGGACAGAAAGGGGCTGAGGGTAGGATGGCTGCCATGACCCTCAGGGCCGACCCCCGGGTCACCAGGGAGAGGAGGGGGACCCAGATCAAAACTGGCTTCAACTGGATGGTAGGCAATCCCTGTGCCCTCAAGGGTTGGGGAGGACCAAGGAGGAGGTCACTTCTAAAACTTGATGACAGTGTGCAAAGGCCTGGGGTTAATGTGCCTGGAGGGCATGAGGCAGGTACAGGGGCCGGCACCAGGCCCTGGGGCTCCAGGCTGGAGCTGCTCCTTCCAAGTGCAAAAGAAGCCTGGTCTGGCCTCAGTGTCAGCACCAGGGGAGGAGGGCTGGGGAGTGCAGCCCACGGCTGAGGCAGCAATGCCGAGGGAGAGGATGGGCTTGCCAGCTCTGCATCCTAATGTGGAGAGTGACCAGTCAAGCTGGGTACACTGTTTTTTTGGTGGAGGTGGGGGTTATTTTTTAACTGTTTGGCCACTGGAATCTTAGTTCCCTGACCAGGGATAGAACCTGTGTCCCCTGCCATGGAAGCTCAGTTTTAACCACTGGATCACCAGGGAAGTCCCCAGACACACTGTTGATGAAACACCTTCTACTCACTCACCTTGACATACAATTGCCTGGATGGCCAGGCCCAAAGGGAGCACCCTGGACACCCAGCTCAGCCCAGGGAAGCAGCCTGGCCTGGCCACACCTGCTTCTGATGGCCTGGGAAGCAGGTGGGGATGTCTGCCAGGGAACTTGAAGGCCCTGGTGCTGATTCCAAGGGGTGCAGGCTCTGGGTGGGTGTGTCCGCCGCAGAGAGGGGCCCAGCTGGAGAAGAACTCAGGAACAGGGTCCTCCTGGGGTTCTAGGTGTGTGGGGCACTGACCTCCATACAGTGTGTGACAGAGCAAAGAAGAAGAGGAGGAAGGGTGGGGGGCAGAGGAGGATGCACCAGGCCAGAAGGAGGGCAGTAGCCTCTTCACCAAGACGGGGTCTTCAGAAACATAGCTGGGGGTGTATGCTTTTCACATTGGTTTGTATTTGTTTGTAAGTGCTTTTTCAACAGTGTAGTATTCCACGGTGGGAAGAGGTTTCGATACACCAACTGTCCCCTCATCATTCCAGAGTCTGGAAAGGGAAGGGCTGCTGTGGCAGGCATACACACCCTGGGCTCTGGAGGAGTCTCTGCCTTTTGGTTGGGGTATTTGGGGTCCGCTTGCTTTTCAGATGGTGATCACCCCAAGCAGCTCTGGGGGCTCCCTGCAGGGGTCAGCAGACACAAGCAGAACTGTCTTGGTCTTTTCTGTTGTGTGGAAATCGCATTCCTGGGGGGTCACCTCTGAGGGGGCCCCGAGTTCAGGGGCTCTGTTTCCTTCCTGTCTGCTGAACATGGCACAGGCTGGAGGCCCTGGGTCAGAACCCCTGTGCCCTGGGAATGGGCAGGCTTGTGCCCACAATGGACCCTTGGTGATCCCCAGCCCCGCTCTGTACCTCAGGTCAAGGCTCTAAGGGTGCTAGGCTCAGAGTCCCTCTCATGGAGAAGGTGTCAGGGTCAGAAGCCAAAGGACAAGGCCCAGATGAAGTCCAGGTCCAGGTGCTGGGCACACCGCAGGAAGAATCCCTGTTCAAAGACTCTGGACAGAGGCCCTCCCACGGGCACAACGACTCTGGGTTTTCTCCTGTCTCCATGGCCCCCGGCCAGGGCTCCTGCCTCATGGGGTCAGATGCAAGGAATCAGGGTCCAGACCTGGAGGAAGGCCATGGGGCACAGCCGGAGGGCCCACCGCCCACCCTCCACCGTCACGTGCTCGCCCACCAGGCAGAGGCCCACAATGCGGCTTTGTGTGGCAGCTGGCTTGGTGCACAGGCCGCGCGTCTGGTGCAGCCCTGGCCAGCAGGCGGTGCCAGCCTGAAGTCCAGAGATGCCAGGCTGGGGAGGGAGGGTGTCTCCTGCTCAGTCCTCCAGGGTCCCAGGCCAGGTACCATCCAGAAAACACCTGGGCTGGGCCTTGCTGCTTCCCTGGACCCCTGGGATCCTGGGACCCCAGGGCCGGGGGGCAGGGGTCGAGGTTGCATCCAGGGAGTGGGCAACCGCAGCAGAAGCCTGGTCATCAGTCCTTGCAGGCAGGGCCTGCAAGGCGCCCTGGCACCACTAGGCCAGCTCAGCCTGCCTTGGGGACTCCCGACAGAGCTTCCTGGTCTTAGGGGAAGAGAAAACCAGGCCAGCCTGGTCAATTTTTATAAAGCTAAATGTATCTATTTAAAAAAAAATTTTTTTTAAAGAGAAGGCAATGGCAACCCATTCCAGTACTCCAGTATTCTTGCCTGGAAAATCCCATGGACGGGGAGGCTTGGTAGGCTGCCGTCTATGGGATCGCACAGAGTCGAACACGACTGCAGTCCCTGGAGTTGGACACGACTGAGCGACTTCACTTTATTTTTTCACTTTCATGCATTTTTTTCACTTTATTTTTTCACTTTCATGCATTGGAGAAGGAAATGGCAACCCACTCCAGTGTTCTTGCCTGGAGAATCCCAGGGACAGGGGAGCCTGGTGGGCTGCCGTCTATGGGATCGCACAGAGTCGGACACGACTGAAGCGACTTAGCAGCAGCAGCAAGAACATTCTTTTTTTAAAAAACCATCATGGTAGATAGAGGCTGTTTTTGTCACAATAACTCTAATTGACAACATAAGAAGTTGGCAAGGACTTCCCTAGCGGTCCAGTGGTTAAGACTCTGCGCTTTCACTGCCGAGGGCATGGGTTTGATCCCTGGTCAGGGAACTAAGATCCTACATGCTGTCCAATGCAGCCTAAAAGAAGAGGAAGAAAAAGAAACTGGTGACTATTTTCATGCCTTAAAAAAAATAATTTGGTTCACGGAGGCCCCAAATACTGACCCCACAGCACTGGCCAGACCTAGGTCTTCAGAACTGGTACTGGGGGAGGGGTGGGGGTCTCTTGGGGCCCCCACTTTTCTTCCCTCTTGACCAGGGAGAGGGTTTACTGTTGGGGTTCCTCAGTGACGACTGAATCTCTGAGCAGGGCTGGGTGTAGACAAAATATGTGCCTAGGGGAGACAGTACCCGCTCTGCTTCCTTCCCTGCCCTCACCAGCCTCCATCCTGTGTGGGGCAAGTCTGGGAGCTGGTCAGAGCCAGGGCTCAGATGTCCAGCCAGCCCAGCTCTCAGGAACACCCTGGCCAGGGGGACCCCTTAGAGGACAAAGGCAGTACTGGTGGGCTGCTCACGTTGTTCCCCCTCCCCTGACTTGCCTGGCTTCCTCTTTAAGTGGAGCAGGGTTGGGGGTGGGCAATAGAGAGATGCCTTGAGGCTGAGAAACAGCCTGGATCTGAGAAACTGCCTTGCCCAGTGGGCCCTGACTGTCCCCCTGCCTGCTGGGTCTGAATCTGCAGGGACTTAATAGGACCAAACCCACCACCCAAGACCTTATCAGAGCTGGAAAGGGTCCCACCGGAGCAGGCCCTCAGCAGGGATGGTGGAGTGCAGGGTTCTCCATAGAAAGCCTGGCAGAAAACCAGCTTTTCATTCACTGAAACGTTCAGGAAAGAAATGCAGGGGCACGTTTGTTCTGGTTCCACCTCTCAAATGACATACTCATACGTCAAACTTCATCTAAGAAGGAATACCCTCAGATGTTTTTGGATTGGATTTGCATCAAGCTTTTTAAAAAAAAATGCAAAAAAGGCCTTTCCACCTGGGCCTGAGTCTCCCAGAGATCTGAAATCATTTCAGTTCTGTGGATGTTTAGGAGGGGACTGGCTGCTGAAACAGACTTCCCCAGCCCTGAGGGCCCCTCTCCCTAACATACACACACAGCACAGAGTAGCAGCCCCCCTAGTCAGGGTGAGGTAAGTGGAGAACTGCCTCTGGATTTGAGGCACCCCCACCCAGTCCAGGCCATTCTGTGTGCCTGGCGAGGGGGTGGGGGAACTGTGGGGCTGAGGGAGCTGCCATGAGCCCTGAGCTGAGACCACATGCCCAGCCCAGATCCCAGGAAGTCACAGCCTGGGAGGAACCTGGGGAGCAAATGAACAGAAGACACTCCAGCTTGAAAGTCACAGCGAGAGGAGTGGGCATTGAAGGCCCCAGAGCAGAAAAATATGCCCAGGTGTGCCATCCTTCCAGGCCAGGAGGAGAGTCCCTCATCCCTCACTGACACAGCCAGGCTCCAACCCCCAGAGACTAGTCTCTGCAGAGCCAGGTTCGCTGGCTCCTCCCCGAGGGTGGAGAACCTGGGGGCCAGGGGAAGGGGGTGTAGCCAGCAGGTCAGAAGCAGCCACGGGTCCTCTCTCTGAGCCAGTGTTCTCCTCTGTGCCATGGAGACCCCTGGAAGCAGTCACTGGGGTCTCTACTGGGAGGGAGGGGAGAGGTGTCATGCCCTCAGGACCTGGGTGGGAGGTGGGGGGCAGGGGAGAAGAGAAGGAAAAAATGAAAGACATTCCCCTAGCCTGGGTGGAGGAGGTGGACCTCCAGTGCCTAGCTGAGCTGGGGTCTGAGCCCACTCTCTGGAATCTCAGATAGGGACTGGTATGGCCCAGAGAGACAGAACACTCTTCCCAAAGCTGTGCAGGGTCACACTGCCCGGTGGCATTTAGAATGAAAGGAATATAATCTTTAAATAGGTTCAACTTAAAATAGAGTCTTATCTCTAAATGACAGATGCTTCAATACACAGTGTCTCTGTCATTCGCTCACGGCAGATAGTCTCCGTTTGTTCAAGACCATGGGGATGTTTTGTGATTGCACAGTGTAAAGGAAATCAATCCTGAATATTCACTGGAGGGACTGATGCTGATGCTGAAACTCCAATGCTTTGGCCATCTCATGCAAAGAGACAACCCATTGGAAAAGACTCTGATGCTGGGAAAGATTGAAGGCAGGAGGAGAAGGAGGTGACAGAGGATGAGATGGTTGGATGGCATCACTGATTCAATGGACATAAGTTTGAGCAAACTCCAGGAGATGGTGAAGGAGACAAGGAAGCCTGGCATGCTGCAGTTCTTGGGGGTCACAAAGAGTCAAACTCGATTGAGCGACTGAACAACAACAGTATAAAGGGACCAACCCTGAAATATGACTGTGGGCAGCCCTGGCCCAAAGCCAAGCCCATGGGAATCACCCCCACTCCAGGAGTGTGTTATGCCAACAGCCCAGAGCCCTGTGCCTCACCAGAGCCCACCTGGCTGGGAGAGGGGAGTGAGGGTCTGACTCCACCTGGGGGAAGGTGCAGATTGGGGGACCTCAGGCTGCCCCAGTGGCCAAAGCCTGGCCATTCAAACCACTCTCCAGGCCAGAAACCCCTTTGAGAAGATAAAACTTTTCCTGCACTGACTGGGGATCATGCACTAGTACAGGTGTCTGTCCATGTCCCACCTTGGAGGCGGGGGTGGGGAGGGGCAGCAGGGAGACTGTTATTCAAACCCATGCCCCGCCAAGGGCATCCTGCGAAGCCACCCGCACAAGGTGACACTTGACCTAGGACGCAGTGTGGATTTTCCCCATTTCTCATAATCACTGTAGGAGCTGTTGCACACCAGGTGTGGCCCACTGTCCCACTATCCTGAAACAGAGCTGGAGATCTAAGACCCCACCTAATTCCAGCCCTGGTGCCTGTGTGAGTGAAGTGAGTGGGGAGGAGGGTGGGCACAGGGTGTGGTGGGGGGGATGAAGGCAGACAGTCTTGATAGGCTGATGGGCAGGCTGTAGGGTGAGACAGCCGTGAAGAAAAAGGACTGGGAGGCTATGTCTGCAGCCAGCCTGCTCCAACCAGGCAGGGGTGGAGGGGACAAGGCACCCACCCCCACCCCAGAGATGGAAAAGCTGCATTAGGAGGGAAGTAGACAGGATATCCCCCAAATCCTTGCCTGCTCCTGCCCGCTGTGTTGATCTACAGGGCTTCTCCATGGGGAAAGAGCTCTGTGTGTCCTGGAGACAAAGGAGAGGCTGCCCACTGGACTGGGGTCACCATGCCCAGGGGTCAAAGATCCCCTGCAGCCCTTCCCAGCAGGATCAGACCTGGGAGATGTTGAAAACTAGAATCAGACCCCTGTCCCCACCCCCACCCCCCATATGGCTTGTGATGTACCAGGGGAGGTTGACTTCAGGCCATGAAGCTAGACAGGAGTGGGGTGGGGGAAGGGTCACCTCCTGGGGAGCCAGGGGCAGGGAGGTGGGTGAGGTGGTAGGATGACTTTGCAAACAGATTCAAATCTGAAAGGACTAGGGTGGGGGTAGAGGCAAGGGGCTTGGATTCAGGTAGCAGCCCCTGTGGGCGGCAGGGCCAGGAAGCTCCTGTCCAAAGCCGTCTGCCTTCTTCCTCTCTAGTCCTTATTTATCTGGAAGAGGCTCTGGGGACAGGAACTCAGGGCTGCACACAGTCCTCTTTCACGAGGGCGACGGGGGACAGAGTGTGGCTGAGCCCTCCCTCTGGGCCTGCAGTGGGAGGCTGACAGCCCTTGCATCCATGGAGCCCTGCATCTGCTCTCAGGCCCACTCCCGCTGTTTCCTGAGGTGCAGAGGCCTCACGGGTCAGATCCTCATTTTACAGATGGGGAGTCACACCGCTGTGGCCACATACACATCCAGGGTGAACCAGAGGCAGCCCTGCTGGGGCCTGCAGCCTCTTCCTGGGCTCAGGGCCTGCCCGCCTTCTGAAAATTACAACTGCCCGCTGTTGCTATGGTGACTGGTTGCATCAGCCTAGCACTGCAGAGCTGGGTGCGCCACTTTGCCCCCAAAACGGTCTGTTTCTGCAGGAGAGACTCTCAACCTCCAGGTGTGTGTGTGTGTGTGTGTGTGTGTGTGTGTATGTGCGTGTGCGCCTGTGTGTCCACTGTCCTGGCCCTACACGCTACCCTTTCCCGGCTCAGCTGCCCAGCTCCCTGGGCCGGTGGACCCTGGACCCCTGTGATGCTGGGCCTCCTCCTTTCCTAGGGCACTGACTTTGCTGTGCAGGGCGAGTGCTCCTACCAGCACACAAACACACCCCGGTTCTTATTTCAACTGAAAGAAAATGAAAGTGAAAGTCGCTTGGTCTCTTCCGACTCTTTGTGACCCCACAGTTTGTGACCCCATGGACTATACAGTCCATGGAATTCTCCAGGCCAGAATACTGGAGTGGGTAGACTTTTCCTTCTCCAGGGGATCTTCCCAACCCAGGGATCGAACCCAGATCTCCCACATTGCAGGCGGATTATTTACCCACTGAGCTACAAGGGAAGCCCAAGAATATTGGAACTGAAGGGGACTCTTTCAGGAGTTCCCTGGTTAGGACTCTCGCCACTTTCACTGCCCAAGTCCAAGTTCAATCTGTGGTGGGAAACTAAGGTCAGATAGCCATGCCCTGGCCCATCCCCGCCAAAAGAGGACTGTTACATGAGTGGACAGATCATAATCCATGTGACTGATCCCTGGAGGTGGACACTTGGGTAATTTCCATTCTCTGACTGCTGCAAACAAATCTGCAAAGAATACTCTTGAATGTGGGTCATTTTGTACACATGAGGACAATCTCAGGATAAATTCCTAGAAGTAGTATTACAGGAAAATGGGTGTTTGCACCTCTAAGTTTGATAAATATTGCCACATGTCTGTCCATCATTATCAGCCACTGCGTGCCTGTTGCGTGCTGGGCAATGAACTCAATATTTTATCTGGATTGTCCAATTTCATTTCACCAGGATCCTGTGATAGAAGCTATTCCTATCCTCATACAGCAGGCTCAGAGAAATTTGGAAATTTGTGAACTCACCCTCCAGGCTAGTGTGTGGTGGGGCCAGAGGGTCCCCTGACTGTGTCGATCTGGTGTTCAGGCCCTTCCCTTCAGGCATGCAACCCCGGGGTAGGGAAATGGCCCTCCTCCCACCAGCTGTCTCCTCCTAGGACTGGCCATCCCACATCAGGATCTTGTCACATGCTGTACCTCTGCCCACAAGGCTGTCCACTCCAGATGCTGTCCGAAGGCTGGCCAGTGTGGCCTGAGCCCTGCCTGCACAGAGGAGCCTGGTCTAGTATTTCTGGCCAGTTGTGTGGTTCCCTTGCCTCCACTTCTTTTCTCTGGTCCTGGCACCTCCCGGCTAAACCCAGAGTCCCTGAGAGCCAGGGCCCGGTGGCTCAGGGACGCGCTGGACAGTGGTCACTAAGCCTGGCCGGGAGGGTGGGGGGGGAAGGGCAGGAACAACCTGCCTAGCACGGGAGGTCTTGCTCTATCTGCATCACAAAGGGGCAGGGGCGGGGAGGAGAGGGAGTGTGTGCTTCCCTCCACCCACCGCCACCACCACATCTGCATCACAAAAGTGGGGCCCGAAGTGCCCAGCGGCTTTGTTGAGAGCCCACAGCCAAGCCTGGGTGATTGTTCCCTAGCCCAGGTTGTCCCGAGCCACACAGCCACCCTGGCTGACAAAAGCCACATTGTGGGGCAAGCGGCAGCTGCCAGCATCTGCTCCCCGCGCCACCACCCAGGGGCCTCCCAGCTTCTCTGCGGGGCAAACATGGCCCGTGCAAGGGACACAGCCAGGGTCAGACCTCAGGCCCAGGGCCAGGGGAGGGGCTGACCTTGCCTGATGAAGTGAGGTCCGGGTCGTCTGGTGACTCAAAGTAACCTTAGACTCAAAGGAGGGAGGAACATTGCTCTGAGACACTCACCTGCCACACCCAGGCTGGAGCACGGCAGTATCTGGAGCCCACTCAAAGCAGCCTTTTCAGATGGGGAAGCAGGTTCAAAGAGGTTCACTGGCCAGCCTAGTGTCACACAGCAGAGCCAGGGACCCAGTCCCTCAGTGGATGGTCCTCTCAGCTGCCCCCAAGGCTCCGGGCCCCTCCTCCTCCTTTCCTGACCTGACCTCTCAACCTTTTCTCTCCCTCGCTCACCCCTCCCTCCCTAGGGAGGCAGCTGCCTGGGCCAGCCTGTGGACTCTTCTCGGAGCCCACTCCCGCCCCAACCCCTGCCTGTGTGGATCCCCTAGCACACGCCTCTCTGCCCTTGCCAAGCTCTTTAGTGCCCTGCCATCAGCAGGCATCCCCTGCCTCCTGGAGCGCTGTTCTCCAGCCAGGCTGAACCTTCCTGCCCCTCAAGTTCCTCTCTGGTCCTGGGCTGCCTCTGCCATCACCCGCCAACCTTCCGTCCTTGGTGGACCCACCCGGCCGCTGCACACATCTCATCTTCCCTGGGGGCTCCTCTGGCTCCCCGGAGCTCAACTGCCTTCTCCTACTCAGGGCCTCCTGGCCTGGCTGTGAGCCTCTGTGCTTTGGCGCCCTTGGTGCTGAGCCCGGAAGCCACACCTCAGTGCCTACCCTCAGCCAACATTCATGGAACTACATCCGCTTCGCAACTGTATCCAAAGGAGAACATTGCAGCTACACTGTGGGCAGCTCCGGCTAATCTGGAGGGGTGAGGGGCGGGCTGGCCACTGAGGGAAACGCACCCACATGCCTGGGAGAGCGCATGCGGCCTTGACAAGGACATGGGGCAGGGCATCCCCTTGGGGAAGTAAGAGCAGGCAAGGTCCTCCTGGGGCATGGGCAGTGCCTGGAACTAGGAAACAGCTGAGTGGAAAGGGGCTCCCTCAAAGCTCTGTTGGGGTCCAGCCAGTCTGCATAGACTCCTGGGGAGGGCCCCTCCTCTTCTCTCCCTGTCATTTCCTTCTGGGGATCCCCATAGTCCCAAACTGACCAGAAGCCCAAGGAAGGTGGAGGGGGCCTGGGATCCCGGGGCCGGGGGAAGGTGGGGGACCCACTGGAGGAGTCCCAGAACAGGGCCCCCTGTGAAGGCCTGAGCCCAGCACAGCCGACTGGATGACAAAAAGATACAGCCACAAAGGAGATAATGCCCATTGGTCGGGGAAATCAGGGCTGAGCCTGGGTCTCAGGAGGAGAAATGGGGGCCAGAGAGGAGCAGAGGCAAGAAAGGAGGTGGGGGCGGGGAGGCTGCAAGTAGAGGCTGCAGGTGGGTTGGGCATGGGAGAGGGCTAGCGGGCTGGGGAGCAGCGGGTCACCCCAAACCTCAGTGTCACAGTGGAAAGGTAGCGTTTTGAGAAGCCTAGTCCCTGGGCCAAGAACTGAACTCTCGCCAGGGTGATCCCGTGTAACATCATTCATCTTAGCAGGAGAAGGCAGGCCGTGATGCATAATTAAAGGAAGAAAGACCAGAGAGTCCCCTGGTCCCCTCGTGGTTCCACCCACGAGGAGGCTCTGAGGGGTTCCAGCCACCTTGGCCAAGTCCATGGAGAGCTTGAAAAACCCTCCAACAAACAAAAAAACCCTGAAACATCTAGAGGTGGGTCAGAGGTATGGAATGAAAAACCCTCATCCTCTGTTCCCTCCCCCCTAGGAAAATAAGCATCATACATCAAAGCAGGCTCATTTGTTAGAGATCCAATTAAACCTTACAGGCACTGTGAATTTCAGTGACTTCCTGGACTGTCCCACCTGGTAAACACCCTAAGTCAGAAAGCAAGGTCTAAACAGGTGCTGGGATGGCGGGGGTAGCGACACAGGTGCCCCAGAGAATTGCTTCCTCAGTTTACCTAGAACTGGCATGGCTGGCTAAGGTGAAGCAGAAATCCTACAGGTCCTGAGGTTCTGCCTTCTTCTTCAGCCCCTTAACCAACTTCTAGCTCCAACTGCAGACCTAGAGCTTTGGCCAGTGCCTCTACAACAGAAGGCCAGCATTTAAGGATGGTGAAGGGGTGGGGAAAAGGCACTGGGTACCCATGGGCACCCTGAGCCACTTCTCCAGCCCTGTCATCTTTGCATGGGATACCCCTGTTTATTTAAGTGACAATTGCCTGGGTTCTGTTACTTATAACTCAAAGCATCTCTAACTGATCAGTTAGGCTTGGAATCCAGACAGGGCCCTGGCTGTTCCTGAGCCTCTGTGCCTCTCTGGGTGGGCTTCCCTGTGCAGCAGAAAGTTACCCTACCTCCAGGTGACTGCAGCCATGAAATTAAAAGACTCTTGCTCCTTGGAAGAAATGGAAATGATGCTTTCAAATTGTAATGCTAGAAAAGACTCTTGAGAGTCCTTTGGACAGTAATGAGATCCAACCAGTCAATCTTAAAGGAAATCAGCCCTGAATATTCACTGGAAGGACTGATGCTGAAGCTGAAGCTCCAATACTTTGGCCACCTTATGTGAAGAGCCTACTCATTGGAAAAGACCCTGATGCTGGGAAAGATTGAAAACAAGAGGAGAAGGGGACAATAGAGGATAAAATGGTTGGATGGCATCATCAACTCAATGGACATGAGTTTGAGCAAGCTCTGGGAGATGGTGATGGACAGGAAAGCCTGGGATACTGCAGTCCATGGGGTTGCAAAGAGTTGGACACCACTCAGCAACTGAACAACAACAGGCTGTTTCAGTCAACTCCAGCTGCTATAACAAAATACTGTAGGTTAGGTGATTCAGACAACAAATACGAATTTCTCAAAGTTCGGGAGGTTGGATTTCCCAGGTGGTGCAGATTCAAGATCTGGTGGGAATTCTCTTTCTGGTTTGCTGTGTCCTTATGTGGTGGAGAGAAAGAGACCTCTTATGTCTCCTCCTCTTCTTTTAAGGGCAGAGGACTTCCCTGGTGGCTCAGTTGGTAAAGAGTCTGCCTATAATGTGGGAAACCCGGGTTCAATCCCTGGGTCGGGAAGATCCCTTGGAGAAGGAAATGGCAACCCACTCCAGTACTCTTGCCTGGAAAATCCCATGGATTTTCCATGGGATAGGCTACAGTCCATGGTGTTGCAAAGAGTCAGACACGACTGAGCAACTTCACTTCACTCACTTCAATCCTATCTTGGGAGCTCCACCCATGACCTCCTCTAAACCCAATTACCTCCTACCTTTTAATACATTGAGGTTAAAGCTCCAACAGATGGATGTGGAGGAGACAAATATTCAGCCCATGCAATGGAGCCATTTCACGGACCAGATACAAGTGCATGGTGTTAGCCATGGGTGGATAAACACAGACCTTTTGCTAGTGATCACTGCTCTCTTCCATGCATGATCCCCTTTCTTCTGAAGGGGATGCGTGTTCTTTTCTGTCTTTATGCATGGGTATGTTCTCAGTCTCTTCGTCATGTCTGACTCTGTGTGACCCCATGGACTGTAGCCTGCCAGGCTCCTCAATCCATGGGATTTCCCAGACAAGAATACTAGAGTGGGTTGCCATTTCCTTCTCCAAGTGATCTTCCTGACTGAGCAATCAAACCCATATCTCTCGTGTCTCCGGCATTGGCAGGCTAATTCTTTACCACTGTGCCATCTGGGGAGTTCATGTCTTTATGAGAAGAAATGAGATGGTGCCCAGGTGGGGCAGGGGTACAGATGACTGGGGGCTGAGGGCAGCCCTGTAGCTTGAGATAGATGAGGGTGAAGTCCCAGGGCTTGAGACCAAGCCAGTTAAAGGCAGAAAACCCCACACCTTTATCCAGACTCAACTCCATCCCTTTGGGTTGGATGAGGATGGCAGGGGGCAATGAGATATCCTGGTCCCTGGTGACTCCCTCACAGTGCCCCCTACCCAATGGGCAGGCTCCACAGAAATACCTGCAGTAGGTGTTTGGGAGGGAGTGCAGCTTTTTTAGTTTGGTTGATAAAGAAGAGATATGTGGCCAGAAAAGAGATTAAAATCCATTATAAAAAATTTAAATATGGTTTGTATATTATGTAATCATCATTAAAGGATGATGAACATTTTGAGTGCAACTATGGCTTCTTGGCTTCTCAAAGCCAAGAAATATTTAGGAGTAAGGTGTGAACACTGTACTTTCAAATGATTCAGGAAAAAATATATACAGAAAGATATACAGAGAGAGAAAGAGAGGAAAGGATGGCAAAAACTCAACCACTGGTGAGTCTGCATAAAAGATGGTCATTTCACTTCTCTTTCAGGGAGAAAACTTTCAAAGTTAAGTGTTAGAGAAGAAAGCAAATGGCATTTGACCTTCTGCAGTGCCCACTGAGTTAGAGAAAGCCTGGGACACCTTGCCCTCTTGCCCTTCCTGCTACTACCAGGGACGTCTCTCACAGGCCAAGCATCACCCAGAGCCCTTCCTAATATTGAGGTGTTTATAGTGTGATGGAGAAGGATGCTTAGGATTTTAGGATGAGGATGCCGGGTGGTAGAGGTGGTCCAGCTGGGACTCCAACCCAGACAGACCCCACTCCCCTCTGCTGGCTGCATGTCCCCGCTAAGACATGGTGGGGCTAAGACTCTCTGGCTCTAGCTGCACGCTTCTCCCCATCCTCCCCCTGCAGCAGGCAGGTCTCAGATACTCACCTAGGGCAGCTGCTCTACTGGCCAGGGCCCTGGGGACACCTGCTGTGTGAGCCACCCACCAGCAGGGCTGTCCCTCTGTCCATCGGGCCTCCTCCTGGTGGATCTGTCCCTGGAGCCTCAGTGGGGCAGCAGAGGGTGCTGAAGCCAAGCCGCCTGGAGACAGCTGAGAGAGGAAGCCAGGGTGCAGGAGCTGATGTGCACAGCAAGTGGAGAGAGGCGGCCACAGTGGCCTCAGAAGGAAGAACCCAAAGGATGGACAGATGGCAGCTCTTTTGTCCAAAGGTCCCGCTGCCATGCTTCTCCAGGCCTGGTCCCTCCAGGCCAATCCTATAGAAAGCATCCAGGGCCCAGCAGGCTCTGCTTAGGCATCCTCTCCTGGCTGAGGGACCACGCCTGCTCCAAGTATTGCGGGAGAGAGGCCATGAGCCGAGGGGCAGGCTGACTACACAGGAGAAAGCCCAGCCTGGCCTGATTCCTCCCCCAGGGAAGCAGCCCAGAGGTTGGGGCAGGACAGGTATGGCTGCTCCCAGAGCCCTAGATTCCAGGCAGTGGTACACTGGGAGTGGAAGGCAATAAGTGTCCACATCGCTCCATCCTGGGGTTTCCGGGACACCATATCTCCGTGGTCCCCTTAGATTCCATTGGTCCACATGGAGTCAGAGGCATGCCCAGGTCCGAGGGAGGCTGGGAAGACCAGAGACTTCATTTTCTCCTCTAATGCAGAGGCCCTGGGGAGACCCATCTGGGGTGCAGTGGATCTCTGCCAGAGTCACTCTCAGCACAACCCTCTGGGAAGTGGCCTTGGAACCATCTTTCAAACTGCTGGAATCTCTCTCCCTCTCCCAATAGACTCAGATTTCACAGGGACCGCAGGTTGTTGTGGAGATCTACCTTTCCTTGACACTGATGAAATTAGAGTTTATCTTTAAAAGGAAATAACACCTCTTTTTCTCGAAAAAAATCTTTGGTTTCCTGGAAGAAAGGAAGGGAAATTGGGCTGTAGCTTTTCAGGCCTCTGCCATGTCCTTCCCAGAGAAGGCAATGGAGACCCACTCCGGTACTCTTGCCTGGAGAATCCCATTGACGAGGAGCCTGATAGGCTGCAGTCCATGGGGTCACAAAGAGTCGGACACGACTGAGTGACTTCACTTTCACTTTTCACTTTTATACATTGGAGAAAGAAATGGCAACCCACTCCAGTATTCTTGCCTGGAGAATTCCAGGGACGGTGGAGCCTGGTGGGCTGCCATCTATGGGGTCGCACAGAGTCGGATAAGACTGAAGCACCTTAGCAGCAGCCATGTCCTTATGAGCTGCAGAAGATTGCGACACCATCCCGCTTCAGCATGGAAACGCCTTCACTCTTGCTCCCAGTGGCAAGTTTCATTTCCTGAAGAATGCCACAGCAATACCTCTCACCCTGTATGCTCTTGGAGAATCTTGCCACTCACCCACCAAGAGGTGTCCTCCTCTTGAAGGAGGGAGGCCTTGTGACTGCCCTGGTGCAGAGAGTCCTGTGGAAACACTGCTGTGTGACTTCTGGGTGCCAGGTTTTTGTTTTTTTTTTTTTTTGAGTGGGGGTTGCTCTGCCAGTTATTAGTTGTGGCATATGGGAACTAGTTCCCTGACCAGGGATTGAACTCAGGTCCCCTGCACTGGGGCTTCCCTGGTGGCTCAGCAGTAAAGAATCTGCCTGAAATGCAGGAGCCACAGGAGATGCAGGTTTGATCCCTAGGTCCAGAAGATCCCTTGGAGGAGGGCATGGCAACACACTCCAGTGTTCTTGCTTGAAGAATCCCATGGACAGAGGAGCCTGGCAGGCTACAGTCCACAGGATCCCAAAGAGTTGGACACGACTAAAGCGACTTACCATGCATGCATGCACACACCCCTGCTTTGGGAGCGTGGTGTCTTAACTACTGAACCACCAAGGAAGTCCCAACAATAAATGTTTATTGCTATCTCGAACAACTGAGTTGCGAGGCATTTTGTTATGCAGCAGTAGCTAAGACAGTAAACAATTATCAATGACCGTCACAATGAGTATGTAGAGAAAACTGGTCTGTCATTGGAAAAGATGGCAGAAAGGAGCGAAGAAGTGATTCTTTTCATGGAGAGAATGGAGATTATTAGCAACGTTTAAGCTTTTTAAGCTTTTGAATATTTTTCAAATTTAATAGTGTTATAATAAGGATGCTCCTGAAGCCTGGAATTTTAGTGTGTGTCAGAGGGGCCAGGCTTGGGACAGTCATAGTTCTGGTCACCTTCTGGAGGAGGAGGTCGGGCTGCAAAGACCCCCAAATGGGTCAGGTGCCAGAGGTGTGGCATGGATGGGGGTCCACACAATCACCTCTCCCTGGC
The DNA here is from genome assembly GCF_003369695.1 of Bos indicus x Bos taurus. Taxonomy (NCBI): domain Eukaryota; kingdom Metazoa; phylum Chordata; class Mammalia; order Artiodactyla; family Bovidae; genus Bos; species Bos indicus x Bos taurus. The sequence continues at coordinate 27,688,174 of NC_040096.1, forward strand.
TTGTCAGAGGAGAGTCTGAGGCAGGGAACTCGCCACTGGGGTCTCTCCCTGACCTATGAGGGGAGTCTCAAGTCAGTCCCTAAGTCAAACACAGAAGAGGTCAAGTCCCTTGAAAATCCCACAGCTCACAAATAGAGTCCAGACCTCAGACCCAAGCCCACTATCTTGGCTTTTCCCTCACCAAGATGGAAAGAAAACCTTTTCCTTCCTTCTTTCCTCCCTCCCTCCCTTCCTTTCTCTTTACTGTACAACACAGAGAATACAACCAACATTTTATAATACTATAAATGGAGTATCTTCAAAAATTGTCAATCTCTATGTTGTCCACTTGTAACTTATATAATATTGCACATCAACTCTACCTCGATTTAAAAAAAAGAATGCAATTCACCTTGAGAATAAAAAAGTAACCAGATCACCACACATAGAGAAATACTTCAATGAATTTGATTTTTCTCATTATGGAATATTATGTTGCTTACAGGATCAAATTTTTATAAAATTTACAACAACAAGAACAACAAAAACCTTTGCCTTGAATGAGCACTAGGTCAGACATTTCTTGGTTTACAGGGACCGTGTTTATTTCACCTAACTTATTTTAGTTTCCCTGGTGGCTCAGATGGTAAAGAATCTGCCTGCAATGCAGGAGAATGGGGTTTGATCCCTGGGTTGGGAAGATCCTCTGGAGAAGGGAATGGCAACCCAGTCTACAATTTTTGCCTGGAGAATTCATGGACAGACCGTGGGGTCGAAAAGAGTCCAACACAACTGAGCGACTAACACACTTTGCTCCACAATAACCCTGAATGTAACAGCCTACAGCAACAACCCTTGATTCCATGGATCAGGAATTTCAAAAGGGCTCGGAAGAGATGGTTTGTTTCTGCACCACTGATGCTTGGGCCTTATGGCTGCTCAACCCCTTCTACACTCACATGCTGGCTTCCAGGTCAAGGTGGTAGGACATCTTACATGGAAGCTCAGGGAAGTCACACCACCTCCCTTTCATTGGGCTCCATGGATTGAAGCAGTCACCAGTGTCAAAATGTTCATGGCCATTTTTTAAAACTGCGACAACACTGCAACAATATTCTAAAGCACCTTACGATCTTGCAACAATTTCTCCCTTGAAGAGAGCTCCCACAGGCGACGTGGGTAAAGCTGCTGTAGGTAGAACTATGTGCATCACTGGGATGGTTCAGATGATGAGCCTGGCTCCCTCCCCCTCAACCCACCCACCAGTCTGGGCTGCAGTCTCTGAGTTGGGTCCTCCCACCCCAGGAGTTACTGCTTCATAATGAAGCGTGGGCTGATAAAGGTCTCTAAGGTGAGACTTCAAGGACACAGCAGAACCCATCCCCATTCACTGAGGACTCGTCTGGGAGGGGCTGCATGCCCTGAGGCACTGCATATGACATAGCATTGTCCAGTGGCTGGCCCAGAGCATTGGGCATCCGTGTCCCCTTGGAAAGGAATCTTTGGAGGGCCTGTCTCCCAGTGACCTGCCAGAGCCGACGCAGATCCCTCAAAGGGCCTCCGTCAGCCGTTCCCAGTGGGAATTATTTCTGCTCTTAGAGAAACGGACTTCTGGTTGGAGATGGCAACCTCTTGGCTCCTCTCGAGCTACCTGAAATGTGATTAAAACAAATTCATGGGACTTCCCTGGTGGTCCAGTGGTTAAGACTCTACATTCCCGATGCAGAGGGCCCAGGTTCAATCTCTGGTAGGGGAACTAGATCCTGCATGCTGCAACTAAGATCCAGTGCAGCCAAATAGATAAAAATCAATACATTAAAAAAAAACAAAAAACTAATTCATTTTCAACTTCTTTCCTTTTCCTTGGGGGAAAATATTTCTTTTTTGTCACCTGAAACAATATCCCTGGTTGTGCAGTTCTCTGCTTTACACACGAAAGAAGTTTCATACTAAAGACCAAATCCAAATCCCAAACCAGAAAATTCTGGTTCAAAGACCCTCGAATAAAAACAATCAGCCCATACTACATTTGCAATATTTTAAATCAACCAGTTTAACTATAAAATCAGGTCTAATAGCTACGGACTTTCTCAATGTATGGCTTCCCTGATGGCTCAGTGATAAAGAATCCGCCTGGCAATGCAGGAGATGTGGGTTCGATCCCTGGTATGGGAAGATCCCTCAGAGAAGGAAATAGCAACCCACTCGGATATTCTTGCCTGAAGAACCCCATAGGCAGAGGGGCCTGGGGGACTACATTCCATGGGGTCGCAAAAGAGTCAGACATGACTGAGAGACTGAACAACTACTCTCGATGTACTGTCCTACATAGGAAGCCCACAATCCAGGAAACTAGATATGCATGTGAGGATGTGAATGATGGATGGATATTAAAGGTGACCACACAACCCTGGTGCCCATACTCAAGAGACTGGGCATGACCCCATCCCACTTTCTAACTCCCTTCTGCACTAACAAAAAAAATACTGCTTCCCTGTATCCTGTCAACTATCCTTCAGTCCTTCCCTAAGACCTACAAGCAAACAGCCAAGAATTAAGTCTTTATCTTACATTGTTCACTGCAAATCTGCCCAACCCTGTTAACAGGAATACTCAGACAGGATTCCCCTGAGAACCCAGAATGGACTAACCTGGCTCTAATTTAATTGATCTGATAAATTCTCACATTAATTAGCTAGCTTCCCAGAGGCTGGGGATGCAGGCACCAGGACAAGGCCAGAGAACCTGGGCTCTGCCTTTCGCTAGATGTGGCCTCCGGGAAGTCTCTGGACCTGACTGAGGCTTGATTTTCTTACCTGTAGGGTGGGAAGGCCTGGCCCCTTTTTTGTGTCTTCTCCAAGCGAGTCAATAAGTCAACATGTCAGGGGAGCTCTGAAGCATTTCCCGGAGGCTGGGACTTACTGACCTTGATGGGTGCTGAGCAAGAACCTCAGAATCAACTCAAAAGGATTAAATACAGCATTTGGCTCAGTATACCCACCAGGGAGGGGATTGCTGCTGCTGCTGCTAAGTCGCTTCAGTCGTGTCTGACTCTGTGCGACCCCATAGACGGCAGCCCACCAGGCTCCCCTGTCCCTGGGATTCTGCAGGCAAGAATATTGGAGTGGGTTGCCATTTCCTTCTCCAATGCATGCATGCATGTTAAGTCGCTTCAGTTGTGTCCGACTCTGTGCGACACTATGGACAGAAGCCCACCAGGCTCCTCTGTCCACGGGATTCTCTAGGCAAGAATACTGGAGTGGGTTGCCATTTCCTTCTCCTGGGGGAGGGGATTACAAGTTATGAATGGTTATTCGGGTGTGTGTGTGTTGAGGGTGGGGGTGGACAGTCCCAGAAAGAACAGACAATACCCACTGAGACCAGAGACCCTTCCAGATCATCGTGGAGTAGGGCAGGTCCCATGTCGCTTGTGCTCAGGCGTTGAAGCCATCTGCTCCAGGAAGCCTGGAAGAGACCATCCATCATTTTAACATGCCTTCCTCACACATTGTTGCTGACCCTGTAGATATCTCTTAAGTCTTTGGATAGTGGAGTCTCAGAAGCATTTCCCATTTCATCTCTCCCCTGTGTAAACCTGTACCAGATGTGAGGATAGCTCTCATTGTTCAGGCCCCAGTGGGTTATTCTGCCCTTCAGCACCACTGGGAGACTGGACATGAAGACAGTTTTCTGCTCCACCCCCATGTCATACAGCAGAGAATGGTTTGTTCCCCTACTAGCACGGCAAGCCATCAGTGACTCCCTGGGAAAGAGGAAGGATGATGCCCAGAGTTGTCACCCCACAGCCTGGCTGCCACCAGGAAGCCAGCCCCAGAGGAGAATGCTATAGAACAAAGCACAGACCTCACTCCATCTGCCACCAAGCTTCTCTCTATAAACCATGTTCTATTGTTCCCCTTCGGTCACCTCCTCCCACTTTTGTATTCATGAAGGTGGGCTAAGTTGCAGTAATAGGTAGGCCCTGGATGATTATGGCTCAAACACAGTGACCATCTGTGAGCACCCTTGGCTAGATTTCTGGGTTCCAGGCTGCTCTATTTTGTGACTCCATCATCCCCCATCCCCTAGGGCTTTGTTGACATAAGCATCCACTGGGCAGAGGGAAAAGAAGAAGATACAGGAGGAAAGATCCACTCTCTAAAAGCCTGCAGTTCCTCTGCTCACAGTCCCACCCTGGGGACTTAGTCACCTGGTCACACCTCACTGCACAGGTCTGTGGAAAGTATGGTTGCTCACTGCTGTAGATAGAGGGGATGGATTTTGTGGATATCTTAGGCCAGTTGGGGTGCTGAAACACAATATCTGGTGTCTTATAAACAACAAATATTTATTTCTCATAGTTCTGGAGGCTGCAAGTCCAAGATCAAGGTTATCAGCATATTCAATGTCTATTAACTAGATTTTTGAGGAACTAGTAGGACCAAAGAAACCATATCCAAGCATTAATAGAGTTTGTGTCTGGAACTTAAGATAACCCTTCATTTCTAACCTCCTTCAGGCTGGAAGCACTATGGGGAAAGTGCTCAGCCCTCTAAGGGAGGCAGATTCCCATTGCCCACCATCACCGCCCCCCACTCCCAGGGCAGCCAAAGAGAATGATGGTGGAGGGGGATCCCCTCAAAGTGGAGGAGCACCCCACGGTGACCTGGCCTCCCAGGGAGCGGGGCTGGATTGTTCACACACTCACTCCAGGATGAAGGGCAAAATTTGCCCAGCAGTGTTCAGAATCACTGTGAACACCATCTGCTGGGGTTGCCCCCTCCTCCCCTTTCTGAATTGGTCTGTTTGTTGTGTATTCTGTCCCTTCCCATCACTGCACATTGGGGTTGTGTATTGGGGCTGGGGGTGGGGTGCAGCAGCCTACAGAGGTAATGGATCTCCAGTCGATGCTTGAATCTCTGTCTTCCTGCCTGTCTCTGATCTCTAGGTCAGGATTGATAAGGTTTCCCACCAGGGGAGGGGGACAGTGTATTTTGTGTATGGAAAAGAAGGCATGAGGGACACTCTGGGTCCCTCTGCCATGGCAACCATCATGTTCTAGACAGAGGCTGCTCCATCAACTTGGGTGTCCCCAGGCAACTCACAAAGGAAGTGTAGCATTGCCAGAAATTAACACTTGAGATTTACAGGCAGTCTTTCCTGCAGCATGGCCCAGCTTCTCCTGACAGGTACATGGATCTTGTCTACTTCATCTCCTGAAGAAGTATCCGTGGAGCTTCTGCCCTGCTCCAGCCTGGCCTGGTGCTTCTATGCTCCTCCCTTTCCTTCTGTGTTGAATGCCTCTTTGCTGTATCACACGCCTCCCTCTTTCTCAGTTGGCTTCTTTATTTTGGTGAAATAAAATTTTGAGACCTCATTCATCTCAAAGTACTTGATTTACACTTTTGCTGGGTGATGACTGGAGAATAATTTTCCTTTAGATCCCCAAGGCTTTGCCCCTCACCTTCTGACTCCTGACCATCTATCTGTGACCTGCTTCTAATGTCAGGACACTTCTGTCCCCATTATTCTGCACTTCAACAGTGATATGCCTTTGGGAAGAACTGTTTTTTCCCTGTTGAGCTTCTTGTGGGTTTTTCAACACATGCTCTTGAGCTGGGGAGATTTTTTAAAGGATGAATTCATTGATGATTTCTTCCCTTCCACCTCCACCCCTGTGTTTCTCTGATCGCTCTTTTAGGGTTCCTATTATTTCATTAATGGACTTTCTGGATGGCCCGCCTTTGTTTCTTCTTTCCTGTTTCCCATTTTGGAGGTTTCTTTTTGTTTTGCTTTCACAGAGATTTCTTCAACTTTATCTTCCAATCCCTCCTGGCAGTATTGTTTTTTAAATTTTACATATGCAGTTGCTAAGTCATGTCTGACTCTTTTGAGACTTCACAGACTGTAGCCCACCAGACTCCTCTGTCCATAGGATTCTCCAGCCAAGAATATTGGAGTGGGTTGCCATTTCTTCCTCCAGGGAATCTTCCTGATCCAGGGATCAAACCTGTGTCTCCTGCACTGGCAGGCAGATTCTTTATCACTGAGCCACCTGGGAAGCCCTTTATTTCCACTACTTCAAATTTCCATGAACACTTTTTGTTTGCTCACCAAAAATTTCTTTATACATGGCCTCCCTTCATGGGTTGCTGTAGTTTCTTTAGTTACTCTGACGACATGACTTCGATTGATGGTTACATTGCTGTGTACTTCTCTCTGCACAGTCTCTGTTTCCTCCAAGTTGCTGTTAAAAAATCTATTGGGGCTTTAGATTTCATGACACAGGATTTCCTGAGATGTTTGATCAGCTCTGGCCACCTGTGAAAGCTGGACTAGAGGTTCTGTATCTGTGGGGGTTCGGGAAGTGCAGCCTTCCCTGGAGTGTGGTCTGGTGGGTGGTTCCACTGGGCAGCTGCATATGTAAGGAAACTAAGGTGTTCCCCTTGGCCTGCTTTAATGCCCCAGGAAAGACCCTTCTAGCCTCTTGGCTGCCCGCGTTCTGAAAACCCAGAAGGGAAGCTGGAACATGGTCTCAGCATCTAATATCTACAGGTTCATTTAACTCCTCTGTTCCTATTATGGCACCTCTGCCCTGTGCATGGTATCTCTCATCCCAAGATGCTTCCATTTACCTTATTTATATTATTATTATTATTTTAATTTGACCATGCTGAGCTGCATGTGGAATCTTAGTTCCCTTAACAGGGATTGAACCCATGACCCCAGTATTGGAAGCACAGAGTTTTAACTGCTGTACCACCAGGGAAGTACCCTTTAACCTTCTTTAGATGACAGACATCCCATCTTTGGTCAGGATGGGGAAGGCAGCATAGATCTGCTGAGACAGTCTGGGTGCTTCTTAAGCAATTCAGTTCAGTTCAGTCACTCAGTCGTGTCCGACTCATTGCGACCCCATGAACTGCATCACAGCAGGCCTCCCTGTCCATAACCAACTCCCGCAGACTTTCAGCCAATTACTATCTTAGCCCCCATTCAAACCCCCATCCAGAGGTGCCTAGTGCCATCCATTGGTGGACCTTTTGGGGACTCCAGAGTTTTTTTTCTTGGCTCCCCACACCCTATTCCACCCTGCTACCATTTCAAGACTTCATTGTCTCAGGTCTGTATAGTATTCTAGCTTCAACAACTGTGTTGCAGTTACTTGTTCCCTTGCTTGCCCTATTCTTGCCAGTTTCTTTCTAACAACAGGTAAACACTGCTGTGAAAGGAGGTTCCACAAGTCAGAGTCAACACACACCATCCATCTGCCATCTCCAGTGGAAACCTCAGCCCCCTTTCCAGCCCAGCCTCTCCACTCTCCAGACACATCCCCATTCACTTGCTCTGGGCTGATCTTTCCTGAATTGTGTGCTCAGTCGTGTATGACTCTTTGCGACCCCATGGACCATATACCCCACCAGGCTCCTCTGGCCATGAGATTTTCCAGGCAAGAATACTGGAGTGGGTTGCCATTTCCTCCTCCAGGGGATCTTCCCACCCAGAGATTGAACCTCGGTCTCCGGCAGCTCCTGTTTTTGTTTATTCCATTCCTTCCATCTGACACTTGATCCCCACCCACCCTCAGACATACAGAAGCCATATCTGTCAAAATCTTATGAAGCAAAAATAACACAGGCCAGCGGTTATGGTGAGATTTTCCCCTGAGGAAGAGAATATATGTATCTGGAAGACACTCCCATGTGGGGCTGGGATGAGGGTTGCTGGGCCCCAGAACCCCCTTCTATGAACAACCGTTAAAGGCCTGAGAAGCAGGCCTAGGGTGTGAGTTTTGCCCCCCAGGATGCTCTGAGAGTGCAGCCCAAACACTCAGGGAGGCTGCATCCATGCAGAGACCTGGGACTGTTCTGGGCTGTGGATGGGGGTGGGGTGTGTGTACCTGAGGAGGACCCTTGACCCCGGCCTATGTCCGTCACCCAGAACAGAGGATGGTCACTTGTAGCCCAACGCCTAGAAGGGTGCCTACTCCTAAGAGGCCTGCCAGGGTGTGCCCAGGCTGGAGTGTGTCAAGGGGGGGTCATGGAGCTAGTGGTACCTTGGAGATTGAGCAGAATCCTGCTTGCTGGAGGGAGTGGGGAGTGGGGTGGATGGCTGGTAAGTCAGCACCCGGCCAGCCCCATCCTAAATGAAGTGACTGATTGTGACGTGGTGAGACTGCAGGAACATTCTGAATCATTATTTGGTCAGAACACAAATCTCTTAAATGTCATCAACACAAGTTGGCTGGGAGAAGAGAGATTATTTCCTGCCAGTAGGAGACCCTCTTAGAGGAGGAGTCTGACCCAATAGGCCAGTACAGAGCCCCACCCCTGCAGAGCGCACTGTGTGGTCTTCCCAGGGGTCGCCCACCAGTGAGCTGCTGGAACTTTAGGGTTTTAGTCACGGTTCCCAGGGTTCCCAGGGCACCCAGACGTCCACACCAGTTTACAGGTCACCACAACATGCAACCCAAAATGCGTTTGTCCTTGGTGACCTGGGAAGTTTTTTCTACCCAGGCCTCAAGATAATTTGGTGTGAAATGGCTGCTCTTAATTTTGTGCGCAGGACGACACTGTCCCAACCACCCCTCTTCTCTGGTTCGAGGGATCCAGTGCCTGGGCTGCCCTCCTTCCACTCTCCCCGCCCGGGCAGCTAACACGTTTGAATGTCCATTAAGGGCTGCAGACCCCGGCCGGTCTCTCCGGGCCAGGGGCTTGCTGCGCTCGGCTTCAGCCTCTAACCTCTAGGCTGATGGCCTAGGCCTGGAGAAGGGCGGTGGGGTGGTCTCGAGACAGCGAGAGTGAGGGCGCCGGGGAGAGCCAAGGGCAAGTGGGCGGGGCAGGGCAGGGAGCGTTTCCTCGGCGAGGCCCGGCAGCGGGTGGGCGGGGCCCGCGCAGTCGGTGGCGTCGGAAGCCTCCCCCGCCGGGAGGGAGAGGGGCAGCCGGGAGAAGTTGGCAGCGGGCCTGGGGAGGGGAGCCAGAGGAAGGGGCCCCGCGTTCCATGAGCAGCGGCGCCAGCGCCCCGGCACGTAGTTCACTCCTGCGAGCATGGGACGCGGTGGGCACGTCACCCACGCTGCCAGGCTAACCACCAGCCTGGTGCCAGTCCGCCTCCGGTTGACCCAGGCTCAAGGGCAGTGGGGCCGGGCCCAGTTCCCGGCTGCCCGGGACGATCGAGAGCTCCGGGTGCCTCCCGTCAGTGCATCCCCTGCCCCACCCGAGACCCCGCTCCCTGCTGGGCCGCGCCAAGCACCGGGCTCGGCAGGGGAGGAGCTTGCAGCGGGCGAGCGGCCCGAGTCTCGGGGCGCGGCCGCCCAGGAACCCAGCTTCGGCGGGGTGCGGCGGGGTTGTTCCGAGCTGGCCGGAGCGGACACGCCTCCTCGCTGGGCACCTCACTCGGGAGGGGAAAGGGAGAAGCGGAGGCGAGCCCCGCAGGGTGCGCCCACCCGGCGCACGGCAGAGGCGGGGCGGGAGGGACAAAGGGGCGCCCTCCTGAGCGCTCGCCTCCGCGCCGGGGTTCAAAGCTGTCACCGTACAAAAGCTCCAGCAGGAAAATACCCCGCGAGGTCCCAGCCGCTGAGGGGTGGGGGAGCGACCGCGCGGCCACGCCCCGGCCTGCCGCCCTCGGACGTGGTGCGTCAGCGTGCCCGGCTCACAGCTCTAATTTCCGCCCCTCCTCCCGCCGCCAAGGGGGCACGCCCATTGGCACGCGCAGGCCCCTAGGCCGAGTGGGAGTCTCTCACTGTGAGGATTGGCCGGGCCGTGTACCCGCGAACCAATGGCGCCAGTCCTTGTCCTCAGCCACGCCCCTTCCCCAGAGGCGGGCGCGCGACCGCTCCATCCCGCCGGTGCGCGCTCCGGGATCCCCGCCCCCTCCGCGTGCGCGGCTCCCCGCCGCCGCCACCGCCGCCTGTAACCTGCGCCGCCAGGATGTGGCTGGGGGCTGACGTCGGGTCCAGATGTGGCCCCGGCCCCGCCCACCCCCGGGGCCGGGCCGCCCACACCGAGCCGCGGCGCGCACGGCTGCTGTCCCGCCTGCCACAATGCGCGGCGAGGCTGCGGCCGCGACTTGGCGCGGTTGTCCCTAACGTCGCCGCTCGGCATCCTTAGGATAGGCCGCCCCTGACGTTGCGCGGGGATCCCACTCGCCCGCGCCCCCCATGCGTTCACTCTTCGGAGCCCAGCCGGGCGGGCGCCTAGCAGACGCGGAGCCGCGCGGGTGACGGCAGAGGCGGCTGCGCGCCTAGCCCAGCCCGCGGAGAGGGCGCGCCTCGCCCCCGCCCCCCGCCCGCTCTCCGGAGGCCGTGGGTGCGGATGCGCCGCTGACGACTCGCAGCAACCAGCAGTGCCGCCTGTCCGCCGGCTGGATCCCGCAGCATGGCAGCCGCCGCCTATGTGGACCACTTCGCCGCCGAGTGCCTCGTGTCCATGTCGAACCGCGCGGTCGTGCACGGGCCGCGGGAGGGGCCGGAGCCCGGACCCGAGGGCGCGGCCACTGTCGCCGCCACGCTGCCCCGCGTCGAAGAACGCCGCGACGGCAAGGACAGTGCCTCGCTCTTCGTGGTGGCGCGGATCCTAGCGGACCTTAACCAGCAAGCGCCGGCGCCCGCCCCGGCGGAGCGCAGAGAAGGCGCCGCGGCCCGGAAGGCGAGGACCCCCTGCCGCCTGCCGCCCGCGCCGCCACCCGCCCCCGAGCCCGCCTCCCCCGGCGCCAGTGGCGCGGCGGCCGCGCCCCTCAGCCCGGCGTGGAGCGAGCCCGAGCCCGAGCCCGAGCCCGAACCCGAGGCGGGGCTGGAGCCCGAGCGAGAGCCGGGGCCCGCGGGGAGCGGCGAGCCCGGCTTCAGACAAAGGGGCCGGCGGGGCCGAAGTCGCACCGACCTCGAGTCCCCGCAGAGAAAGCACAAGTGCCACTACGCGGGCTGCGAGAAAGTTTACGGGAAATCCTCGCACCTCAAGGCGCACCTGAGAACTCACACAGGTCAGTGGGGCGGCCCGGGAGCCCCGAGCAAGCGACCCGGGGGCAGTACTAGTGGCCCGGCCACGCCCCCGGAGCCACCAGCTGGGTGCGAGGGCGATCAGGCCGGGAACAGTCGGGGCCTCGCCTCTTTCCTCGTGGCTCCGGGCTGCGGGCAACCCTGCGCGCCGCGCGAGGCGGGTCCGTGCGCTGGGAGCCGGCACCCGCCCGGCGACCGCGCCCCCGCCGGGCACGCCCCCTCCTCCGGCGCGCTCGGGCGGGGCCGCGGGGGCGAGTGTCGTCATCTGGCCCGGGGGCGGGTACCCCGCCCAGGCCCGGGGGCGCGCGGGCAGGTGCGGGCGAGCTGGATGGGGGTCACTGGTGGCACCCGGGGAGATTGGCGGCCCGGACGCCCGGGAGCCGCGGGGAGCGGGTGTCCTCTCCTGGCCCCTCCCCCGTCGGTCGGGCGCGCGCTCAGCAGGGGCGGGCCCGGCTCGGGCGCGCGGCGGGCGAAGTTCACGCGGGGACAGGGCTTTCTCCAGCCACTCGGCACATTCTTCGCTCTCCTCTTCCTGTAATTTTTCCAGCGCTCTAAGGTTTAATTTGTCGAAACCGGAGCCAGAGGCTGCCGACGCGGGGGGCGGTCCCGGGTCCTCGTCCGGGGCTCTTTGTGGGAGCCCCGCCCATCCGGCCGGCGGGGGCGCGCCAGACCCGAGGGGCTCCTTGGGGCCGCGGCGCTGTCTCCCGAAAGGAGCGCACTGCCTTCTGGCCGCGGATCTGTGCCGCCTTCCTCGCGGCCTCGCTCTCACCTGCGGGGGCCGGATGCGGGCGGGCAGCACCTGCACGGGGGCGGGTGGCTGGAGCCGACATTCTAGGAGCCCCGGACCGCCGCCCGCCCCCACCCTAGGGCAGCATTTTCCTCTCGCGGGCCCAGGACTTTGTCTTAGATTCCTCTGTAGTGGTTTTCTGTCTTTAAACACAAAAGTGGAAACAACCTTTCAATGGATGGCATGCTTTCTCTCCCAGTTTGGTTTAAAGAATTGTGTATTTCCTCTGAGCCCACGCGAACTCTTCTGGACACAAGTCTTCCACTTTGGGAACCGGTTCAAAACTATCATACGATTAACCTTGTTTCAAAAGTTGAGGCGTCTCATTTGTCAAACAGTTCACAAGCTGATTAAATGACTAATTTAAAAGCCGCAGTTTTCAAGGATCTAGAGCTGAAAAGCTTTTTCTCCCGATAAATTTGCAAATGAACCGCCCCACGGTCTGCAGGTGTTAAGAACCGCGTATCTCATGAACTGCACCCCCCACGCCGGCCCCGCATTTCTGGTCCCGCGCTATGACCGCTCAAACCGCTTGGCAGGTGGTGGGGTCGCGGGTGAAGGTGGGGCCATTTCTAGGCTGAGTCAGAATTCGGGCTGTGTGGACTCCGGGGTGGGGACGTTGTTGCAAGAGTGGGTGTGGTCGTGGGGGAGGGGCCACGCTGGATTCTGAGCCAGGTGGACCCCGTCCCCTAGTAGCGGGGCCGCGTTTGGTTTGTGGCTGGAATTGAGCACTCGGTTGAGAGCCAGGCCAGTACCGAGCAGGGGACTGTATTGGGAAAAGCTTTCTGAATCCTGTGTTACTGTGGCCTCCCAACCCGGTAAAGAGTCTGCCTGCAGTGCGGGAGACCCGGGTTCGATCCCTGGATCGGGAAGATCCCCTGGAGAAGGAAATGGCAACCCACTCCAGTATTCTTGTCTGGAAAATCCCATGGACGGAGGAGCCTGGTCAGCTACAGTCTATGGGGTCGCAAACAGTCGGATACGACTGAGCGACTTCTCTTTCTTTCCCAACCCGGCAGCACCCGGTAGCCAGATTCGCGAATTTCGGAGGGATCGGCCCCGGGGCGGGGCTCGCCCGGGCCTCCGGCTGGGGCTGCCTTCCGGATTACCTCAGGCCCCTGAGCCAGGCTGCCTGTGCCCTACGCGGCACGGGGCAAGATGGCTAGATGTTTAGGGCAGGGGCGCTGGGAACCCGCGCCTTCGCAGTGGGGCGGAAGCCAGCCTCTCCGGGGTGCCTGGAAGCCAGAACAGGATGAATCCATTCTTTGGCCTGCAGTGTGCTAGTCTGTTCATTCTTAGAGCAGGGAGCCGGCCCCGCCTTCCAGGTGTGCAGAAACTCGAATCTGCCTCCAGAGCAGATCTCCAAGTCAGGAGTGCACAGGGTCCCCTGGGGCCTTTAGAAATGTAGGTTCCTAGGTCCCAGATGCTGACTGCAATTTAAGGAATCCCTCCAGATGCATCTGCTTATGAACTAAGGACCTACCTGTGGCCCAGGGCACCTTCAGGAAGCCTGAGCCCAGGTGTGCAGAGCATAAGTAACTGGTGATCATAGAGGGCATAGGGGCAGCCCACAGAAGGGAGAGGCTAGGCAAGCTGGCTGCAGGGGCTGACTCAGAGGCGATTTGCGAAGACCCAGGAGGCAGACCCTGGTTTGTGGGCTCCCAGAGTGTTCTGGTGGGGAGGGTCTCTGCAGGCAGTGACTCAGGTTATGCTAGGCCTTTCAAACTGTTAGGGACGCCCTAACAATAGTGATTGTGTGGTGGGGGGCGTGAATACCAATATGACTTTAGCCAAGGAGGCAGTTGGAAGCTTGCTTTGCCTAGGGACTGATTCCCATGCCTCCTTGACCACCTGGAAGGTCTGCAGGAAACGGGTGTGCTTATGTGAAAATCCTTTGGGAGGTCCTAAGGTCAGCTTTGACTTCGATTTCCCACCACCACCCTGACCAGCTGCATGGAAAGAGCCGCAGTTAGCTGTGTGGCAGTGTGGTCCCCTGTTACATTCCCCACTGGTCATCCTCAGGACTGATGACCTGCTGTCACCTTTAGGTAACTGGTGTTAGAGCATGCGCATGCTAGAACAAAACACACGATCATCTTTGCAACTGAATCCCCTTACTGTTGATCATAACTTCCCAGCCCAGACCTGGGAAGTTTGCTTAACCTCACTCTGGGGACTCCCTAAACCAGGAGCAGATTTTCTTGGAGTCTGAAGGGCTTTGATTTGAAAATTCAAGGACTTGGAGAAGGGAAGCACTGGATCCCTCTGAGGACACCCCTAAGCCCCTCTACCTGGCAAAGTCCCACATGGAAGGGTTCCTGCCTGCTGGGCTTGGTGGAGCTCAGGCAGAGTGGGCCCAGGCTTTCTTGGCAGACACATCCTGGATCCATTCTTCCCTGTGGGTTCTCACAAACAATTGTTTTCAGATAACCTTTATACCCTATTCGCCCTCCAGCGCCAGCAGCCAGAACCTCTCCTTGCACCCTGGGCTGGGCCATCTCAGCAGGTCTGGGGGGCCTGGCTAGAAAGGTGGATCCAGCCCCGCCTCCTGCAGTCCCAGAGTTAGTTGCTCCTGCTCACCTGGCCTGTGTGGGATGGAAAGTAGAGAAGGTTGCATTGTCTCAGCCATTTCCTGTAATCACTTGGGGCAGGGTTTGTTTAAAATTTATCTTGACCCCCTGAACAAGGGATTTGATCCCCAGGGCCGTAACAGGGGCCAGGATTTATTCCTAACTCTCCCCTGACTTGAGCTCTGGCGTTAGAACGTGGTATTCCAAGCACACTGCCTGCCTAGACCCCTGGCAGGTGCTCCCCAGGCAGCTGTGTTGGGAAGGCAGCCTGTCAGCGTGGAGGGTGGCTGCCAGGATCTCCTTCACCCAGAGCAAGCCACTCTGGCAGAGGGCCAGCACTTTGTCTGGGCCACAGCCAGGCCAGTATCTCCCGCCCCTGCTCCCCCACAGTCCTAGCCTGCCAGTCGGCCTGGTTGTGAAACTCTTCAAACAATGCAGAAGTGTACAGGCAGAATTCATGAGCCCTCCCCTCCCCCAGCTAGCCACTGTTACTCTTGTTATAGATACATTTCTTTCCAGACTCTTTTAATGCATTTTTGTGTATATACACATGCATGTTTATCCACGGAGTAGGTGATTTGAAAACACACATGTAGGATCCACAGAACACATCCAGTCAAGGCTTTTGTCCTGTGTGTTTGCTTAGGGAGGCAGCTTCATTCTTTTTCCTGGCTGCCTCATACTCCAGTGTGCAGCTATGTGGCGGTACTGTCAGTCACCCAGCCTCTTGCTGCAGGCACAGCTGTGCTGCTTTTCTCATCTGTTTGCTGTTGGAAACCATGTAGCAGGGGACTCTAGTGTGTGTCTTTGTGTCCACCTGGCATTTGTGGGGGATCAAGACTTAGCGGTATTAGTGACAGCATAGGTGGCGCGTGTGTGGTGGAACTACTCTGTTGACTTAAAGGACAGGTTATGTTTTGAAAGGAAACAGACCAAAAGACCCCAGGGCTAAGGGTCCTGCTATATTGCTGGCTGCCCTTTCTTTTTTTCTAAAAAACAAAACTTCTTCCAGTTCTCCTTTTGTACATGTGAAAGCATCACATCGAGAACATTTTTTGAAGCAACCTCAACAAAGCTGTGTTAGCCATGCCTCACGACCAGCCGTCCTGCTATCCTGACATGGCTTACCCGCTGGTGCTCAGCCCCCGCTGCAGTGAGGTATGCCCCGTGGGCCGCCCAGCACAGCCTGCACTGGTGGGGGAGTGTCATGTGAGCTATTTGCTCCCCACTTCCCTGCCTAAAAGCAGACTGGAACCCTCCCCACCCCCTCCCCCACACACATATCCGCTTCCATGTGATTGGCTGGTAGAACCAGGTTTTACTTAATCAGAGGCCCTGTCTGTGTGTGGCCTCTGGAACCAACAGGGTTAGGGGAGTCCCCCCTTCAGAGCAGTTGCTGCTGCCAAGTCCACTCATTGAAGGGGGCTCGTGGGGACCCCTGGCTCTCAGGGCCTGTCTGCCCCAACATGACTTCGAATGCCGGTGGTTGTCTAACTCCTGGATGTAGTGCATCAGAAGGGCAAGGCTGAGATGCACTGCTGGTGGCTAAAAGCCTGGGAGAAAGGAAACCAAAGGCTTATTCACATGTAGTAGTAATGTGTTTAAATGCATAACTTGAGAAACCCCACAAACCCCACAGCACTAGAGCAGACAGACCCGGGGTGTCTGCAGAAGCCATGCCATCCCAAGGGTCTGTGCCCCGTGACACCTGATCTTCCCAACAGAGGTCTGGAGCTTTCAGGGCATAGTTAAGGTGTGTCTGGTTTGGGCTGAAAGAAGGCAGTGAAAAGAGTTTTCAAAATAAAAAACCTGTAGAATGACACACTCAGCTCTCAGGTTGTGTCCAGCATATCTACACTGCTCACCAGGGGCCAGGCCTTCCATTTGCAATAGGACCCTATGGAACAGGCATTGCCATCGCTATTGCTTTTTAAAGGACAGCCAGGCTCAGACTGGTTAAGAAATATGCCGGAGGTTGCAGAGCAGGTGAGGGTGGAGCTGGGACCTATGCCAGGCAGCCCTGCTCCAGAGTATGTCTGCGTGTGTGACGGCTGCGCCCATGTGAACCTGGGGATGGCGGGTGAGCAGGGCCTCAGGGTGTCAGAAGCCCATGTGCCCCTTGCACACTGCTTCCCCCACAAGTCCTTATTACTTCTGAAACATTAAGTGATGGTACAGTGTACTTTCATATATTCTCCTGCTGCTGCTACTGCTAAGTCGCTTCAGTCATGTCCGACTCTGTGCGACCCCACAGATAGAAGCCCACTAGGCTCCCCCGTCCCTGGGATTCTCCAGGCAAGAACACTTGAGTGGGTTGCCATTTACTTCTCCAATGCATGAAAGCGAAAAGTGAAAATGAAGTCGCTCAGTCCTGCCCGACTCTTGGCGACCCCATGGACTGCAGCCTACCAGGCTCCTCCGTCCATGGGATTTTCCAGGCAAGAGTACTGGAGTGTGGTGCCATTGCCTTCTCCATATATTCTCCTAGTCGGTAGTTAATATTCTCTCCCAGTTTAAAAAAAGTCTTTCTTCCCTCCTTCCCGCCTCCTCTCTCTAAATATTATATTTTCTACCTTCTTTGCCTCTCAAAATACTATTTACTATGTAACATACAGTCCATATTCAGTTTCCCTGATAACCAACCCCTCCCCAGGTGGCCCACACAAGAGCCAGGATGTGGTTAATCACACATTACATTTGGTTGTCCTCATTCTTCAGCATCCCTCAGTCTGAAAGCACACCACCTCTCCGCATCATTGGGTCTTTGGTTCATTGGCATTTTAGGACCCAGGCCAGTTGCCTTGCAGAAAAATCCCTCCATCTGCACTTGTTTCATCGTTTTTCTCATGATCAGATACCATGTAAACCATCTTTGGTAAAAACTATAGCACAGGTAGTGCTGGTGCCCCAGAGGGGGACATGCGGTGCTGTATTGCAAATGAAGGGGTGTTTGCCAAGCTGCCCCACTCTACAGGAATGTCCTGCTCTCAACAATAAGTACCACTCTGAGACCGTGGCTTGTCAGAGGGTCCCGCTGGTCGTGCGTGGAGCCAGGTGCCATGCTGGGGTGCCGTCTGCTCACCTGCACTCAGCCCCTGCTGCCCGGTCCACCTGCCTGGCTTCTGTGCATCCCCCAGCCTCCTTGCCTGGACCAGTGCTGGTTTTTCAGGTGTGTTGTTGGAAGTCTTTTTTAAAGTCAGAGGACAGCTCGAGAGTCCCCTAATGTTAGGTTGAATCAGATGTTTCTGGATGGTCTTTGTCACGGTTTAGGAGGTGGTCATGGGTGTGTTCTTCACGGTCAGCACACCCACACCCGGCTCTGTGCCCAAAGTGACCCGTCTCCCAGACCTGGGTGGGCGGGTCCTGCAGCCCATGGCACCCTTAATGTCCTAGTAGGTCTTGACATACTTTCCAGAAAAAACCCAAATCTGGATCTAAGTCCACACTCCTGAGCCTGCTTTCCGTTCCTTTTACAGCCCCAAGTTGGAAGTCAGTGTCCTGTCAAGATGGGAATAAACTTGTTAGTTAAGTCAGGAGCACCTGCTCCTGTGTGACTGGAAGCGGGTGGAGAGGACAGAGTCGCCTGGAGCTGAGCACTGGGCTCAGAGGACTCGGTCCCTGCCCTGGGCCAAGACAATGGAGGCTGTACCTCTTGAGTTTTTACTCTGAGGGCAGTGATCTAACATGAGGCACTTAGTGTAGGACAGGAGAACCCCTCACCCAACCCCAAGTTCTGCCATTTACAAGGTATTCTGTCCCTTGTAGCTGGCCTGAGTATCCCAGCCTGCAGCGTGTTTCCATGGAACCTGTTTCTATGGAACCCATGACTTCTGGTCCCGGTTGTCTGTTTTACACGTCGGGGCCCACACCCACCCCCAGCCTTTTTCCAGCAAGGAGGCTCTGCAGGGGGTGAGTGGGCCCTGGAGGGGAGACAGCACTCCTTGGTCCTCTGGTGGCCTGGCTGTCCCGTGTCCTCCACCTGCTCCCTGTCCCCACTGAGTCAGGTGGGGCAGGGCATCCTCCCCATTCACCGTGGGCCTTGTGTGTGCAGTGGAGGGGGCGGCCTGGCCCAGTGCGGTGGATGGGGTGGGTGTCCTCCCTGTTCACCATGGGCCTTGTGTGTACAGTGAGGGCAGCCTGGCCCAGTGTGGCATCTGCATGACATCATTCTGAACCTGCAGCATGGATTGGGGAGCCACACTCCAGGTTTTTACTGTATGCAGAGGGAGTGGGGGTGGGAGTGATCTGTTGATTGTTCTCCTTTTCTCAAGTTCATCACGCAAAAACACTTGCTAACCAGGAACTTGGCCGCCCTCCGTGGCCATCGGCCAGTCTGTCCCAAGGTGACCTGTTTGGAAAAGTGCTGAGACTTGAGGCTTGGATTAAGTGTCCCTGTGCCGTAGCCTGTCCCGCACAGGTGGGTGGCCTATGGTCCCTGAGCACAGGCCTGCCTCCTGGAGCCAGAGAAAGCGCTTTGCAAGAAATAGTTTGGGGCCCAAATTGGCGGTCACTCACTGGGGGGTATGAGGCTTGGCCTGTGCTGGGTCCTGTCTCGGAAGGAGCTTCTGGCAAGGCCCATGTCCTGCAGACGCGGCCAGCTGGAAAGAAGCACAGGTGTGGGAGAGGGAGGGGGCTTAGGAGCTGGGGGGCTTCCTGGCTCCCACCTGGGGCCCCAGCAGGGTGACAGCTAGGCAGCCTGGCAGGGGGTCTGGGGCCCAGGACGGGGCTCCTTATACCCTTGGGTTAAGTTGGAGGTCATCCTCCTCCGATGGGAGCAGGACAGGAACTTCCTTCCCCTGTACATTCCTTTTCTGAGCTCATTTGTTTTTAACTCTTTTAGTATATTAACACTCACTTTAAAAATGGAGAAGGAAATGGCAGCCCACTCTAGTATTCTTGCCTGGGAAATACCATAGACAGATGAGCCTGGTGGGCTACAGTTCATGGGATCTCAGAGTCGGACACAACTGAGCAACTAACACACTTTCACTAAATAAAAAAGATAAAGTGTCTGGGGGCTAGAGGAAGAAGCTAAAGTTAATGGCAGATCAAGAGTGGAGGTTTTTGCAAGAAAGTGTTGGGAAACAGAGAGGAACCATAAAAGGTACACACAAACCTCAGCACTCAGCCGCCAGAAGGGGCCGACCAGGGCCTGGGAGGCCCAGGCATGTCCTTGGCGGACAGTGGTGTTTTGCCTGGGCCTTTGGCCAGCTGAGCTGTTCGTCTGAGATGGGGGGAGGGTCTGGGAGCTGGGGGGTTAGCATCTTAGAGTAACGAACCTTACAGGTTTTCACTAGGGGGAGAGATAGTAAGTGTGGATTCATTACACAGTTGCCACTGATACTAATCTAAGCTGTATGGTGAGTGATAGGCAGTCTGGCCACTTAGGGGCCCTGCCTGCTTCCCTGACTTCTGCCCTTTGTCCTCCTTCCCCCTTCGGGCCACTCTGGTTTGCCCACTGGTCGTGGGTGATCCTCTCCCACTGGGAGTGAGCACTGTGGGGCAGGCAAGCGGGGCTCAGGCAGATCTCCATCCATCACTGAGGTCTCGCCCAGTTCCCATTCTGGAAGGACTTCCCCATGTTTGTTCATCAGTTGTCATTTTTGTCCCCGAGGACAGGGAGTGCAGGGTCAGGAGGACCTCTCGAGACTCCCGCTCCTGCAGCCCTGGGTGCTCAGGGCCGTTACTCAGGTTTCCTTGTCTTTTCTAGAGAACCCCTTTGGGCCGCTTGCCTGCAAATCCTGTGGCCTTTGGAATTCCCTGACATCCCAGTGGTTATGGCTGTGCACTTCCACTGCAGGGGTTGCAGGTTCAATCCCAGATCAGGGAACTAAGATCCCACAAGCCTCACGGAGCAGCTAAAATATAAAAAATAATAACATTGCCTTGTTGTTTGGCCTAAGGCACCAGGGTATTCCCTGGGATAGTCTGAAGGACTTTGCAGGATGCCATCTTTTATGATCATGAAATATCATTCAGTGTTTTCTCTGAGCCCTCTTCCGGGTGGGGCCTGAGCATTCACTGCACAGGCGTGGTGCTGTTGTGTTGGTGATAGCTGTTGTGTTGGTGATCGAGGTGGTTGCCCTGAGTTACCATCAGGCCTCTGGGGTTTGCTGGAAATTCAGCCTCGTCTTCTTTGTTGTTGTTCAGTTGCTAAGCTGTGTTTTACTCTCTGCGACCCCCCATGGACTGCAGCATGCCAGGCTTCCCTGTCCTTCACCATCTCCCAGAGTTTGCTTAAACTCATGTTCATTGAATCGATGATTCCATCCAGCCATCTCATCCTCTCGTTCCCTTCTCCTTCTGCCTTCAGTCTTTCCCAGCATCAGGGTTGACTCTTCACATCAGGTGGCCGAAGTATTGGAACTTCAGCTTTTCAGCATCAGTCCTTCCAATGAATATTCAGGGTTGATTTCTTTGATAGGCTCTCCTTCCTGAACACTGGACTGGGTGTTACCTGCTCACATCCTGCTTTGGACAGGTGGCATCAGCCTTCAGTTCACTCACTTGAGCCTTTGAGAAACGTCAGTATTGATCTCCCTTCCCTTAATTGTCTCCCTAACTTGTGACCCAGTTGTTTTAACTTCTTCCATGTTCAGCTCCTCTCATCATGTGTTCAGTTCTGCACGGGGCCTTGGGAGATAGACACTGACATGCACGTGTGCATGTGCTGTGCATGCTTATGTGTGTGAATGTGGTCAGCCTCCCGCCAAAGCTCAGGGCAGTTGTTTCTTTGGAAGGAGGCCTGTCAGGAGGCCTCTGGCCAGGTGGCTCTGGCTGCAACAGGTGTGTCGTCACACCCAGCGTCACCCTGAAGGAGCCTGGGGAGGGCACAGTGTGTCCAGAGTGGCTGCAGGGCCAGCAGGGATCCTGGAGCCATGCTGGAGGGTGTGACTCCCTGGGTGCCAGTAGGTCACGTGTTCTGGGCTGTTCTGCCCTGATCTAGGCCGATAGCCTGGTATGGGGGTCTGGTTGTGGCTGACCTGAGCTAAGCAGCAAGTCCAGCCTGGTCCTCATGTTTCCTCCTCCTTTCTCTCCTCCCTTTCCTTCACCTCCTCCTTCCCTTCCTCTCCCCCAACCTGGGATCTATGCACACTGCCAAGCTGTCCTCAAGGGTTCCAGTCCTGGGCAGAGGCAGGTGGGTGCAGGAGGAGCAGGCCCAGGATGCTGGAGAAGCCCTTCCTTTGTGCTGTGGCCTGGCTCAGCCTGGGAGAGTGGTAGAGGGCTGGGGTGGGGCTGTAGCTTCCTCCTCAGTCTTCTGGGCCCCTGGGGACACCCAGGCGGCCTTTCCTGTGAGGTGTTGAAGGTGGCAGTCTAGCTGTTCCCAGTCAATGGTCAGCATCCTCCTACACAGCGCAGGGAGAGGTAAACACTGGGTTGCCTTGGCAACCGGCTGAGCCAGGGCTCAGAGTGCTTGTGGTGAGAGAAGCTCTCATTGTCTCAAGTTTCTGGGATGAGCTTCTATTTTGATTTTTTTTTCCCTTTAATTAGCTGGAGTGACTAAGATACCAAGATGCCTGACCTGGTTCCTAGAATTTCTTAATAAACATTTATATTCCTTTTATAGGAGGCATGTTTCCTCCCATGATTCATAAGCTTTTTGTTTTAAACTGTGGAGAGGCCCTGGCATGGCCGGGGAAGGGGCGGGGGTTGTGATGGCAGGGTCCTGGCCCGCGAGTGCTTACTTCAGCACCACCCAAGGACTGTGTTGACTTTGAGGTTGATGAAGCTCCCTGGAGAGATTTGGGGAGATACCTCTCTCATCTTAGGGTGTTCAGAGCCCCATAACATGCATCCAGAAGTCTGTCTAAGCCCAAACAGTACCTTTCCCCCCACCCCCCAGACTCTTCCTGGGAGGCCAAGATAGAAGCTCGTGTACACCTTGATACAAGGTGTACTTTGGTGTTTGCTCTTAAACCTTGCTGCTCTCAGAGGTGGCTGGGCTGGGTATCCCTGGGCTCGAGAGGCTCTAGCCAGGAGGGGGCACCTCGCTGGGTGACACTCAGTGACAGGCTTTCCTACAGGCCTCTCCCTTTACCTGGCACTGCCCTGCTCCATCCGCCCCCACTGAGAAGGTGCCAGGTGAGTCTGCAAGGAAGCTGACCTTGTTGGTTTTATCACGCATAGAGCAGACCCACGTGGCCGTCTACAGAGTCGGGCCAGGCCTGTGTCCAGGGCCAGTCTTTATAGTGGGTATGCAGGCCTCTTGGCTCCCTTCCCTCAGCACAAGACAGGGCTGCCTCATGGGCCCCCCCACCCCTGGCTTTCCTGCATGAGAAGCAGCTCCCTGAGGAGGCGGCTGTTGGGGTTGCAGGGACAGTGTGTTGGGGGTCCTGCCATCTGTAAGTCCTGACCATCTGGGCTGTGGACTTGGAGCCATGTTGTTGCTGTATCTCTGGTCCCGGCCCCACAGAAGCTTGCACATGCGCTGTGTCTTAGTAACCTCGGTCAAGAGCCTCTCAATGCTTTGTTTTCATCAGAGGAAGGGCTTTTTGTCTGATTGTGTGCTGTCATTTTAACAGACGCAAAGTGCGGTACGGTGTTGGCCCGGGAGAGACAACAGATGGAGCCTGCTTCACATTCTCAACTGGGCAGCAGGTTGGGCCGTGCTGACCACTGACCCCTGAGAGCGTGCACAAGGCACATGGTGTGTGGGTGGGGGGGGTGTGTGTCTGTGAGTGTGTGTGTCTGCAAGTATGTGTACGAGTGCGTGTGTCTACGAGTGTCTACTAGTGTGTGTGTGTGTCTACAAGTGTGTATGTGTCCATGAGTGCGTGTGTCTATAAGTGTGTGTGTGTGTGTCTACCCCATGAGAGCAAGATTCCCCCCGCTGCTGCATTGCTCTTGGGCACCTGAATTAACAGACATTTTTGCTGACTTCTCTTTTGGGGAGAAACAGATGACTTAGAATGACTTTTTGAAGTAGGTTCCAGCTCGTGCATCAGGACCTCACAGAACCACCCCGGAGCTCATCGTGTGGGTGAGCTGTGTCCCAAGCTCAGCTCTGGTCTGTCAAGGGCCCCTCCATCCATTCTGGGCCACAGAAAGGCAGTGGAGATCCTGTTGCTATGGAGATGTGCTGCCCAGAGTCTGTGCTCAGGCTGGGGAGTGGCACCCTCGCAGGTGAGCCTCACTGGTTACTGGTTACCAGGCACTCAATCCTGACCACAAACTGTAAAACAGGAGCTGCCGAACTGGAGCCTTGAGGTAGAAGCCCAGGTCCCTGTCCCCAGAGCAGCTCTGAACATGCCTGGGCCAGGGGTAGGAGCAAGGGTGGCATCCTCCACCTCCCCACCGCTGGGTATCCCTGGTCTTGACCATCTCATGGTGATGAGCAGCAGTGCCAGTCCTGCCAGGGCACTCCACCTGGATGGATGGGCCCTCTGGGTGGGGCTTCCAGAAGCCAGCCATGTTGGGAGAGAGGCTCACCTCTGGGGGGGCCCCTTTGTAAACCGCAGCCTCTTCAGTTGGAAGGACAGAGGTCTCTTTGGCAGTGGCCGTGGCCCCTTCAGGTGAAGGGCTCTGTCCCCATGGCCAGGGGAGCCCCCTCAGGACCATGGGCTTCCTGAGCCCTGGGTCTGAGCAGCACCCAGGGTGTTTTCCAGGGTGACTGTTCTCATGGACTCCAGGCCATCCGGGGATTTTCTCCACTTTCTTCTCTCTCTTTTGGGGCTGCAGTTCTCTGTTTGCAGATTCGAGAGTTGTGTCCTAGAGGGAAGTGTGGGAGCCTTGTTGAGGCCAGCTCGTCAGCTGCGGAACCACAGTTCTGTCCTTCTCCTCGAGGCTCTCACCCTCGCATCAGTGCATTTGGCATCAAGGTGCTTCCTGTGCAGTCTGAGGGGCCACGTGGAAGGAGCACCTCTGTGCTGAGTGACACCTGGGCACCTGTGTGGCCGTCCTTCCTCTCTCTGGCATCTGGTTGTTTCAGAGGACATTTGTGGGATTCCAGGTGGGGCAGGGGCAGTTCCACGGGGTTGCTGGACAGAGGACGACGCTGAGTGACCAGGCTGTCAATGTGTGAGGTCCCCGAGCCAAATGCCTCCAGCAGCCCTGTACCTGCGCGGCTCCGCCCCTGCCTCCGCCCTCGGGATGCTCACCTGCTTGGAGATGGTGAGGAGGCCAAGTGGGGTCCAGCCTTCTGCGGGGCCCACAGCGGGAAGCTCCTTGTGTCACCAGCACCCTGGGCCACAGTGATGCCAACCAGGTTTCTTGTGTTAGGGTACGATTTCTCAGCACAGGAAATGACTGGGAACTGTTTACTGCTCACACAGTCCAGAACTTCTGGAGCTGGCCAGCCGGGTCCTGGGACACACTCTGGTTTGCAGGCTCAGATGGTGGCCCTGTGAACCCCATGGAGGATGGAGTCTTGCAAACCCTGGGTTAGGTGGCCAGAGGGCGCCTTGGCTCCCAGGCCGGGCCTGCTGTCTCCTGGTCCCAGTTCCTGAATCACTTGGGGAGGGGGGAGGTGTCTGCTTCTCCATCTCCCTGGAGTCTGGAGTCATCCATCCCTTGGATGACATAGTGGCCCCCACCCACTATGCTTGGAGCCTATCACTTCTGTCCGGAGGCTGGCCTCACTCCCTCCCTCCTCTGCATACAGGACCAGTCTGTGCTGACCTCTGGTTCCCCCTCTCACACCTGCGGCAGGGCTGGGGGGTCAGCAGAATGGTCTCCTGAGTGTCTTCATCACCGCCCTCACCCCTGTTATCAGGCCAGGGTCAAAACGTGTCCCTGAGTCCAGCCAAGGGTGCCGGGGTGCTGGGAACTGGCAACAGCCAGGTGCTCGGCTGTTGGGGTGGCCTACCCCTGCCCCACCGACGTAGGCCTAGCTTGTGGGGAGTCACCCCGCACTCGGGGGCCTAGGCTGGGGGGCCTGTTTCCAGAGGTCGGCAGGGAGAACTCAGGGAGGCCTGGGCTGTCCTTCCACCCCTCCCTGGGGCCAAACCTGGTCATCACAGGATCTGTCCTAAGAATGTGGAGAATGAATTCTGGTTCAGAGGTTTATGGATTTTTCTTCCCTAAAAGCAGTAGAACCTTTCTGTCAACAATATCTCAGTGGATTCCAGGACAGAAAAGAGCCTGAAGGACGGCTGGCAGGGCAGGGGTCGGGGTGGTGAGGGCGCTGCGGCCAGGAGCACTCTGTGCCCCTGGAGGACAGTGCCAGCCTCCCCAAGGCTGGGCAGGCTCCTGCCCCCACACGGTGGGCACCAGATGACAGGCTCCAATGCTCGAGGCCATGAGTGGGGTGCACCGATCCTTAGGGCCAGCCTGGGGACTGGGGCCTGTGGTCTTGGGAAGATGCTTCTGGGCTGGGGATCTGTGTCCTCCCAGGCCTTCACAGACTTGGCTAGGGTGATGGGTCTGGAGGAGGCAGCGCTGAGAACCCAACCACACCGAGGGGCAGGGTGGGCCGGCCAGGAGTCATGTGAGGTCCCACGTCCTCGGGCAGTGGGGTCCCAGCCACACTGTAGCCAAGGTCAAGGCAACAGGGCTGAAGCTAGGGGCTGGCCTGGCCAGTGGCACACACGGACCCGAGTGTAAAGCCACATGTGTGGGGTGTGCCCGACAAGACGGTGCCAGGGCAGGGGTTTTTTGCTGTCCTGAGTGCCACGAAGGCCCTGGCTCCCACTGGTGAGGGAAGCCTGCACCCCCCCAACTTCCTCCCTCCCCAACTGTGGGGCCCTGTGCAGGTATGTGGTGGGAGGTGTGTGGTGACGGGACCCTTGGGGGTGAAAGGAGGCACTGGGGATGAGGAGGAGCGGATGGAGTCTGGAAAGTGGGGAAGCTGAGCTGGGTTGATGTCCCTGCTGGGCAGCACCTGCCTGGCTGGGGGTGTCACCGCCACGAGGCCACACTGAGACCCCGGGCGGGGATGGGTTGGTGCCTCCCGTCATGGACACCACTGACCTGGGGCATTGTGACAGGCACCGTGCTCAGTAGGTATGATAACTTGGAGGCTGAGAAACCGGCCAGGGAGGCATGGAGCTGGGGTTTGGTGTCCCCCTTCCCCAGCATCCCAGGCACCCCCTGGAGCTCCACTGGTGGCTCCAAGGCTCCTGAGGAGAAGGCTCCTGTGGCCCACCCTGAAACACCTGG
Source organism: Bos indicus x Bos taurus (assembly GCF_003369695.1). Classification (NCBI taxonomy): domain Eukaryota; kingdom Metazoa; phylum Chordata; class Mammalia; order Artiodactyla; family Bovidae; genus Bos; species Bos indicus x Bos taurus. Next base: position 27,714,599 of record NC_040096.1, read on the forward strand.
GAGGCCAAGGTCACAGGCACTGGCCCCTGTGCCTAGACCTTGATGGGCTGACTGCGGTTTGGGAAGTGCACTTCCTGGCGCTTGTGGGTGGGGAGAGGGGAAAGGCGGGTCTTTCCAAAGCCGTGAACCAGTCTCCAGTAAGGCGGGGGCAGGGGGATTGAGTTTGGACTGTGGGGTTGTGGGAGCAGAGAGGCACTGCCCCGTCTCTGGGGGGTAGTCCAGAGGCAAGTCTGGGCCGGAGGGGCGTTGCCTTGGGGATGAGAGCCAGGCTTAGGGTGTGGGCATCCAGGAGCCAAGAAGGGGTGGTGGGAAGGTGGAGTCTTGTGGGGGTCTTCAGCAGAGTGGATGGAGGCCCTGAGGGAAGGGCTGGGTGACTCTGGAGGCCAGGGAAGAAGAAAGGAAAAGTGGGTGTCACCGATGTCCTTCATGTCCCCCAGGGCAGGGCCCCAGGGCTACATGTATACCCCTCCCCTCCAAGGGTATCTTTGAAAGAATGCACAGGAGGAGGGAAGGCTCTGGCAGCTTCTTTCTGCTCTTTCTGGGTGCCCCTTGTCTATTTCTGAAGACAGGACCCAAACCCTAGGTTTTCTGCTGATGGAGGAAAGTGGAAAATGCACAGGACGTGGTGGGATGTCAGGCTACCCATGGAAGGGTCCAGTCTAGAAAAGAGACAAGGACACGGTGGACATACACGGGAGCAGCCGGCAGCTTCTTCTATCACCTCTGACTTGGCTTTGTGCTCAAGTGACAGCAGAGCCCAAGGTCTGCCTGTGTCAGCCCAGCCTGGTGCTCTCTGAGAAGAGGAGGGCCATATGTGGCATGCATGTACAGACACACGTTTTTATTAAAAATGATATATTAACTGCAAACAATTTTGGAAAATTTGGAAAAACTCAAAAGAGATTATGTGATACCCAATTTTACCTCTTCAGAGCAGTTGTCTGGCTCTGTCCTCACCTTTAGGTCTCTTCTGAGACCTAAAACTGGGGATGGTAGACAGCCAAGTGGAGAACTCCATAGCATCTCCCGGAAAGCTGTGTCTTTTCAGATGACCCAGATCCACCATCCGTGGACCCAAGGGCAGCTTCTGAGTCGGGTCCCATCGACAGTTGGAGAATGTGTGCTCCACCCATTTATGACTTGCTGGTAGTGCTCTGGGACCGGCTCAGATGTGTTCCTGTTTCTTGTAAGAAGTAGCTTTACTGGAAACTATGATTTTAGCACATTGCACTTGTTTTTATTTCTGATTATAAAAGCCAAGTATGTTCATGAAAGAGGATTTGGGAAATGGAAAAGCATTAAAAGAAAAAGAGGAAAAGCAGTAACTTTAATCCCACCTCCCACGAGACACTGTGTTAACACGTCTGCCTGTATCTATTTTAACATGAAATGTGGGATCATCCCACACAGTCATTTTACGTTTGGCCCTTTCCCACTGTGACATTCTGTGGTGGTCACGTCTCCAAAGTGCCAGCAGGCCCCTGGACCTGGCTTCTCATGGTTGCCCTGCACATCCTCGTCTGTTCATCCCTGGTGTTCTTACTAGGCCCTGGGTCAGGGGCTGTGATATCTCCAGTGACTTGCTTTCCTGGAAAGCCTGTGACTGACTGTCACTCATGGTGGGCTCATCCTTGTTATCATCCTGGGAGCAAGCACAGGAATGCGCACTTAGGGGCAGATTGCCTTCTAGAAAGGAAGAATGAGTGACACTCAGTGATGCATGAGAGCACCCAGCCCAGCACCCTGGCAGGAAGAAGGGTGCTGTTAGATGTCCAAGGGCTTTGCGGTGAGCTGAGCTGGCTGGTAGGGAAGGCCCCAGACTTGCTCTTTACCCCTTACCCCGGGCCTCTCAGACTGCTCTGCTATACCTCTGGGCCCTCAGGGCTAGAGGGCGTGAGACCTTGGATGCTGAGATCTCCTGGCTCTGGGAAGCGGCCATGGAAGCTGTGTTCATCATTGGCTCAGGCCTCACCCACAGCTCTCCATCTCTTCTCAACACTGGTCTCCACAGCAGACCCTCCACCTGGACTCCAGTTCCACTCTTCAAATTACCCGGGCTCCATGCTCTGTACACATGGACCTGGTGGCCCAGGTGGCGACCAGCCGACCCCTGGTCAGAGTTTCTGGACATGTAAATGGCACTGAGGTCAGTGCTGGGTCTAGGCCAGCTTGGCTAGGTGTGGGCCAGCGCTCGCCCTGTGGTGGCTTCGAGGACTGAAATGTGCACACGTGTGGTGGTGGAGTCACTTGTGGTGCCTCAAGCTCATGGCCCTGGGCTGGCCCCGGGGAAGGGCCTCCTGCAGCCGCTCTGACTTGGGAATGGGCGCCCCATCCTTGGGGCCACAGCCACCCCATGGCCTGTGTGTTCCAGGCCAAGCCGAGCACCCTTAGGAGCAAAAAGGGGCTTTGCTTCCACCTTCCCGGGAGCACTGGGTGTGACCTCTAGGGGAGCAGAGCTCCCTGACCGCCAAGCGGCAACAAGACCGGGCCCCCTCCCTTGTCTGTCTGCAGTCACTGTGCAGCCAGCCCCTCTCAGGGCAGTCAGGAGTCACAGCACCCACCTCCCAGCCATGCCTGTGTGCTCAGGGCCTCTGCCCACCCAACCGTGTGACCCAGCATGTCACAGACCCTTGGGCCTGGTTTCCTGGTGTGTCACCGGCACTCCCTATGGAACCAGGGCAGGGGCTCGTAGGCCTGGTTTCAGGGCACAGTCACGGGAGTTTATACCAGCCCTCCCTGGAGCAGAAGTCAGCCAGGCTAGTGCCAGGGAGGCCATCCCTGCGGCTGTGGGAGAGAAGGCCAGCTCGCAGGGCAGAAGCAGCAGGAAGTCCCCGTGGGCGGGAGGAGGGGAGCCCCAGGAGGGGCCAGGATGGGACCTGCCATCTAGCCGCCCACCCCCGGGTGCCCCCTGTCTGGCTGGTCCCAGCAGGGCTTGGGTGGCGTCCAGATTTATTTTCATTTTCAATTCCCTTTATTGCTCAAACCACCTCAGGGCCACAGAAAACAAACTGTTATCCTCAGCCGACCTCAGTTCCCTGGCCTCAATTGTTTGCCATTTGCTAATTTTAGCTTCTGATCATTTCCACCCTCATCCTACCCCCAAAGGGAGACACACACCAAGAATAGTGCCTGGAAGGGGGGCGGTGTCTGCGGCCAGAGTTCCCACAGCCATCTGGCCGCAAGCAGGGGTGGCCGGGGCCTGCAGCAGAACCCCCAGATCCTCTTGGTGGGGATCCTGTACCCACAGGGCTTGGATGTGAGGAAGAGGAGGAGGACTCTTCTGAGTCTGTTTCTCCTTTTAAACAGAAACCAGGCTCTTTCTGGGAAGTCCCCCTCCCCCATGGCCCGACCTGGCTCTTGGACCCCTGGAGACAGCAACTCCATAGCACTGCCCACTTCCGGGCTGAGGGGACTCACACAATCCAGGGGCCCATGTGGCGCTTGGCAGGGAAGGCTCAACCCCCGCCCCAGCGCCAGGGCTTCCGCCCAGCTTACAGGGCGCCACCCTGGCCTCCGTAGGGCGGACCTGGAGCCGCTAACCAAAGCCCAAGCCTAGGGTGCGGCAAGTGGGCCTCAGGCACTGGAGGAGGGACAAGGTTCAGTGAGCAGGTTGGCCTCTGAGCCAGGCCTGCTGGAGGAGAGAGCAGAGCCTTCAGCCCTTGATTATCTGCAGGGTCTCCAGGCGCCCCTAACATGTCAGGGCCCCGATTTGGAGACCAGAGTCTGGCGTGTCTTGGCCTAGAGTAGCGCTCAGTAAGGTGGAATAAAGACACAGAAGCCCAAAGCCCCCCATCCTCTGGTGACCACGGAGCTGGGGAGTGGAGAGCCCCTAACCCCGCACCCACTGACAGAGCTGCATGAGGGGAGCAAGCAGCTCCAAGACAAGCACACTGTCAGAGCTGCTCTGGACATAGAGTTTTACAGAAATCAGGAGCAATGACTGAAACAGCAGAGAGCTCGTGGGGTGATGCAGGCTGATGGGGATATTCTATGGTGGGGTGGGGCAGGCACCACATCCACCCACCTGGTGCCCTCCATGGCTTTTGCAGACGGGTGATGAGGCTAGCACACCAACTCTCCGAGGAAAGGCTGGGCTGCCAAGAATGCTGGACCTGTCCCTCCAGTATTATCAGAGTCACTCAGGGTGGGGGGCGGGCAGGACCCGAGGCCCGCATCCACGTTCTGGCTGTGACCCGTCCAGAGGCAGCCGTGTGGCCTCTTTGGTGGTGACCCCCTTGCCCCCCTTCCCAGTCTCAGTTTGGGGTGTTATCCCACTCACCTTCAGAGGTGCTCAGGACTAAGAGATGCTGCAGGCATCCTAGGTGTTGCTCACGTTTCTTTTCCTGAGAACTAAAGTTGCCCTTCTGCCTGGTTTTCTCAGCACTGCTATTACTGCCTCATCCCCTCGCCCCCGGCCACGTGGCTCTCCCCACAGGGTGGGACATGCAGCCTGTCCTCTAGGGCACTCCTCTCCAGCTCCTTGAGGCCCTGGACTGGTGGTGCTGCTGTCCTGGGACCTGCCGCCATCTAGGCCCTGTTTCTTGGAGCCTCTGCTCCTCAGTGGAGCCTAAAAAGGCGCAGGAGGCTCTTTCTGGAGACTCGTGTATCTGCAGTGTTTTGCTCCTGGCCTCGTGCCTGAGTCCTCTGGGCTGGATGTCTGGTCCTGGGTCTCCTAGTCAGCTTGGGGTTCAAGGGGCCTTGCTTTGCAGTCTTGGGCCTTTGCTGTGGTTGCTGGCAAATCCGCGGCCACTCAACTCCTGGCACCTGACACGCTCCCCTGTCCTTGGAACTGTGGGTGTGGTTTCTGTCAGGGGTCTCTATGGGGGTGGGGAGGGTGGTTTTCTGGTTCTCACCTGGTTCACCCCCTCAATAGGCTGTGTTCCTGAACTTGGCCTCGCTCTTGCCCACCCTGGGTGACAACCCCCTGTGTCCTCCGGCTCTCTGGGCTCCGTACCTGGATCCTTTAATTTTCTTACCTTTGCCCTCTTATCATCCATTTTCTCATCTTTTGCTCTTTGTCTGTGGTGCTGTCTCCATGTTCTCTGACAACTCTGAGATTGGATTTTAATCTCTGCCATATCCCCGTATTGTGTGTCTTTGCTTTCAGACTCAGTTTCTGGGTCTCTTCTCTTTAAGGAGCATCCTGTTTTTGCTTCACACATGTCGTATCTTACCTCTGAGCACCAGTGACAGCTCTGGGAGTTGCTTCTCCTCACCTCTGCATCCCCCAGACTGCCTTTTTCCTCTGGCCTGCCTGCCCACCCATGTCAGAGGCTCTTCTTACGTGTCTGGTGGCCAGTGGTGATTCTGCCCAGAGGCTGGGAGCTGCCTGGGGGTGTACCTGCCACACCACTGGGTAGGACAACCCCTTCCCCTCACAGGCGCCACTGCTGCCTTGGGCCACAATGTCCAACCGGTCAGCTAGGGCCCTTCTTTTACTCTTGTCCAGAGATGTTATCCAGGAAGGACAGCTAGAGCCCCAGCCAGAAGTCTTCTCAGGGTACACAAGGAGGCAGCCATTCAGGAGAGTGCTGCCCCTGAGGCCGGTGATGGTGTGACCCTGGTGGTCCTGCAGTGTTGGAACCCACATTGTGGGTGGGGAGGACTCGGTCCATGTAGGGAGGACGTGGTCCAGGCAAGTATGAAAGGCAGAGTGCATATTGCCCCCTCTATCATGAAAATGCACCCAGTGGTTTATCTAGAACTCAGTCACCAGAAATCAGCCCTGAATATTCATTGAAAGGACTGATGCTGAAGCTGAAGCTCCAATACTTTGGCCTCCTGATGCGAAGAGCCAAATCACTGGAAAAGACCCTGATGCTGGGAAAGATTGAAGGCAGGAGGAGAAGGGGGTGACAGACAATGAGATGGTTGGATGGCATGACTAACTCAATGGACATGAGTTTGAGCAAACTCAGGGAGATAGTGAAGGACAGGGAAGCCTGGCCTGCTGTAGTGGATGGGGTCGCAAAGAGTTGGACATGACTTAGTGACTGAACAACTAAAATAAATTGGGCAGAATCAATTCCCAAAGCCCACTGTAGCTGCAAGGGAGTTGGGCAGGAAGCATTTTCCCCTGGTGCATTGTGGCTGCAGAAGCTAAAGTCATGTCATCTAGAGAAAAGAAGATCCAGATAGCAGGTGCTGGGATAATGGACACTTGGCTGTTTCTGCCACAGTCACCACTGGGCAGTTCCTGCACATTCATCCTTGGAATGGGCAAGCATTCAGCAGGGAAGTGTCTGGCTGGCAAAGGTAGCCACTGTGTGAGCCAGTCCTCCTAACACATCTGAGGAACCTTGGAAATCTCTCACTTTCACCAGCATTTACTTTTTTCCCCAACAAGTGGGGCTGTATTAGCCCTTTGCACTATCTAAGAAGTACTGACTGACTTCTCAGAAATAAGCCAGGTAGCCTGGATGAGAGGGGAGTTTGGGTGAGAATGGATACTTGTATATGTATGGCTGAGTCCCTTTGCTGTCCACCTGAAACTATCATAACGTTGTTAATCAGCCATAGTCTAACACAGAATAAAAAGTTAGAAAGAAGCCACGTGCTCACTGCTCTCATGATCCCACAATGTGACTGCAGAGTTTTCCGAAATTCACTGACTACTATAGTAGTCAGCTCTCTTGGGCTTCTCTCTACTGGGACAGGTTCCTAGACTTTCCTTGTTCCCCTTGACCTTGACCATTGTGAGGGGTGGTGGCCAGGGATTGTATAGAATGTCCCTCAGTTTGCATTTGTCTGATGTTTTTCTTGGAGTGAGACTGGGTTTATGGCTTTGGGGGAAAAACACCATAGAGGAGAAGTGCTCTTCTGTGCTCAGTCACTCGTGTCTGACTCTTTGCAACCCCATGGACTGTAGCCCATCAGGCTCAGACTCTGTCCATGGGATTTCCCAGGCAAGAATACCAGAGTGGGCTGCTGTTTCCTAGGGTTCTTCTAATCACTTTATATTGGTAGGAGAGCAACAGCTGGTATGTACTTTGTTACTCAAACATTCCAGCCTTGGCCAGGGCTAGGTCAGGTTGGCTTCTGGGTCCCTTGCCCCTGTCATGCTGACTTCTGTCCACTTCTTCACTGTCTGGCATTACAAGCTGCTTCTGGCTCATCTTGTATGTTTACCACTCCAGTCCCAGAGTGAGCCATGTCTCCAAGGATCCCCATTTATGTTTGTTGTAAAGTGGTATTTAGAGACCAAGATCTAGGTGCCACGGGTGTTCCTCATTCCTGGGGGTGTCACTGCTTTTTGCTTTTGTCCTGGTGGACAGAGCCAGGATGTGTCCTTGCCCACAGTCTTCACTCACTTAGCTCTCTGTGTGAACACAGGACTGAGCATGAGTTCACACCATCTCAGATTTGGCGGCGTCCCTCCCCTACCCCCAAGGAAGGACTCACTGCCTCCCCTGGTCCAGAGGCTGTTGCCTCTCTGAAAGCAAGACCCAGGCTCCCTCCCCTTGCCTTGCATCTACCTGTTTGTTCAGCCCTGGAGCACATGTGAAGCATTTTGGGATGGTCTGCCCTGGATTCTCCTCTAAGAGGCTGGAGCTCTGTTGAAGTGTGGGCTCCTTCCTTGTCCCTGTCTCCCCACCCACCCAGACACCATGTCATGTGTTTGTAATATGGCTGGTGTCTATTGTCCCAGCCAGCCCCCATCCTGGGATCTCCAGCCTTCTCTCCAGGCTAAACATTTACAAACATTACGGTACATTCTTGTTGAAGTCCAGTCTATAGGTTTTGGCAAAGCAGAGAGTCTGTAGCCACCCTCCCAGTACCAGGCAGAAGAGTTCCATCACCCTAAAAATTCCGCTCTGTGGTCGACCACAGCCCTCCAACCTCTGGTGCATTTTCTGTCCTTACAGTTTTGCCTTTGGCGGAATGTCATATGAGTAATCATACAATGTATAGACTTAGGGGTCTAGCTTCTTCTTCGTAGCAAGATGCATTTCAGATGCATCCACCTAACCAGTAGTTCCTTCTGTTTTGTGACTGAATTGTGCTCCACTGTGAGGACGCAGCTCATGTTAAACCCCTCACCCACAGAAAGTGCTGACTGCCAGTGTTGGCTGATGGTGAAGTCCCTTGATGAATGCCTAGGAGTGGGACTGCTGCTTTGTCTAGTGAGTCTGTGTTTAACTTCTTAAGAAACTTCCCAGCCATCTTGTAAAATGACCATCCCACGTTGCATTGTCACTAGCAGCAAACAAGTTTCAGCTGCTCCACCACCAGGGTCAGTTTTTTTGGATTTTAGCTGCTCTCATTTGTGTATGGGCTTCCCAGGTGAGGCTAGTGGTAAAGAACCTACCTGCCAATGCAGGAGACATAAGAGATGTGGGAAGATCCCCTGGAGAAGGGCATGGCAACCTACTCCAGTATTCTTGCCTGGAGAATTGCCATGGACAGAGGAGCCTGGAGGGCTACAGTCCATGGGAGTTACAAAGAGTAGGACACAACTGAACACACACACACACTTGTGTAGGGTGCCACCCTCTTGTTTTACTTTGGTTTCCTTGATGACAAATGATACTGAGCACTTTTCACATAGCATTTGCCATTTGTGCGTCTTTGATAGTTGAGTTTGGGTCTCTCATCGGTATTATTATGCAATCAAGTGTTCGCTTATTGTTGAGATTTTAAAATTCTTTGTATATTTTGGATATGAGTTCCCTGTACTTACTTTTTATTTACTTTCAGGGTGTGCACTGGGTCTTCATTGCTGCAAGTGGGTTTTCTCTAGTTGCGGCAAGCGGAGGCTTCTTTTGTTGTGGAGCACAGGCTCTAGGCACACGGGCTCAGTAGTAGTGACTCACGGGCTTAGTTGCGCCACAGCATGTGGGATCTTCCTGGACCCGGGATTGAACACGTGTCCCCTGTATTGGCAGGCAGACTCTTAACCACTGGACTACCAGGGAGGCCCCAGTCCCACTTTACTTTTGATTAGCCTTACATGAAGAATATTTTTATCAAGTGAGTAAAGCTGGGTCTTTACTTGTGGATCCTAAACGCGTGTCCTCACTTTTCTGGGGTGTTTGAGAAGATCTCCAATGAAACTGACTGAAATGTGAATCCTGGGCTGTCCGGGTCGGGGTGCCACCAATCACAGACTCCCAGACAGGCTGTTGACGGCACACTGCTCCTAAGGCAGGAGGATTCTCCTTCTGAGACGGCAGGGAGAGGGCTGGGCCTTGACGGAGCTGCTCCCCTCAGCTCAGGGAAGACACTAGTGGGTTCCCTTTGGAGGCAGTTAGTGACATGACCACCAGAACAGAGAGGAAAGAGATGGAATCATCTATTCTTGGGGTTCAGCTCACATGAGCTGCTCATGGCATTAAGTCCCCTGGAGGAGATCCCCTGTGTAGAGCAGTCTGGGGTCTGGAAGCATTGAGGGAGCGGGGGAGGTGACACACCTCACCCCACCTGCCCCTTCAGGAAACGTACGGGGATGTGAGTCGAGTGTGTGTGTGTGACACACAGAGATGGACTCAAGCCCTTGTCTGGGTGGCTGCTGGCCGCCTGCTGGCAGAAACCATTGGTATTTTATTCTCGCTGTTAGAAAGGGGACCTTGGGTACAGAAATTTTCAAATGTGTTTTGTAACCCTTAGCAAAAGCAGGAAAAAGACCTTTCTGAAATGCCTGGTGTGTAGTCCTTCTGACCTTCACAGGCATGTGCACCCATGCGTGTCGGTGAGCTCCCTCAGCAGAGGCCTGGGTGCTGGCTTCCACGGATATAGGCCCAAGTCTGAAATACCTGTTAAGTTTGTTGATCTCCCATGGTTCAGTGGGTTAAGAATCTGCCTGCAGTACAGGAAATGCAGAAGACCTGGGTTGGATCCCTGGGTCAGAAGATCCCCTGGAGGAGGAAATGGCAACTCACTCCAGTATTCTAGCCTGGAGAATTTCATGGACAGAGGAGCCTGGCTGGCTACAGTCCATAGAGTGGCAAAGAGTCAGACATGACTGGGCGGCTGAGCGCACACACACGTGTAGATAAGTGTAAATGTGTGTGTTCATCACCATTGTGTTGCGTTCTGACTGTAGAAAGCAGTGCAGCTGAAAACCATAGTGATGGCAGGATGAGGTCATCCCAGATAGCTGTGGGTCCTCCACGCAGTGACAGCTCTGGGGCACGTACATCTCCCCCACGCACGGGACAGTGGGGCTGACTACTCAGAGGTCTGTGTTCCTGGTTAGCTGGTGGGGACAGAATTGTGAAGTGGACCCCTGTCTGGTTTGTGAGAGCATCAGAGAGAGAGCTGGGCTGGCTTCACACCCACCTGCCCCACCTAACACATGAATCCTGGCTGTGGTGACCTTGGGAGGTGACTCCAAGGAGTGCCACCTTGGGGCAGCTTTCACTGGCCATCCTCAGCATCAGTCCCTTACCAAGCCATAGAGGATGGGGGCACCCCAGCCCAAGCTTCTGGGGACACTGCCATGAGTGGGGGCTGCAGAGTGGCTTCTGCTCTCCTTCCTGGCCCAGGTCCCTTGGAAACCTGCTCCAGGCTGGGCCAGAGAAAGGCAGAGGGCCAGGCAGGGTGTGCGGAGAAGGGCCAGCCTTTGTCCCCGGACCTGGAAGGCTCCCAGGAGGGCACTTCTCCCCAGACAGCATGTATATCTTCAGGGAGGGAGAAGGCCAGGAGAGTCGGGGGAGCGGGCGATGGGTGGCCTCCCCCTCCGTGTGTGCAGCCTGATGTGCTGACTAGCACCCAGGCTCGCAGCAGGGCAATGCCCCTGAATTCCTGCTATGGCGTCTGCTCCAGCAAACAGAATCGGGTGTAACTACCCCATGTGACCGAGGCTGGCCAGACACTGGCGAGTCTGGTGACCTGGGCTCCTTCCTGAGCATCTCGAGTAGGTCCCCTGAGTCTCCCAACTGTTGTAGCAGAAGTAGGTCAGTGACAGGATTTTTTTTTTTTTTTTTTTTGCATCTGCTCGCTCAAAAACCAAAAGCATTTTCAGATGATAGTAAAATGCCTTACTTGTTTTTATTCTGATTTACTTGTTTTATGATGTCAGCTCTGCAAAGTCTACCGTTTGGCTCTGTTTTGTTCGAGCCTCGTGACTTTTTTTCTCTAAGGGAAACGGCCTACTTCTTGTCCCTGGAATAGCCTGGCTGTAGGCACCAGGCCTGGAGGCATAGCCCAGGCTCAGGTTTTGAGGGTGCAGCCTCTGGGTGCTCAGGCCTTGCAGACAGACAGGCCAGCCCCTCAGGGAAGAGAGCTGCCTGGCTCCTTCCACATGGTGGCTGCCTACAGGGATGCCCTTGCCCGGGGTTGGGGGTCTGCTGGCCCTACCCTGAGGAATCGAAGGGGGGCCTTGTGGCTCTGTGGGAAAGGTGGTCACACTGGGGCAGGTGTGGCTCCCCAGGCTGTCTGGATGATGGGCGGTGGCTTCCAGGGTTCCTCTCCTGCTGTCACCCCGGATGTTAGTGGCCAAGGTCAGCATGGGCGGCTGGCCATAACCGAGCGTGGTCCATGGTGGGGAGGGAGGCAGTCCTGACATGCCATCCCCTCCTGTGAGCCGGGTGAGGCCATTCTGACTTTTGACCTCAGGCCCCATCTTACAGATGGTTCATCCTGACCCCCCACCTGCCTCTTGGGGTGGGTGCAGTCCTGAATGGCGCACCCACGCCCATGCACCTTAGGGACTGGTTCCCTGCCTGCGAGGCCCACCCAGGAGGCACAGGGGGAGGAACCTGAGGGCTGGGGGAGGGGACACAGGAAGAGGAAGTAGGGCCAGAGTGCTTGCATAGCTTCTGCCTGAGAGCAGGGAGTGGTGTGCCCCACCCCCTGGGCCAGGCCCTCTCCCTGGGGCCCTGGTGGCCCTGCTAACCATGCAGAGCTGGCTTTTTTGGGGCGGGGGTAGTGTGGGGCCCCAGGTTGGCCGAGGGCTCATCTGTATCAAGAAGCAGTCTGGTCCCCGTGGTAGTCTCCGAGGACTTCTGTGCAGCTACTGGTGACTATTGTCACCCCAAGGTCTCCCCCACCTCAGAGGCTTTTCCATGTCATTCCTGCTCCCCCATGCTGCACACACCCTGCCCTCATCCTTTCTTTTTTGGTCCAGGAGGAAAACCTTTCCCAGGAGCCTGCACAGGACACCCAGTCCCTCCCTCTTTCCTGGCCCTGGCAAAGGACTCCCATTCTCCTGCCTTGAACTTGGCGTTTTCATCCTGGCAGTAGGATGAACTCTCCTGGGTTGCAAGAGGAGGATGGGTGGCAACCAGTGTCTGCCCCATCCACCCAGGCTGGTGCTAAATGGTCAGTTGTGGGAGAGTGGACAGAGCGACTTTTATGGCGGGAACCTGGGGGGCCTCCAGGCATGATTACAACCCCGGGTCTGCTGCTGTTGGAATGCATCTCTGCTGTCTTTTAAGCCATACCAGGTCTGTCACACTGTTTATCAGAGAGAGTCCTCCCTCCAGTTGTCTGCAGTGTGAGCAGGGCTGTGGAGTCTGGGTGGAGTCCCAGTCCTGCCCTAGGAACTTGTAGAAAGGCAGAATTTGTGGCTGCCATTTCCGAGTTTGCTACGGATTTCTGTTTTTAATTTTAGGTAAAGACACTATATGTTTCAAAATCCAGGGCATTTAAGTCCCTTTCCAAGGAAAGTTTTCTGAGTCCTTGCCCTCCAGGCGCCCAGCTCTCTGCACCCACAGACTGCTAGTCCTGCGTCCTCAGGTGCCCACCCAGATCATCTGAGATCCAGGCAGACCTGCACGCACGTGAAACTTGGCCTCCAGACTGAGTGTCCTGCTTGGGAGCTCGCTTTTCTCACTCAGTGCCATCCCCCAGAGATCTTTCCATCTCAGTTCAGAAAGAACCCGTTCAGCTCCTTCTTCATAGGCGTCTGTGGCGTGAGGGTCTGTTAAGTGTATGCAACAAAGCCTAGAAGAGCAGGAGTTGTTTTGAGGCGTTCGCCACACTGCGAGAGCAAGCTCACATCCCATTTTGTAGGTGTGCGGGTGTAGTCTGCAGGATAGCTCCCCCAAGTTGCATTGTGAGTTCAAAGGATACACAGGTCTGTCATTTGAGTAGTCATTGCCAGGCTGTCCTCTGCAGAGCTGGTGGCAGTATGTACTTCTATCAATAAAGAGTGGGTGTGCCAGCTCGCACCATCTCAGCACCTTGATAGGTAAGAAGGGGAGTGTCTGTGGGGTTTTGCTTGTATCTGTCTCCTGATGGGCAGTATTGAGCATCTTTTTGGATGTTCAAGAGTCATTGTACCTCCTGTTTATGAACTGTCAGTTAGTGCCCTCGCCCATTTTTCTATTGCGTGTTATTTTTTTTTCCCTTTTAATTTCTGTCATCTCTTCCAGTATTGGAAATTAGTCCTTTGTAACAAGAGCTGCAGATACATTTTTCTCAGTTTGTTACTTATTTTTTGCCTTTCCTTGTGACTTTGTTTATGGAGATGTATTTTATACTTTTGTAGTCAAATTTATCAGTCTTTTCATTTATGGCATCTAAATTTTGATTCATAGAAAAGAATTTCTAGCATATAAAAGGAATGTTCTCTCATGTTTTCCCCTAAAACATCTGTGGTTTTACTTTTCCCATTTAAATCTTTGACCCTTAAGAGGCAATTGTTACTTAGTTGTCCTGAGTAAGATGTTTTTGGACCCTATCCCTTGAACCCTGCCTTAGATGTCATTTTCTGCTCCATAATTTCCATGGTCCTAGAATCTGGTCCAGGCATTTCTGCTGTGCTGTACTGCCAGTCAGCAGCCTGTGCAACGAACGGCATGGTAGATCTGGTGGTCATTGCCCCCACTTCAATATTATTTTTCAGAGTTTTTTTTTTTTTGCCATTTCTATTTATTTTTCTACATGAATTTTAGGACCATGTTATCCTATTCCAAAACAAAGCAAGGCAAAGCAACAACCCAGAATGCCTACTTTAAAAATACACCTGCATTGGAAGTTCCTTGGGAGTCTAGTGGTTAAGAATCCACTGTCCAATGCAGGGGACACAGGTTCGATTCCTGGTCAGGGAACTAAGATCCCACATGCCAAGCCTTCAAGCTGCAGCTAAGACCCAACACAGCCAAATACATATTTTTTTAAAATACACCTGCACCCACTGTACAAACGTGGAGACACACGGGTCTGCAGAAGGCAGATTTGCTTGTTTAACTCGAGCCCCCAGGCTGTATGTAGCAGTCTCCAGCCAGGTACCACCTCCCTTCATGTCCTGCCAGCCCTGGCATGTGCAAGAGTGCACAGGAGCGTGTGATGAGACACATGCATGCACCAGAGCATTGCTGAAGGAGAGCAGCACCCCAGGCAGGGCCAGGCAGTTTTGGCAGAAATGAGCACTGGCTGGTTGTCTAGCCAGGGACGCTCCCAGGAGCTCTGCCTGTGATAACCGCCTATCTCCTCAGAACACACATGTGTTCTCACACTAAACCTTCACAGTTACTGTGAGATGCAGCCAAGACAAATGAGCAGGAATGCAGGTGCGGGAGAGGGGCAGGCGCTGACCTCTGCAGGGTTGGCTTCCAGGCAGAAATCACTGCTTCTGCCCGCTGAGTCCCAGGGCAAGGGGGATCCCACCTGGTGGCAGTTCTCTCTCCTGGGCCTCACCTCCCTCACCTGTACAGTGGTGGGTAAGAGCTTCCAGCCTGGACTCCCCAGGACACAGGGTTTGTAAGTCACCAGCAGAGGAGCCGAATGGTCTCCTAAAGAAATAGAAGTCAGCTTCCCCCTCAGAGAACAGGCCTTTCTATTGACCCTGAGGCTGCCGGTCTGGCTTTCTTCGGAGGCTGGCAATTGATCGGCCCCGGTGGTCAGCCATCTGCCGAGATGCCCGGAGTGGGAGGGAAAGCAGGCCTCCCAGGAGTGAAGAACGTGGCCGTTTTGAGGTTAGGAACTGGAAGCGGACACATGCCGGAGACCACAGATTGGAGCGATCTATTGATGAATGGCAGGCCGCTTGCTGGCAGCCAGTAACTGGAGCCTGGGAGCAGCTGTTTCTCTATGGAGGCCTCTGTCCGTGCCTCCCCTCTAACTGGACCAGCCTTGCCCCTCCCCCATCATCCTCCACATACCCGCACAGATGCCGTGGTGTGCTCACCGAGGTGTGCTCTTGTGGATCTGGGCACCCCTGGACCACCTGCTTCTCTGTCCCGGGGCCCCGGGTCAGACTTCTCCTCCCATCTCCCTTCCCCAGGTTTCCCGAAGCTGAGGCCGGTAGAGCCCAGCACTCACTGCCCAGAAGGGGCCCTGGTCTGCAGGCGCGGCGCTGGTCCTGGCACCACCACTGCCTCGACTGCCCACCAGGGGCTCACACACAGAAAAGAACCACGACGCAGTTGCTCTTGGAACCAGCACCTCCCTCACCGTGTGGAGGCTGGCAAGTTTGGCCGAGGCTGGATGAGCCGAGTGAGGTCACGGGGCGCACACGCCCTTGACGGAGGGCAAACGGGAGGCGGTCTCTGGACCGGTCGGAGCGAGCGGAGCCTGCGCACTAGTGAGCGCGGCTGCACCTGCGCAAGACGGGCCCCGGGGCGGGGCGCCGTTGCGGGGGTTGGGCGAGGAGAGCCCTGGGCTCCCGCCCGGCCTCTTGTGGCTTCTCAGAAAGAACACGCTGTCCCCGCCCAGGCCTGCGGCTTGGGCAAGAGTGTGGGACGCCCTGTTCCCTGATAAGATGAGGCAACCGCTTTCGGCTGCCTCTCAGGGCGCCAGGGAACATTTATGTAACCCCCGCCCTGCGTGCCCCTACCCCACCCCCACGACCCACTCCCTGCGGGACTGCGTTCCCCGCAACTGCACACCGCCAGGCCCGGCCCCCCACCTCGTCCCCACACTACATCCCCAAGGATCAGCACCCACAGATCCTCAACCTACCTCCACGGTTACCCTTGTCCCTCAGTCCTAGCTCCTTGGGGCCTAGCATTCACTGGCGGGTACCCACCCCTCCAGCGTGGCAGGCCCCTACCCCAGTCCGTGGATCTCCAAGGCCCGTCACTGTGACCCTGACCCTCCTCCAGTTTACCTCTCTCCTCCCCGAGCATCCAGTCCCTTTGCTGTCACCCTGCCTCTCTTCACAAAGTCTCTCTTCATCCTGTCCTATGGCCCCCTCGGCCCACACACCTGCCTCCCTCCTGGCTTCTGAAGTTGGGGGTGGTGGGCAGGGAGGCTGCAGGAGACCTGGACTCCCTTCAGGGGTCTGGGGTCTGAGTCCTTTCTGCGCTGGGCCGAGCGCCCTCCGGTGGTAGCTTGTGGTACCGCTCCTGTGTCCTGATTACATCCTAGGAAGAGGCAGGTGCAGAACTTGAGCTTGGTTTCTTCTCGGCTTTACTTAGAGCATGGGTGGACCCCCTGCCCGACCTGGGCCTGCTGGCCTCCCGCCCGACTCTGGGTACACCCCGCACACACACACACACACACTCAGCTCAGCCACCATGCCACCTGGGGCCAGTCTCCAGAGCCCCACCCTCCAGAGGTTTTCAAAGTGAGGCCCAGAGACACCTGCAGGTACTGCAGACCCTTCCGGGGAGCTGTAAGGTCAGAACTATTTTCATAACAGTAACATTATTTGTTCTTTATTCTCTCAAAAGAATATAGTGGAATATCCCAGAGGCTGTGTGATGTATGGTGACATCACCCCTCTGACGGCTACTGGAATGTGTGCTTGAGTTTAAATATTTTGTTTTAATTTCTGTGATAAATCTCGATGGACATAACCCAGGTGAACAAAAGCTCCCTCCCTGGGAGGGAAGCTCCCTCTCACCCTTCCTAAAAGGGTGAGCAGCGCTGTTGGGGAGGACTCCCGTCCATGCTGCCTTTGCCCCATGCTTCTGGTCCACCTCCTGGGTGCTGCTTGAATGTCACCACTCAGAGGCCAGCTGAGCCAGACCCAGTGCCGCTTGATGCCAGCATGAATCATAACTTCTGAATGGTTTATCCGTCTGTCTATGGACCGGCTTATTGTCCGCTGGGAACAGGCTGCTAGAGGAATAGAGAAGGGAGCAGGGAAAGCTCTGTCTGCGGGCATCACACCCACATCCCCAGGGCCAGGCATTATGTTTGTACTCCATCGTGCTGCTGATGCCTGGGCAGGCTGAGGGCTGCTGGCTGGCTGAGTGGTGATGCTGGACCCTCCCACCTGCTGCCACCAGGCTGCCAGGCACCAGCACTCTGTCCTGTTGAATGTCGCCCCTCCCTGCTGTCCTGGGATCATGCAACCCTCTCTAATTATATCCACCTAAGGAGCCTCCCAGAGTTGCAAGCAGAAGGACCCTGAAAAGGACAAGCTCTCAACGAGGACACAGGGGCTTATTAGAAAGCAAGGTTGAGTGTGACTTTGGGTTGGTTTTGTGCCCCCCACCCCTGGCTCCTCCAAGCAGGCCCAAATCTGAGAAGACTAGTTGATAAGAATAAAAGATAAAAGTGACAATAGCATCTCAGGAGTCATCACTGGGCATGTACCAGGCCCAGTGCCAAGGGCTGCTTGAGTGCAGTCCTGTAGAATCACCACCTCACTATGAAGATGGGGCACTGTGTTCATTTCCTGTGGCTGTTGTAACCAGTTACCACAAGCTGGGTGGCTTGAACACTCACAACAGAAGTGTGCTCTCTTCACTGTGGAGGGCAGCAGTCTGAAATCAAGGTGTAGGCAGTGTCAGTTCTCTCCCCGTGTCTGGTGGCCACCCCAGATACCGAGTCCCTTGGCTTATGGGCCCATCATTCTCTGGAGTCCTTTTCCTTTTTTTCTAGTCTTTGTGATCTCATCCCATAATCTGTACCTTATCGTATCTGGAAAGACATTTTTCCCAAATAAGGTCACATTGCCATCTTCCAGGGGTAACGACTTGGATATATCTTTGGTGGGGCCACTCTTTACCCCCATGGCAGGCAGTGAGGCACTTGTCTGAGGCCTTAAGTCAGTACATAGTGGAGAGAGGGGCCGAGTCTCACCTTGAGGTTCAGCACTGGTCATGTGAAGGACACCACCATATCCTGTGCTGGGCCTTTCCAAGTACTTTATAACAACTGTGTGGTGTCATTCTGCTAGAATGGAGTTTGAACTTTTTTTTTTTTTTTTTTTTTAAGTTAAAAATGTTTTTGCCATGTGTCATGTGGGATTTTAGTTCCCTGACCAGGGATCGAACCTGCGTCCCCTGTAGTGGAAGCACTGAGTTTTAACCACTAGACTACCAGGGAAGTCCCCTCATTTGGCATTTTAGTTTACTTCTAATTTAGACAATTTTCTTGTATGCCTTCTGTTTTTCCTGCGGTTTCTAATTGCCTCTTTTTTCTTTTAAGCAAAGAATACTATGTGCTTTCACTGCATCCTGACTATATGCATTCAGCCTCTTGACTATACTCGCTGGTGTGTGGAACTCCCTTTCTTGTAAACCTCCCTGTGTGATTCCTGGCCCACAGCTCCAGTGCCCCATCAGGTCTCTTCCCTCACTCCTGTCCCAAGATGACCCTTCATTGTTCACTCACTTCCCTGGCTTCTCCTTTTCTTCTTATTTTTGCTAGTGTGTGAGAGGTACTCTTGGGAGCATCTGTTGCTCTGTCATCTAGTGTGGCTTATAAGACGGCTGCTGTCTGTCCCAGCCTCTTTCCCTCTCAGATGACCTGCTTCTCCCCTTTCTCTCAAGTGAGTTCTGTGGTCTCTTCTAGTGTTCTAACATTGCAGATACTCTTGGCAGGAGCCTTTATTCACTACTCCGCCCACCTCTATGCTAACCCTTTCCATGTTAGTTTCCTGTCTCCTTTTTTTACTGTAACATTGCTGTGGTTGTTCAGTTGCTCATTAGTGTCCGACTCTACAACCCCATGAACTGGAGCACAGTAGGCTTCCCTGTCCTTCACCATCTCCCGGAATTTGCTCAAACTCATGTCCGTTGAGTTGATGATGCCATCCAACCATCTCATCCTCTGTTGCCCCGTTTTCCTCCTACCCTCAGTCTTTCCCAGCATCAGGGTCTTTTCCAGTGAGCTGGCTCTTCGCATCAGCCGACAGATTCTATTCCATTGTTTCTTTGGTAATTTCCTCTCCTCCATTCTTTTCTGTTCTTTTACTCAGCAGTGTCTTCTGTTAGATGTTGCACCCACAGGATCAATTCCCTGTGACTCTGAACTGTGACCTCCTGCTGTTTGTAACTATCAGATGGGAAGTGGTTTGCTTGCCTGCTTGATTATGAACCCCCCTGCCCACACACCCTTCTATCCAAAACAAAGTCAGTAAGGAGAGCATACAGAGCCATACAGAGCTCTTAGCTTCAGCACTGCTAGGAGACAGAGAACACCGCAACATTCCCATATTTTCTAGAGCTGTTTCTGTTTGTTTTTTCTATTTTCCTGGGATAGTTCCTTGAGTATGTTTCTAGTTTTTCTATGGAATTTTTGTTTGGGCAACAATACTCTCAATTTTTAAACACTTATTCTCTGTACTCTGAACTTCCTTTTTATGGTATCCTGTTTACGCATAAAATTTTGTCTGAAATATCTTGAGAATGCTAGTCAGAATTTTTAGGTTAATATTCTCTTCTGTTTCCTGGCTTCACTCTTTTTCCTCTGGAGTGAGTGGTTTTGTTGCTCTTGGCCTTGCCCTTTAATGCCACTGGTTTTCCTTGGCTGCCTGGCCACCTTTGGGTGTCTGTTTGTATTTAAGGTTGATGGCCTCATTGGGGGTGGGCAGTGTCAATTTCCTCTGTTGGGCCCTGATGGACAGGCTTCAAAGACCAGCTCTCAGCTTGAGGGCCAGAGTCTGGGAGGGAGGGGGAGAAATGCAGCAGGAAGGGGTACTCTGTGGCCACCCCCAGTGCCAGAGGCTGCCCTCTAGGGTGCAGGAACTCCCTGCTGGTTCTCCCCGTGCAACTAATGCCTTTTTTGTGTGTGGTTCAGAGTTTGCCTCGGTGAAGGCTGACCTGCCTCTTGCTCTAAGCTGTCCTCACCTTCCTCTCTTGGGTGTCACCCCCAGTCTCCTCTGCTGACTGTTAGCCAGGTTGGAACTTCTCAGAGAGGAACAGCAGCAGACTCTAGTTGGAGCTGCAGTCAGTCTCTTGGCCAGTGTCTGCGTGCTCAGCCATGTCCGACTCTGCAACTTCATGGACTGTGCCCACCAGGCTCCTCTGTCCATGGAATGTTCCAGGCAAGAATACTGGAGTGGGTTGTCATTTCCTCCTTCAAGGGATCTTCCTGACCCAGGGATCTAACCTGCATCTCTTGGATTGGCAGGCAGACTCTTTTTACCACTGTACCGCCTGCTGCTGCTGCTGCTGCTAAGTCGCTTCCTGGGAAGCCCATAAACAGACTCTTAGTCCCAGAAAATTGTCTGTCCTGACCTGTTCATAATACAGATGAGGAGATTGCAGAGGGTCTGAATGGCTGGGTGTTGGGGTCGGCAAACTGTCTGCAGATCCTGCAGGATTTGAGGCTCTGGGGTTAGGACTTCTGTGGGGTGAGGGTGATCTGTGGGGTCAGGGTGATATGGCCAGACTTGCAGGCTTGCGAGCTCGCCTTCCCCGATCCCAGCTCCCATTCTTAGAGCCCAGGGACCAGCCTATGCTTCCCGCTGCTCAGGCACAGCTGACCCAACACAGGCTGCTGGATGGCACGCACTTGAGGGGGCCGCAGCACCTGGGATCCTGTCATTTACTCCCGGGAGGGGTCGGATGGAAGCAGATGGGACGGGACAGGAGGGTGCTGGCGCCCACACGGAGGTTGGCGGAGATGGGGCGCCAAGGAAGAGGCGCAGGGAGGGCGGGGCAGCCTAGGGTGTGCGCTGAGACTGACCCTAAGCCCTCTCACCCGCAGGAGAGCGCCCCTTCGCATGCAGCTGGCAGGACTGCAACAAGAAGTTCGCGCGCTCGGACGAGCTGGCACGGCACTACCGCACACACACGGGGGAAAAGAAGTTCAGCTGCCCTATCTGCGACAAGCGCTTCATGCGCAGCGACCACCTGACCAAGCACGCGCGCCGCCACGCCAACTTCCACCCGGGGATGCTGCAGCGGCGCGGTGGGGGTTCGCGAACCGGCTCGCTTAGCGACTACAGCCGCTCGGACGCCAGCAGCCCCACCATCAGCCCGGCCAGCTCGCCCTGAGCGCGCCTGCGCGTGGGGCGGGGCCCGTGGCAAGCCACGCCCCCACCCAGGCCATGCCACGCCCTGAGGCCCCGCCTCCTTACCACAGCCATGAGCAGATGCTCTCACTTCTCGTGATTCCGTGTCTTTTCATTTTGTAATAAGAGAGGGAAAAAAAAAGAGAGAACTTTATGAAGTCGACGACGACAACAACAACAACAAAAAAACCAATTTTCTTCACCTCAGGTGTCAAATTTGTAAAAAAAAAAAACAAAAAAAACAAAAAAAACAACAATGAAAAAAATTCCAAAAAAATTCCAAAAAACACCATCCACAATTGCACAAGAGACATACCCACGCAGGTGAGATTCAGCGGTGTTGAGCCCGCCACCCCCCGCCCCCCCCCCCCTTTCTCAGGGATGGACATGTTCCAAGAGGTCAGTGAGGACACCCCCTTCCTGCCGCCTTATTCTGTACATAGATTTCCACTCTGGAGTTTCCTTTAAGGTTTGGGCACACACTGGGGGCGGAGCAGTGCAGGTGGAGCTCCCCGAGGGCGGCAGATGGAGCGGTGGTCACCAGCCTTGTGCTTTCAGGGCAGACCCTTGAGCAGGGCCCACGGCTCCCTTTTCCTGCCGCCTGCCCAGCCTCAGGCTTGCCCCAGCGGCAGTGGGCTAAGAATGCAGAGGGCTCCGAGGGACACCTCAAGCCGTGATGGGCAAGGGGAGCAGTCCTCCTCGGGGACCCTGCCCAGGTCCCTCTCAAGCGCTGGAAGCAGAGATGCAATCCTGGGTTGGGCAGACCGATGCACCGTCTGATGTCTACACGGCTGTGCAATGCTGTATCCCCGCAGAAGGCGCCAGGACCTTCCACTATTATACCACGTCCTCTGACTGGCCTCCTACAAGGATGTCCAAAGGTGTCACCGGTGCATCCAGTTCCTACATTTTCCCCGACTGACCCTGCTCGTGAGACGCCTTTGTTTGACACGGTGGGTAAAGCAGGGCTCTGTGCGTGTGGCCTGTGGTGGCCTTGCGTAGCACTCCACGGAGACTGTTCGGTAGCAAGAGACCGGAACATTGTGACTTGGAACTTTGGGGGGTAGCAAGGCGGATGCTATGGGAAATGCAGTCAGAGAACATACATTCTCTTTCCTCCCCGGGGAGCACCGGACAGAAGTTGTGGGAAGTGCTTTTTTTTCAGACCCACCATGTCCCCAGCTGAGACTCAGCGAACACTCACCTTCTCCATGAGCTGTGTCCCCTGGACTCCTCCCTCCCTGGTCTCCCCCTCCCACTTGGGAGGCCCCAGCCCACCCCCAGCCTTGGGGCACTGGGGTGTAGGGTCCCCATTGCCAGCCTTCCCGAGCAGAGAGCTGGGGACATCTCTCCGGGAGCCCCGACCCAGGCAGGTGGGTCAGGCAGGCTCCAGCATGCTCCCCTGTGGAGGGCTGGGGCAGCCCCCGCCCAGGCACCTCCCTGGCCTTCCTCCAGGGAGTCAGGGCCTGTAAATACAAGTCCCCAGGACAGTGTGTGTATGTGTGTGTGTGTGTATGTGTGTGTGTTGGGGCAGGGGTGTGGGTTTGGGAAGGACTTGGGGTATCTTGCAGAGACCTCTGCTCATTTCGATGAGGAGGAATGACCCTTGGGACCTCAGAGGGCCGTAGCAGGGCTTCCCTGAGCCCAGAGTGCCTTGGTTGTGGCCATCTTGCTTCTGCCCCCACCCGATCACAATGAGGGGTACAGCACGGAGGAGCCCCGGAGACCCAGCCCCAGCTGGTGCTCATGGGCCCTGGGCGGCTCCAGAGCACATGGGTGCCCCCATGTCGTTAGCAACTGCCCTCCTCTGCGCTCCAGGTGCCCATTTCTAACTCTGCTGTGTCAGGTGGGGTCAGCCAGTGGTGTGATGGGGGCTTCTAAGAGCATGGCAGGTACGAGGTGGGCAGGTGTATCGTTCTTGCTGTGCTTGGGAACCAGGCAGAAGTGGCATGGGGGTGAGGCCTCACCCTGGCCTCTGTTGGGGCTGGGTGATAGCCCTGCTCGCATTTGGTCCAGGACAGAGAACAGAATGTGCTGGACACCTGGACAGAGCAGTGCCCTGAGCACCGGGGGTGAGAGCTTTTCACGCCCAGTCCCCAAGTGAGGCCGGCAGGGCCCTTGGAGTTCCCTCCCAAAGCCGTTTCTGTGTGGGGCTGAGAAAGCCACACTCCGAATACATTTCATGTCTCAGGAACTCACATTCCAGGTTCAGGAATTTTATTCCAAAGTCCTTTGGTGCGCTCACTGCCCACACGCGGTCCCCAAAGTCAGGGAGGGGGGCCACATGCCCTGCGGGAGCTTGGTGTCTCCTCGCGACCTGGCTGTGGCATTGCCGAGGAAAGAGGGTTTCAGAGCCCATGTCTCTCTGCACATAGGAAGAGGGGAAAGGACTCTAAACCCAGTCATCTTGGAATAAAAGAAGAGCTGGTTTGTTTTGGAGGGGGGAGGGGGGTGGGGGAGGGAGGGAAAGCGGGCGTTTGCTGTTCCCAAAGAGAGCACTTAATTTAATTTTTCCTCTAAGTGACCCAGGGCTGTTCCGTCTGCTAGATGGAAGGGTAACATTGCCTTAAAACAGAAATATGCAGGCGCGGGCTATTTTTGGCAGATGAGTGTGTCCTCGTTCCCAAAGCAGTTTTGGTCTAATGGCAGGGTGCGGACCTTCCGAAGTGGGCCTGGCTCAGGACACGGGCTGCTGCTTCTCTGCCTTTGGGCATCTGGAGAGAACTGGCTGGCACCTGGAGCTCTTGGCCTAGAGCTCCAGCCAGCAGGCCATCCTGGCTCATCTGAGGCTAAAATTCATCTCACTTGAAGGGTGGGGAAAATCCATGCATCTCAGGCTAGGTTCGAATGGGCTTTTGCTAGCATCTCATCATCACATGTGGAAGGAGGGAGTGCAGGGCCTCCCTCCCTCAGACCCCCGTGGGAAGTGGTTGCACGGTGGTGGGGGTGGGTGGAGGACACTGCTGAACAGCCTGCATTTTTTTTCTAAGAAGTAGAATGTCTTCCCGGCCCAGGTCTGTTTCAGGGTCTTTCATTTTTCTGGTTTATGGCCATGCTTGCTGGCTTCAGTGTGACAACTAGAAACAGTAGTGAAAACTCCAACCTTTGCGTGCTGACTCTAGTTCTTGTAGGCCAAGGGGGCAGAGATCTCAAAATGAAGGTTGCCGAGGTTCCCCTCCAAGAAGGCCTACAAGCGACCCTGGGCTCAACCTAGGGGCTGGTGTTTGGCCCTTGTCCCAAACAAGGAAGCCCTCAGCGTCAGCCATATTAGGGTTGTCAGCACCCCAAACGCCTACCCTGTTCTGTAGCCATGAGGAAAGATGAGCCCCTTCCACAGTGGGCCATGGGGTGCTGTGTGGGGATGGGCAGTGGTGCCCTTAATGGGAATGTGATCCTGCAGGTGCCTGCCTTGCACCCTGCTGCAGCCCATGCACCGCACTTGAGGTGCAGGGCGACCCCTTTAGTCTGAGGCTAGGCATCCGGGCAGGTGCAGGATTCGCCAGGGTGCGGCCTCCAGGTGCACACTTCAGCAGCAGCACTGGAGTCCCCAGACCTCCCCATGCTCTTGGTCACAGCTTAGGGCGGGGTGGGAGGCAACTTAGAGGCAGGGACAGACAGCGGGCCATCAGTGGCCCCTAGCCTATTTGTTGGGACATACGGACAGGGCTGGTGGCTTTCTGGGGTCCAAGTGAAGTGCGGCAGAAGTGGGGTCTCCATGCAAGTCTCCTGCCCCCCAGCCCACTGTCCCCAGAAGATCCGGCCGCTTTTCTTGCCAGAAGCAGGGCTAAGGTGGCTGCCAGGTCAGAGCGCCCCAAGGGACTTGCTCCTTGAGTTCAGCGAGCGAAGGACCACCCAGCAGGGAAGCATGACCTGAGCAATAGCGTCCCCTTGATGCTCAGCTCCTGGTTTCGGCTGTGTTTACAAGGCTAC
Source organism: Bos indicus x Bos taurus (assembly GCF_003369695.1). NCBI lineage: Eukaryota > Metazoa > Chordata > Mammalia > Artiodactyla > Bovidae > Bos > Bos indicus x Bos taurus. The sequence continues at coordinate 27,739,608 of NC_040096.1, forward strand.
CTGATTTTTTTTTACTTCTAACAGCTGTCACTTTTTTTTTTTTTTTTTTTAATTTTCTTAACCCTTTTACAAAGTCATTCAAAGACTCAGTGATGAAGGGTTTGAAGATTGATGGGTTGGTCACACTGCAACCAGTAAGAAATGCTCTGCAGGTCACCCACACCTTTGCTGTCCAAAGATCCCACATTCAATTCTGGTGACCGTATATCTTCCAAAGCTAAAACCAAGGGTGTGGGCCGAGACTTTTCTTGAATTCAGGATTGCCCTGGGGAAAGCCAGGTCCTGTAACTGATTTTCCTGACTCCAAGACTTGAGCTTCAAAGGTTTGTCCCAGACACATTCCAGAGAATTTTGTAGCAGAACTCAGACGCACCGTCCAGCTTACTACTGATAAATGCCTGAACACCGTTCAGGGAGAAGCCCTTCCTCCTGCCCACTACTCTGTCTCATCAGTTAGAAGAGTTGGATGTGGTGGGAGGCAGGAGCCCAGGGCTGTACTTGGTTTCTACTGAACTCTTCTTGCCATATGGGACTTGCAGTGCCCCCTGGCCCCGCCCAGCCTCTCCCCTTCTCATGCAGCTTTAAAACCTTACTACTTTTATTTAAAGAAGGACGGATGAGAGCAAGTTGCTTCCCCTACCCTGAACACCTTGCATTCCCTGTGGGGGACACAGGAGACATGGGGGGTTGGGGAGGGGTGCATGAGCAGCCTTCTCCCAGGGCTCCAGGATGTCTTCCTGGTGATATGATGACAGGCTGCTGCACATATTTGTTTGGAAACCAAGCCAAATACCTGCCAGGCAACCAGAGGTCTGGGTGAAGGCTGTCTCCCCTACTCAGCCCAGGAGCACCTGTCCCAGGCCAGCTTGCCATCCCTGGAGCAGGGGGCCACCTCCCAGGATCCATTCCTGGGTCAGGGTGCCTGTCTCTGGGCGTGTGGGCAGGAGGCTTACCTTGGAGAGTCCCTGTGCCAAGCACCGAGGACCCTGAGGGCTAGAGGGTAGCTGAGCAGCTGTGCATTGTTGGGGGTAGAGCCTTTATGGCTCCCACAGGCCAGGAATCCACCCGGGAATCTCTGTGTGCTGGGTGCACTAGGGGTCTCAGCAACCCTAGACTTAACAGACGACCCCTCCTCGTCCCAAAGCCATTGATGGAGCTTCTCTGGGATTGTTTGCCAAACCCCATGGTAGACTCCAAGGGTCCAAGACCATTTCCATCGAGCACACTTTTCTGTAGGAACTTTTGGTTTTGTTTTGTTTTTTTTAACCAGCACCACACCATGCTTCCGAAGGCCACGTCTCGTCTTTCCCAGATCACTACAGTGAAGTATTACAGTTGTACAGTTCCCAATCTGGCCTTGGCTTGCTCGGATAAAACTTTGTATGTATTTTGTAAGGCATAGATTCTATATTGTAATGATGTCCTATGCAAAAAGAAAAAAAAATTAACGAAACTGTAAATTTTATTGTTTTCACGTGTATGCATGTTTAGTGACGTTTACATTTTGAAATAAAATTTATGATTCATTATTTGCCAGAACTGTTTCTCTGATGGGCAAGGCCCTGGAAGGGGAGGGAACCAAAATGGCCCAGTTTAAGAAGTTGGATATAACTGGCCCAAGGGGTAGACAGCTCAGAACTGGCAGGCCTTACATGGGGGAGGGGGAGAAGGCTTTGCAGGGGACAAGTAGTTTGGCTACCTGATGCCAAGAGCTGACTCATTGGGAAAGACTCTAACGCTGGGAAGGATTGAAGCCAAGAGGAGAAGGGGGCAACAGAGGATGAGATGGTTGGATGGCATCACCAACTCAATGGACATTAATTTGAGCAAACTCTGGGAGGTGGTCAAAGACAGGGAAGCCTGGTGTGCTGCAATCCATGGCGTCACGGTCAGACATGACAGTGACTGAACAACATGGTGGCCCACTACCCTGGTGCCTTTGGCTCATCAGCTTCCCCACACCCCAGAAAGCTCAGCCTCACCAATCCAGTCCCCAGGAGCTCTGAGAAGGCAGGTTCCCATGCAGGGTGCAGTGCTTGTTCCAGAAAATGCTCTGTATGCAGCCAGCTCGGCCCGTAGGTCAGCCTGGAAGCCGACCCTGAAGTACACCGAGGGGGCCAGCCTAGGACCATGGGGACAGGGACAGGGATTCCGGAATATGGGGTGCAGGGTGATGTCTGTTGATGCCAGTGAAAGTCGCTTAGTCGTGTCCGACTTGGCAACCCCATGGAATTCTCCATGCCAGTATACTGGAGAGGGTAGCCTATCCCTTCTCCAGGGGATCTTCCTGACCCAGGAATTGAACCAGGGTCTCCTGCATTGTAGGTGAGTTCTTTACTAACTGAGCTATCAGGGAAGCCCTGATGTCCAGTTGATGCCAGAGCCCACTTGAATCTGCAGTCATGAACTGCCCAGCTGCTCCCTGCAGCAAGGCTGGTCCACGCCAGGCAGGGGTGGGGGAGGGTCCTGGACTGCAGTTGTGCTTCCAACCCACGGTCACAGCCCACCAGGTGCAGACCCAGAACTGGGGTTTTTCCGTGATCACCTCTTGTTCTCCATAGGCTACATGCAAACCGTGAACAAACGTAAACTAGCAATAACAAAGGAAGGCCTTGCAGGTGACCAAAGATGCCTTTTCCTAAAGCTCCATCCACACTCGCCAGGCATTTCCTGATGAGAGCTTGTTTTCTGTGTCATAGAGGAGGAGTAGGGGTGGGGAGGGAAGCCCCCTGCATACACTGAACTGTCAGGAAAACATGCACACCGTTTTCAAACAAAAGTCTTTCTTTCTGGAGCCCAGTCTCGGTGGGAGGGAACATGTTCCCTAGACGACTGTGGTTGTTGTGCCTTACAGAGATAGTTCCTGGTTGCTCACAACTCCCCAGACAGCAGCAAGCAAGATGGAGCCACTTCCATAAATAATTGTGTGCTAAAAGCCTGAAAGCTTCAAAAATATCAATGGGAAAAAAGCAGCCATAGATTGTGACATCGGTCCTTTCCAAGCAGGGCCTGGCATTCAGATAGCCCCCATCTCAGGAACCTGGGATCCCCGGAGACCCCCAAGAGGTCTCCAGTGGTGAAGAAGGGGGCGGAAATAAAACCAATAGGTTTTCCCAATTGCTTGAAAAGCAAACGTACTAGCCTGTGTCCACAAACACAGCACATCAACCATGGAGGGAGGGGCTGTACAAATGGGACCTCAGCACTGGGTCCCGCTTCCTCTGCATTTTTATCAGGTGAAAAGATCAAACTGAAGGCAGTCAGGTGCAGTGCTGAGGGTGTGGGGTAAGTGTGCACATAGGTGTGCACTGGGCAATGGCTTGGTTACCAGAGTGAGAGTTCTAGCACCAGCAGGCCAACAGAATGTCAGCGAGAATGTGACCACAGCTGAGCCACCAGCATGTGCACTCCGGACTGGGACAGACCCATCTTACCCAACCAAATACTGGGAGGACACGGCCTGGCCAGCCTGGCCTGCAGCAGATCTCTGGTGCAGGGGTTGACCAGAGAGCTGTCTTTGAGTGGGTGGAGGCGGGGGTGTGTCTGGTGGAGGGAGTGTTGACTGGGAGGACAGAGGCTGGCCAAGCATTTCCCATCTTCTGGCACTGGCCTGCCAGTGGCCCACTGTCAGGGGGAGGGGTTCCCAGCACAGGCAGAGCATGCCAGGACTGCCTGGTAGGGATCTGCATTCTGCAGGGGAGGCTGGTCGGGAGGCAAAATTAGGACACAGTGTGTTTCAGAGAAAATCCAAAACTATCTCCTCGTGCCCTTGGCAATCCTGATGGGATGTGGACTGGCCTTTGCTGAGTTGGGCTCAAGGCAGCAGGCCTTGAGGTGCAGGCTAGACTGTGCAATTTATTCCAGGCACATGGGTGGCTCAAGCAGCCCTCCAGTCAAGCCTCTTCTGTCCTCTGGGGAACTTTCTGCCATTAGCACCACTCCTCGGGCCTTCCAGGAGGAAAGCATATTGACCTGGTGACAGCCAGGATTGGAGATCCTGCAGTAGCGGCCCCCGGAACAGCAGGTGTTGACCGAGAAGCATGGGGACCATTGTAGTTTCACATCGTGGTAACCCTCATTTAGGAACCCAGCTCCACAGGAGTGAGTGGCCCCTTGGGTGAGTCCTCTACCCCTGCCCCCGTCAGGGTGTCTTCCATTCCCAGCACCTATTAATACAACAGGGCAACGAGCTATCTTGAATTCCACAGGAGTCCTGCGTGAGTACCAGCAATAATTATCAATATAGTTTACACAGTCAATAGGCTTCTCCTTGGACCTCCCAGGAAGAGTCATCAGCACACACACCAGACACACAAGGGCTTCTGCTTGGTGATTCATTATTGCTCTGGGAAAATGAGTATCAAACTCTGGCCCTGATGAATATAAGCTACTCCCCTCTCTGTCTCCTGCTCTTCCTTTTTTTCCTTTTTATTAATTTTTTATTGGTGTATAGTTATTTTACAACGTTGTTAGTTTCTGCTATACAGCAAAGTGATTCAGTTATAAATATATCCACTGTTTTTTAGATTCTTTTCCATATAGGTCATTACAGAGTATTGAGTATAGTTCCCTGTGCTATGCAGTGTGTCCTTGTTGGTTATCTGTTTTATATATAATGTGTGGGTCCTCAGTCATGTCCGACTCTGCAACCCCATGGACTGTAGCCCTCCAGGCTCTTCTGTCCATGGAATTCTCCAGACAAGAATAGTGGAGTGGGTTGTCATTTCCTATTCCAGGGGATCTTCCCGACCCAGGGATCAAACCCGAGTGTCCTGCATCTTCTGCATTGGTAGGCATATTCTTTACCTGCTGAACCACCTGGGAAGCCGCATCTTATGTATAGTACTGTATATATGTCAATCCCAGCTCCTAATTTATCCCTCCCCGCTTTGATAACCATGTTTGTTTTTTACATCTGTGACTCTATTTCTATTTTATAAATAAGTTCATTTGATCTACGTTTTAAGATTCTACATACAAATGATAGCATATATTTGTCTTTCTCTGTCTGACTTACTTAACATTTGATGAGAATCTCTAGGTCCATCCATGATGCTGCAATGGCATTATTTAATTATTTTTTATGGCTGAGTAATAGTCCATTGCATATGTACCACATCTTCTTTATCCATTCCTCTGTTGATGGACATTTAGGTTGCTTCCATGTCCTGGGCTATTGTAGACAGTGCTGCAATAAACTCTGGGGTATGTGTATCTTTTTGAATTATGGTTTTCTCCAGTTATATACCCACGAGTGGGATTCCTGGGACATATGGGCTCTATTTCTAGTTTTTTGAGGAGCCTCCATACTTCTCTACATAGTGGCTATACCAATTTACATTCCCACCAACAGTGTAGGAGGGTTCCCTTTCCTCCACACAGCCTCCAGCATTTATTATTTGTAGATTTTTTATGCTGGCCATTCATCTCCTGCTCTTTGCAACCGTAAGCACATTCCAGAGGGTTAACTACCTGGACCCAGAGCTGGGAGGGTAGCTCATCCAGGACTCCGCCGCTGTCTCCCAGCCACGGTCTGGGGGATTTCTTCTGTGAACTTTCCATTCGGGAACACAGCTGCTAGTGTTCCACTTTGACTGCAGTGGAAGCGCATACCCCAAATCCTCTGTGGCGGGGGACACGGGGTAGGGAGGCGCACACAGCAAGTGTCAGAGATGAGATCTCGCTGGGGTAGGGGGTCGAAACTTCCACTATATATATATATATTCCTTTTTTTTTTTTTTGGCTGTGATAAATCTTCATTGCTACATGGGCTTTCTCTAGTTGTGGTGAGCAGGAGCTACTCTCTAGCTGTGGCGCTCAGGCTTCTCATTGCCGTGGCTTCTCTTCTCTTGTTGTGGAGGACGGGCTCTAGAGCACAGGCTCAGTAGTCGTGGTGCACAAGTTTAGTTGCTCCAAGACGTGTGGGATCTTCCCAGACTAGGGATCAAACCGATATCCCCTGCATTGGTGGGCAGATTCTTAACTACTGGACTGCCAGGAAAGTCCCCTCTACTACACATACTCCTGTGAATGCAGCAAATGTTAAATAATAAAAAAGTTAAAGTTATGTGTTAACATTACCAAAATGTTTTAAATAGCATAAATAGGAATAGGGAGTAGTTAAACAAACCATGTAACATCCAGTATGTTCCATATCCACTATATTATTAAGTGAAAAGGCAGGTTATAAAGTAACATGCAAACTATAATCACATTTTTCTTTTTGGCCACGCCATGTAGCTTGTGGGATCTTAGTTCCCCAACGAGGGACTGAACCTCGACCCCAGCAGGGAAAGTAGAGTCTTAGCTACTGGACCACCAGGGAGGTCCCCACATTTTACTTTTTAAAAATGTTCTCCATAGCTATGTAATTGTGATTACATATTTATAATCACAGAAAAAAATACTGGTAAAAGAAAAAGCTCAAGCATTTGCTATCTTTAAGTAGTGGAAAGCATAGGTTACTTTTGCTTACTTATTTTGGCTAATTCTCTAAATTTCAAAACTACTCAGGTATAATGTTTGGAGGGATCTCTAGTCTGTCTGATTCTGTTGTTTTCCTCTATTTCTTTGCATTGATCGCTGAGGAAGGCTTTTTAATTGCTCCTTGCTATTCTTTGGAATTCTGCATTCAGATGGAAATATCTTTCCTTTTCTCCTTTGCTTTTCCTTTCTCTTCTTTTCACAGCTATTTGTAAGGCCTCCTCAGACAGCCATTTTGCTTTTTTGCATTTCTTTTCCATGGGGATGGTCTTAATCCCTGTCTCCTATACAATGTCACGAACCTCAGTCCATAGTTCATCAGGCACTCTGTCTATCAGATCTAGTCCCTTGAATCTATTTCTCACTTCCACTGTATAATCATAAGGGATTTGATTTAGGTCATACCTGAATGGTCTAGTGGTTTTCCCTACTTTCTTCAATTCAAGTCTGAATTTGGCAATAAGGAGTTCATGATCTGAGCCACAGTCAGCTCCTGGTCTTATTTTTGCTGACTGTATAGAGCTTCTCCATCTTTGGCTGCAAAGAATATAATCAATCTGATTTCGGTGTTGACCATCTGGTGATGTCCATGTATAGAGTCTTCTCTTGTGTTGTTGGAAGAGGGTGTTTGCTATGACCAATGCGTTCTCTTGGTAAAACTCTATTAGCCTTTGCCCTGCTTCATTCTGTGTTCCAAGGCCAAATTTGCCTGTTACTCCAGGTGTTTCCTGACTACCTACTTTTGCATTCCAGTCCCCTATAATGAAAAGGACATCTTTTTTAGGTGTTAGTTCTAAAAGGTCTTGTAGGTCTTCATAGAACCGTTCAACTTCAGCTTCTTCAGCATTACTGGTTGGGGCATAGGCTTGGATTACCCTAATATTGAATGGTTTGCCTTGGAAACGAACAGAGATCATTCTGTTGTTTTTGAGATTGCATCCAAGTACTGCATTTCGGACTCTTTTGTTGACCATGATGGCTACTCCATTTCTTCTAAGGGATTCCTGCCCACAGGAGTAGATATAATGGTCATTGAGTTAAATTCACCCATTCCAGTCCATCTTAGTTCGCTGATTCCTAGAATGTTGACGTTCACTCTTGCCATCTCGTTTGACCACTTCCAATTTGCCTTGATTCATGGACCTAACATTCCAGGTTCTTAACATTCTAGGTTCCTATGCAATATTGCTCTTTACAGCATTGGACCTTGCTTCTATCACCAGTCACATCCACAACTGGGTATTGTTTTTGCTTTGGCTCCATCCCTTCATTCTTTCTGGAGTTATTTCTCCACTGATCTCCAGTAGTATATTGGGCTACTGACCTGGGGAGTTCATCTTTCCATGTCCTATCTTTTTGCCTTTTCATACTGTTCATGGGGTTCTCAAGGCAAGAATACTGAAGTGGTTTGCCATCCCCTTCTCCAGTGGACCACATTCTGTCAGAAAATTAGAGATACCAAGGGAACATTTCATGCAAAGATTGGCTCAATAAAGGATAGAAATGGTATGGACCTAACAGAAGCAGAAGATATTAAGAAGAGTTGGCAAGAATACACAGAAGAACTTGTACAAAAAAGATCTTCACGACCCAGATAATCACGATGGTGTGATCACTCACCTGGAGCCAGACATCCTGGAATGTGAAGTCAAGTGGGCCTTAGAAAGCATTACTATGAACAAAGCTAGTGGAGGTGATGGAATTCCAGTTGAGCTATTTCAAATCCTGAAAGATGATGCTGTGAAAGTGCTGCACTCAATATGCCAGCACATTTGGAAAACTCACCAGTGGCCACAGGACTGGAAAAGGTCAGTTTTCATTCCAATCCCAAAGAAAGGCAATGCCAAAGAATGCTCAAACTACCGCACAACTGCACTCATCTCACACGCTAGTAAAGTAATGCTCAAAATTCTCCAAGCCAGGTTTCAGCAGTACATGAACCGTGAACTTCCTGATGTTCAAGCTGGTTTTAGAAAAGGCAGAGGAACCAGAGATCAAATTGCCAACATCCGCTGGATCATCGAAAAGCAGGAGAGTTCCAGAAAAACATCTATTTCTGCTTTATTGACTATGCCAAAGCCTTTGACTGTGTGGATCACAAGAAACTGTGGAAAATTCTGAAAGAGATGGGAATACCAGACCATCTGACCTGTCTCTTGAGAAACCTGTATGCAGGTCAGGAAGCAACAGTTAGAACTGGACATGGAAAAACAGACTGGTTCCAAATAGGAAAAAGAGTACATCAAGGCTGTATATTGTCACCCTGCTTATTTAACTTATGTGCAGAGTACATCATGAGAAACTCTGGGCTGAAAGAACCACAAGCTGGAATCAAGCTTGCCGGGAGAAATATCAATAACCTCAGATATGCAGATGACACCACCCTTATGGCAGAAAGTGAAGAGGAACTAAAAAGCTTCTTGATGAAAGTGAAAGAGGAGAGTGAAAAAGTTGGCTTAAAGCTCAACATTCAGAAAACTAAGATCATGGCATCTGGTCCCATCACTTCATGGCAAATAGATGGGGAAACAGTGGAAACAGTGACAGACTTTATTTTGGGGGGCTCCAAAATCACTGCAGATGGTGACTGCAGCCATGAAATTAAAAGACGCTTACTCCTTGGAAGGAAAGTTATGACCAACCTAGATAGCATATTCAAAAGCAGAGACATTACTTTGCCAACAAAGGTCCGTCTAGTCAAGGCTATGGTTTTTCCAGTGGTCATGTATGGATGTGAGAGTTGGACTGTGAAGAAAGCTGTGCGCTGAAGAATTGATGCTTTTGAACTGTGGTGTTGGAGAAGACTCTTGAGAGTCCCTTGGACTGCAAGGAGATCCAACCAGTCCATTCTAAAGGAGATCAGTCCTGGGTGTTCATTGGAAGGACTGATGATGAAGCTGAAACTCCAGTACTTTGGCCCCCTATGTGAAAAGTTGACTCATTGGAAAAACTTTGATGCTTGGAGGGATTGGGGGCAGGAGGAGAAGGGGACGACAGAGGATGAGATGGCTGGATGGCATTACTGACTCGATGGACATGGTTTGGGTAGACTCCAGGAGTTAGTGATGGACAGGGAGGCCTGGCATGCTGCGATTCATGGGGTCTCAAAGAGTCGGACACGACTGAGCGACTGAACTGAACTGAACTTATAATGTTTGGAGTGTAAGACATATAAATACTGATGGCTGATTCGTGTTGATGTATGGCAGAAACTAACAGGATGCTGCTGCTGCTAAGTTGCTTCAGTCGTGTCCGACTCTGTGGGACCCCATAGACGGCAGCCCATCAGGCTCCACCGTCCCTGGGATTCTCCAGGCAAGAACACTGGAGTGGGTTGCCATTTCCTTCTCCAATGCATGAAAGTGAAAAGTGAAAGTGAAGTCGCTCAGTCATGTCCAACTCTTAGCGACCCCATGGACTACAGCCTACCAGGCTCCTCCATCCATGGGATTTTCCAGGCAAGAGTACTGGAGTGGGGTGCCATTGCCTTATAACACAATTATCCTCCAATTAAAACCATAATTAAAAATATTTCAATAGCAGTTTTGTGAGGCTAAAAACTTGCCCAAGCGAACTTGGGGACACCTACCCCACCTCCAGGAGATGTCCACCAGCTTTCATAGCAGTGCCTTCCAGGAGAGCAAAACCTGGACGTACCCAAAGGCCTCCTCACGCATCCACATAAGGAGGGACACGTCCACTGGCTGTCTGCGCAACTGTGCAGTGACCAATGCAGAATCGAGGACATTAACCTTACGATATCCAAAAACACTGCTGCACAAAGAAGGTGAGCTGCAAACAGTAAGACTGCTGTAGCGGCCAGCTTGTTAAGTCTGGAAAGCACCTGAAGCCATGACCATGTTCCTTGAGCATCAACATTGGTACCCATATCCTGGAGTCCAGAGGACATGGGGAGGGCAGGCTCAGGTGGCTTAGAAGGGCCCAAGGGCTTTCACAGGTACCTTCAACACAGTATTTATTTAGGAGGTGGGATCTCTGGGGCTGTCTCCTTCTCCATATTTGCTTCAGGTGTGAAATGTTGGACAATTTTACATTGCCCACGGATGGGGCCCATGTGTGTCATTTGGGCTACTCCAGCAGGTCAGCAGGCTGTGCCTGTTCCAGGATGAGCTCTGCTCCTGAAATACGGGTGCTACCAGGGGGTCTGGCACTCAGAGCACAGCCACTGGCTGGGACACAAGCCATATGCAGTGACCAAAAATAAAAATAGAACTGTGAGAAGAGGAGGCAGGCACTGGGATCCTCAGAAACAAGAGAAAGATTCATTGATATGAAACTATGGAGGATGCGGCCCTGAGGTCAGGAAGGGGTCCCGTTACCTGCTCTGGTACCTTGAAGTATCCACCTGGGGGATGAGGGGAGCTGTTATACTTATCATAATTCTTCTTCACCCACCCCACCCCCAGCCCCTCTGGCACTGTGCCGTTAGGTAAATATTTGAAACTGGTCTTTTTTCCCCTTCTCGTATACAATAGGGTATACAGGATGCATATTCCTCACACATGGGCTGTAAAACTAATTGTGAAAGTGTCAGTGAAAATGCTTTACAAAGTAAAACAGCAAACTGTATTTACTCTGTGGATCATGGCATGGTGAACTTTGGGAGTCATGTGATCATATCTTTCCTGTTTAACAGTTATGAATTTTAATCAAAGTAATACATATGAACAAGATTAAACAACCAAATGTGCGTGTGTGTGCGCGCGCGCGTGTGCATGCACGCTGTCATGTCTGACACTTTGTGAGCCCATGGACTCTACCCCTTCAGGTTCCTCTGTCCATGTGATCCCCCAGGCAAGAATGCTGGAGTGGGTTGCCATTCCCTTTTCCAAGGGATCTTCTCAACCAATCAGATCTAACATCTCCTGTGTCTCCTGCATTGGCAGGCAGATTCTTTACCACTAAGCCACCTAAACAACCAAAGAATACCCTCCCAAAACGTAGTGATAAAATGTTTCTCTCTTCCCCACTCACCCCTGACCCTCCCCTGGAAAGTTCCACCACTCCAGGGATAAGCCTTTTATATCATTTCTATTTTTAAATATCTTTTTGGTTATTCCCTAAAGCCTCAGGGGAACACTTATCTGTCCTCGGGTTTTGTGATTAATGGGCCTCCTGATATGAAGGCAGAGTCTTCTCTGTGAACCTCCAGTCATCCTCATCTTGGACCATTCCAGGAAGATATTTTTAGCATCCAGGGCAAATTGGGTGAGCACATTTTAGGCACCAACAGTAGTTAAAAATCATATCTCATTTTAGTTTGCCTTGTATCTGGAACTTAATTTTGTAGTATACCTGTTTTTCTCTGTAGTTTTTTTTTTTTTTAATTAACTTATTTACTTAATTTTTGGCTGTGCTGGGTCTTTGTTGTTCATGCAGTCTCACTCTCTGAGAGTGAGAGCTACTGTTTGTGGCAGAGCTCAGACTCTAGAGCGTGGGCTCAGTAGTTATGGTGCACAGGCTTAGTTGCTCTGTGGCTTGTGGAATCTTCCTGAACCAGGGATCAAACCCGTATCCCCTGCATTGGCAGGCAGATTCTTAACCACTGGACCACCAGGGTAGTCCCTGTCTGTAGTGTTTAATGCCTTTCTTCCTTCTTGTTAGCAAACTAATAAGGTGCCTCGGCCTGAGCCTCTCAGTTTCTCTGTTTTAAGACCTCCTCCCCAGCCCTTTCCCTACTCTCGCCCCTACCTGGCTTTGCTGAGCTGTCAACTCCGGGACTTTCTTTCCTGCCCTAGAACAGTAATTTTGGAGTCCAAATACCATGTTTTTCTGCTTTATTTATCACTTTGCTGAAAAACATCCTGTAGTAACTGTCCAATAAAGGATGTGTGGGAGGCTTGTATGTTTTTGAATCCTCGAAGGTGTGACAATACTGACGTTCTGCCGCATGCATGTCTGGTAAGCAAGCAGACCTCGTTTTATTGCGTCTCAAACATATTTTGATTTTCACAAATTGAAGGTCTGTGGCAATGCTGCATTGTCAGATGACAGCATTTTTTTTTTTAGCAATAACGTATTTTTAATTATGGAAGAAGAAATGTCAACCCACTGCAGTATTCTTACTAGGAAAATCCCATGGACAGAGGATCCTGGCAGGCTAGAGTCTGTCCATAGGGTTGCACAGAGTTGGACACAATTGAGCAACTAAACAACAAACAATTTTTAATCATGTGTATACAATGTTAGACAATGCTACTGCACACTTCCTAAAGTATAACATAAATTTTATATACACTGGGAAATCCCCAAATTCATGTGACTCGCTTTATTGCAGTACTTACTGTGGTGGTTGGGTCTGAACAGTCTTTCCGAGGTCTGCCTTTATGGAAAACTGGGTTCAAAATACTTACTATCTTCTTACACCCAGTGCTTTTGATGGGAAGTCTGGTCCCACTGTGATTCTTGCTCCTTTGCAGCCAACATTTTACTTTTACCCTCTGGAATCCCACTCAAATCATGTTCATTATGTCCCAGACACTGTTCTACACCCCTGACCTGTGCCAACAAGCTTGATTCCCACAATAGCCGGTTTACAGATGAGAAGATAGAGTTGTCTTTGGACAGTCAAACACCATCTGCGTGGCTGAAAGGAGAGCAAGCCTGTTCCATGGCCACAGTGGGGAGAGTGCACTCTCAGATCAGGGCACCTTCCCTGGGGAATCAAACCACAGGCAAGCCTGGGTGTTCACCCCCACCAGGGAGTATGTGCACTCATCAAAAAGCAGGGCACAGGGACTCGCCCAGTGGTCCAGTGGTTAAGACGCTGCCTTCCAATGCAGAGGGGTGAAGGTTCAATCCCTGGTCAGGGAACTAAGATCCCATATGCCTTGCGGTGTGGCCAAAAAAATAAACAATTAAAAAAAAAAAAAGCAGGGCACAGATGGGAACAGCCAGCATTAGAGGGTCTAAGTTTTGTGTGTGTGTGTGTTTTTTAAGGTAAAATGTCAAATAGTACCTATAAGATACTACCACTTGTGTAAGAAAGTAGAGGATATTAAAAATTTTTTTGTATATCAGTTTTTGCAAAAAGAAGTCATGTGGCTGTGGGCAGAGGGGATTCGAGTGGTAGCAAGATTTCTCTAGGCGTACTTTTTTTCCTATAACAACTTTATTGAGATATAATCTATATATCATACAATTCACCTACTTGATGTACACAGTTCACTGGATTTTAGTATATTGCCAGACACATGCAACCATCACTACAAGGTTAGATCATTTTCATCCAGTCTGAAGGTGCCCCCTGCATCTACTTTTCCTTCTCTCCTCACTGCCATCGCCCTTCTCTTTTCTCTCTTTGATGTTCCCTGCCTCCCCCCACTGGGCTTCCCTGGTAGCTCAGATGGTAAAATATCCGCCTGCAATTCAGGAGACCCTGGTTCGGTTCATGGGTCGGGAAGATCCCCTGGAGAAGGGATAGGCTACCCACTCCAGTATTCTTGGGCTTCCCTCAGGCTCAGACAGTAAAGAATCCTCCCACAATCTAGGAGACTTGGGTGTGATCTCTGGGTTGGGAATATCCCCTGGAGGAGGGCATGGCAACCCACTCCAGTATTCTTGCCTGGAAACCCCCCATGGACAGAGGAGCCTGGTGTGCTACAGTCCATGGGGCCTCAAAGACAAGATGGAGTGACTAAGCGCAGCCCAGCCTCCTGCCGATTGTCTGCAGATGGCTTCTGGGTGCCTGGGGCAGCGTCTGATACAGGAATAAGTTGTTGTTATTGTTGCTCAATCGCCAAGTCGAGTCTGACTCTTTGCAACTCCATGGATTGCAGAACGCCAGGCTTCCCTGTCCTCCACTATCTCCCAGAGTTTGCTGATACTGTGGGAGTAAGTGTCTAATACTAATTCACCCAAGTTCACCGAGTGCACGTATGAATAAAGGACCGTGTCGGAAGCATCGCTTGGCAGGTGAGAAAACAAGCTCCTGAGCTCACTTGGCCAGTGTCATCCTCTCCCCAACCCCCACCCCTACCTTGTGAATCCACTGGGCCTCCTCCTTCCTCCAGTCCATGTCTTGCCTTTGACTCTGCCGCCCAGACAGCCCGGGGTCATTTCCCACGGAGTCGAAATTGAGAAGTTGCCTGGGGGTGGGGGAGGGTGTTGAGGGAGGCCAGGGCCTGGAGGTCAGGTTAGGGCAGTGGTGTGCTTGGCTGACAGGTAGGTCACCTGGCTCTGGGCCCAGGCCACGCCCGGCGTAATTACCTAATTACCGTAATTACCAGACAGGAGCCAAGCTTGCTGCTGGACCGCGCCCACGGGGATCCGATGAGCAAGGCCTGGGGCGCGGCGCCTCCGCTCCCCGCGGGACGCCGCGTTGGCTTCGGGGCTGAGAAGTCCAGCAGGCCGGAAGCCTGGGGGCCCGGCCCTCCAGGGAGGGGCACTGGGGAGGCTCTGAGGCCACATCCCACATCCCACTGGCTTGTCTGTTCTGGTTCTGGCAGATTCTTGGGCCTGGCTCCCCTTCCCGGCAGGCGCTGCTTCTGGGTTCCCGGCTCTGACAGCTAGCTAGGCAGTCACTCGACCTCGCCAGGCCTCGGACTCCTCATCTTTATGGGTTCGTTGCCAGGATTAAATGAACTGATCTGTGTACAGCTGGAAGCCAGTTTTCTTAATAACATTATTAGGGACCAAACCCGGTTCTTGGCACCTCATACACGCAGAGGGATGAACTTGACAGATGAGGAAGGGGGGGCAGAATTTGGGGACCAGTGTGGGGTCTGCAGACCCTTCCTGGGGTCCCCACCCCCTCTTCCGTCTGTCTCCCTCCTGCCTTTGGCAAGACTCCTCCCAAGGCTAACACCACCTTAGATCTGCCATCCTGGCTAGCGCTGAGATTGTCTTTGTTTCATGCCGTATGGGGCCGCAGAGCCGTAATTAGCCTAATAAGGAGCCTGCTGCACGCACGTCTGCGCTTGGGCTCCGCTCCGACAGCTACCCGGTAATTTGCCAGACCGCTCGACTAAGGCCTTTGCCTGGACAGGTCCCACCACTAACCAGGCCAGGTTCGGGCGGGGCGGTAATGATGTTATTTTTCAGGCTTCCCGCCCCCACTCGTGTGAGAACCCAGCCCCAGGGGCAGGGCCATTTCCACTAGGGAATAAGCTTCAGGGCACCGGGCTGCGAGGACCTATGACAATCGGAGGGGAGAAACCGCCCCCCTAACGCGGAGCCAGCTTCTGGCTCTGGTCTGCTCAGGTGGGGAGGTTGGCTGGATAGTGGGGAGCTGCCCGGTGTGGGGGCCAGCCCTTCAGCCAGCAGGAATGGCCTTGGAGGAAGTGGCCAGTGCCCTTGGGCTGTGCAGCAAGTGGCCAGTGCCTCTGGGGGCTGCTCACATCCCCAGGGCCCACCCAGGACCCTCTGAGCCACCTTTGTCCTGGGGTCACAGTGTCAGGTAAGTGGCCCAAAGTCTCCAGACACTGGAGAGACCAAGCAGAAAGCCCAAGTTTTAGAAGCCACGAGTCAGGAGGTAGAGACCTCACCATGACGCCCATCTCCAAGCCTGCCCAGGGCAGCCACATATGCCCCCGTGGGCAGAAGGGCCCTGTAGCCAGGCCTGGGAAGCACAGGGCCAGCCCAGATGCCTACAAAATGCTCACTCACTGGGCTCTTTGATCCGCCCCACTGGGCGGGCCTGCATCAGCAAAGAGGTTTCCATGGAGACGGTGCTGAGGGAGACAGCCCCACCCCCAGTCCTACCCTGAGCATCTTGTGTGTCCTGGGCAGAGCCCTGCTCGCTCCCCTTCCCAGCCTTCCGGAGGAGGTGGCGCCAAACCCCCCACCCCCACCCCCGCTGCCTGGTTTACCCAATCCCCCTCCGACAGAGCAGGGCTCCCTTTGGAAATGGAAGGGGTCCCTTAGCCCAGCCCCTTCTGAGAAGGAAAGCTCACCAGGCTAGGTATCTGCTCCCTGCATTTTCTAGAGTCCATGTGCCAAACCATCAGAGAAACGGGCCCACGCAGGTGCCGGGCTGGCCCCAGAAGGTCCTGGACACTCGCTGCTCCGGGTCCAGGCCCAGGCCTGCTGCCTTTATACCCAGACCTGGCCCAAGGTGCTGAAGACTAACTGCCATCCATGGGCTGGGTGCCAGACAGGGGTGGGCTGAGTCAGAGTGGCTCGCCTGTGTGCATGTGCGGGGTGTGCCTGCTGTATGCCCCAGGGGCGCTGGCCACTGGAAGGGAGGGTCCTGTGGCCCAGGCAATCGTTGGGCCTCAGGCCTGGCCTGTCCTGGCACACCAGGCAGGGAGGAGCTGAGAGCCTGGCTCTGAGCCCCATACCTCCTTGCCTGGTTCTCTCAAGGGGCCTTTTCCTGAATGACCTTCGCAGCTTTCATGATCCCTTTGTTCTACTGTGCTACCGTGGAGAGGGTGGTTCAGACCACCGAGCATCATCAGTGTGGCCTGGACCTACAGGCCACTCAAGTGGTTCTCAGTACTTACCAGGGGTGGTCCTATTCCTAGGCCACCCTCCCCTCCCTCTGCCTGGGGTTTCTCAGTGGGAAAGGGATGTCTTCACAGTCATTCTCTCCCAGCATCGCTGGAGTGAGGGCCACCTTCACTTTTTTTTTTTAATTGCTCCCATTACTTTTTTTAAATTTTAAGATATAAAAAAATATGAACCATTTTTAAAGGTTTTATTGAATTCATTACAGTATTGCTTCTGTTTTATGGGTTTTTTTTAATTTTTTGGTCACAAGGCATGTAGGATCTTAGCTCCCTCCAGGGATTGAAACCCCACCCCCTGCCTTGGAAGGTAAAAAGTCTTAACCATTAGACCACTGGGAAAGTCCCCCACCTCCACTTTCATGTTTGTATTTTAATTGGGGAAGGGGCAGTAAACCTCTAAGCCCGCATGTGAGGTGGTGATTAGGATGAAAAGAAAACAATAATGAAGAGAAGGGGACCTGAGTGGGGGGTGCTCAACAGCCATAAAGGGGTTGATCAGGAAGGCCTCCCTCAACAGGTGATGTTTAAATAAGGACCTGGACCAGGTGAGCTAAGGAGCCTAGCAGATACCTGGGCAGAGTTTCCAAATAGAGAAGGGCAAGGCAAGCTGCAGAGGTTGATGAGGCTGGTGAGAGGAGGGCAGAGGGTGATGAGGCCCATGGGCTAAGAAGAAATGTATCTGGTCTTAGGATTCAGTTCAGTTCAGTTCAGTCGTTCAGTTGTGTCCGACTCTTTGCAACCCCACGAATCGCAGCATGCCAGGCTTCCCTGTCCATCACCAACTCCTGGAGTTCACTCAAACTCATGTCCATCGAGTCGATGATGCCATCCAGCCATCTCATCCTCTGTCGCCCCTTCTCCTCATGCCCCCAATCCCTCCCAGCATCAAAGTCTTTTCCAATGAGTCAACTCTTTGCATGAGGTGGCCAAAGGACTGGAGTTTCAGCTTCAGCATCAGTCCTTCAATGAACACCCAGGACTGATCTCCTTTAGAATGGACTGGTTGGATCTCCTTGCAGTCCAAGGGACTCTCAAGAGTCTTCTCCAACACCACAGTTCAAAAGCATCAATTCTTTGGCGCTCAGCCTTCTTCACAGTCCAACTCTCACATCCATACATGACCACTGGAAAAACCATAGCCTTGACTAGACGGACCTTTGTTGGCAAAGTAATGTCTCTGCTTTTGAATATGCTATCTAGGTTGGTCATAACTTTCCTTCCAAGGAGTAAGCGTCTTTTAATTTCATGGCTGCAGTCACCATCTGCAGTGATTTTGGAGCCCCCCAAAATAAAGTCTGTCACTGTTTCCACTGTTTCCCCATCTATTTGCCATGAAGTGATGGGACCAGATGCCATGATCTTAGTTTTCTGAATGTTGAGCTTTAAGCCAACTTTTTCACTCTCCTCTTTCACTTTCATCAAGAAGCTTTTTAGTTCCTCTTCACTTTCTGCCATAAGGGTGGTGTCATCTGCATATCTGAGGTTATTGATATTTCTCCCAGCAAGCTTGATTCCAGCTTGTGGTTCTTTCAGCCCAGAGTTTCTCATGATGTACTCTGCACATAAGTTAAACAATCAGGGTGACAATATACAGCCTTGATGTACTCCTTTTCCTATTTGGAACCAGTCTGTTTTTCCATGTCCAGTTCTAACTGTTGCTTCCTGACCTGCATACAGGTTTCTCAAGAGACAGGTCAGATGGTCTGGTATTCCCATCTCTTTCAGAATTTTCCAGTTTAAGATGTGGTGCATACATACAATGGACTATTACTTAACCATAAAAAAGGATCAAAACTGGGTCATTTATAGAGATTTGTGACTTAGTTTCTGTGGATGGACCTAGAGACTATCATACGGAGGGAAGTTAAGTCAGAAAGAGAAAAAGAAATAGTGTATATTTAACCCATATATGTGGAATCTAGAAAAATGGTACTGATGAACCTATTTGTAAAACAGAAATAGAGATGCAGACATAGAAAATGGACATGTGAACATGGGCAGGGAGGGGACTGTTGGATCAACTGGGAGAATAGCATTGACATATATAAACCACCATGTGTAAAATAAGCAGTGGGAAGCTGCTGTATAACACAGAGAGCTCAGCTCGGTGCTCTCTAATGACCTCGAGGGGTGGGATGATGAGGTGTAGGGAGTGGGAAGAAGAAGGTTGGAAACAGCATTATTATCTATGTGTGTTGTTGTTATTTAGTTACTAAGTCCTATCCGACTCTTTTGTGACCCCATTGACAAAGGCATGCCAGGCTCCTCTGTCCATGGGATTTCCCAGGTAAGAATACTGGAGTGGGTTGCCATTTCCTTCTCCAGGGGATCTTCCCGACTCAGGGATCGAACCCACGTCGGGGGTCTCCTGCATTGGCAGGCGGGTTCTTTACCACTGGGCCACCAGGGGAGTGGGAGGGAGGCTCAAGAGGGAGGGCATGTATGTATACATATAGCTGACTCATGTTGTTGTACAGCAGAAACTAACACCACATGGTAAAGCAATTTTACTCCAATGATAATAATCATAAGAATAATGAAAAAAGGAGAAGACATGTATGTAATTTCACCCAGGGCCCAGCAGAGCTCCTAAAACCTTTGGAATGTCCTGAGTGGTGAGTGTCTTCTGTTCTTCATCAGGAGCCCTTGGAGCCCAGCTGAATTTATGCCAATGGGGTGACTGAGGATGGGGTCAGCATCAAAACCAAGAATAACCTCTTGGTTACTTGGAACTTGCAGCCCCACCCACTGACCCCTGGGAAAGGGTTTAGTAAAAGTTATTTAGTCATGTCCGACTCTTTGCGACCCCATGGACTATACAGTCCATGGAATTGTCCAGGCCAGACAGAACACTGGAGTGGGTAGCCATTCCCTTCTCCAGGGTATCTTCCCAACCCAGAGATCGAACTCAGGTCTCCCTCATTGCATACAGATTCTTTACAAGCTGAGCTGCAAGGGAAGCCCAAGAATACTGGAGTGCGTAGCCTGTTCCTACTCCAAGGGATCTTCCCAACCCAGGAATCGAATCGGGGTCTCCTGCATTGCAGGTGGATTCTTTACCAACTGAGCTATCAGGAAAGCCTGGGAAGGGGGTTGGGGCTACAGATTAAGCTCTATAAAAACTCTTTAACGAGGAGATGGGATGAGCTTCAGGGTGAGTGAGCATGTCCACCTGTCGGGGTGTGATGCAGCCCAGCTCCACAGGGACAGAAACACTGGCTCTTGGACCCCTCCAGACCTCCCCCAATGTACCTCCTCACCTGTTTCCTTTAAACGCCATTTACATTAAACTGGTGCTTGTAAGTCAGTGTTCCTCTGAATTCTGTGAGCAGCTGTAGCAAATTAATTGAACCTGAAAAGCAGGTTTCGAGACCCTCCAATTTATAGCTAGTTGGTCAGAAGCACAGGTGACAACCTGGGCTTGGGACTGTCTGAAGTAGGGGCTGTCTTGCAGGACTGAACCCCTAACCTGTGGCATCTGGTGCTCTCTCCTGGTAGATGATGTCAGGAGGGAATTAAATTTGTTGCAGGAAGGGGGATCCCTTCCAGGGCCCAAGAGTAGGCTGTTGTCTAACATTCGGAAATGAATTGTCCAAGGAGATACACATGCTGACAAAGCAAGAGACTTTATTGGAAAGAGGCTCCTGGGCAGAAAGAAGGAGATTAAGAGAACCCAGGAGGACTGCTCTGCCATGTGCCTCCCAGTCTTAAGTTTTATGGTGATAGGGTCTGGGATTAGGGTCTGGGTTGTCTCTGACCAATCATCTTGCTTGGCCCGTGGGAAGGGACCTTGGGCTTGGGACTGAGTCTTCTGAAGAGTTGACTGCCTCACATGCCTCTGGGACAGTCCTGTGCATGCGTGCTAAGTTGTTTCAGTCATGTCCAACTGTGTGTGACCCCATGAACTGTAGCCCTTCAGGCTCCCCTGTTTACGGGATTCTCTAGGCGAGAATACTGGAGTGGGTTGTCATTTCCTTCCCCAGGGGATCGTCCCAAGCCAGGGATCAAACCTGGGTCTCCTGCATTGCAGGTGGATTCTTTACTGTCTGAGCCGCCAGGAAAGTGGTACAGAGATGCTGGGCAGACAATGTGGGCCCAGGTTCCCCTAGGTAGCCACAGATAACAAAGGCCCTGGAAAGGCAGCTTCAGTCAGGGAAGGCGGAAAGGCTCAATGTGGGGGTGGGGGGTAGTGAGGGGTGGAGGGGGCTGAGCGCAAAGCCAGCAGGACCCAGTGCTTCCCTCCCCCAGCCAGCAAGCACATGTTCCAGACAACCAGCCTGGGATGGGAGCTGTACCCCCCACAGCAGGAAGCCCAGGGTGGAGCTAGGGAAGCAGACACCAGACAGCTTGTTATCTGGAATTCTCTGCAGGGCAGGCCTCCCAGGGAAGGAAGAAACGCTCTGGCCCAGCCCACAGCATTGACAGGGCCTCATCCAAACAGGGGACGGGAAATGTGGGGAAGCTACTATGGAAAAAGCTTGCACTGAGGGGTCGGGCCAGCATCCCCGTGATCCATCCTTTCTTTCTTGGGGACCCTTGCAAGCCCAGCTCCTTCCACCAGAACCGAGGCACAGGGCCCAGGCCCCAAGGAAGGGAGTAAGGGTGGCTGTGGGTGGTTTTCCGTTTACTTTCTCTGCACAGCACTGTCGTCAACTCCAGCAGATGGCCTCCCCTGGCCCCCGTGACGTCTGGGGACACAGAAGTCCCTGATTCTCTGAGGGCTTCTTCTGCTGGGAACCACCCTGGGGGAGAGCCTCCGCTCCGGGCTTGGTAATGTCTTCAAAGCTTCAAAGACTGCAATGAAACCTGGTGCCTGGCAAGTGATGGCTCATTAACTCTGGCCCCATAATAATTATTATTTTTTTAATTAATTTATTTATTTTGGTTGGGTTGGGTCTTCATTGCTGTGCAGGCTTTTCTCTAATTGCTGAGACCTAGGGCTACTCTGTGGTTGTGGTGGGGGGCTTCTCATTGCGGTGGCTTCTCTTGTTGCAGAGCATGGGTTCTAGGTCACACGGGCCTTAGTAGTTGTGGTTCCTGGGCTCTAGAGCACAGGCTCAGTAGTTGTGGTACCTGGGCTTACTTGCTCTGCATTGTGTGTGATCTTCCTGGATCCAGGATTGAACACACCCATGTCTCCTGCATTGGCAGCTGGATTCTTTACCACTGAGCCACCAGGGAAGACCCTGGCCCCAGAATTCTTGTCTCCAGACAGAGAATGACAGGCCCAGAAAGGGTGTCATCATGCTTTCCAGCTACTGTAACAAAGCAGTACAGACTGGGTGGTTTATGAACAATAGAAATACACTCTTCACTGTCTGGAGGCTAGAAGTCTGAGATTGAAGTACCTATAGGGTTGGGTGAGGGACCTCTTCTGGGTGGCAGACTTCTCACTGTGTCCTCACAAAGGCGAAAGGGACAGTCTAAGGAGCTCCACATCTCTTATAATCTCTAATGAATAATCTCTAAACCCATTGATGAGGTCTTCATGACCTAAACACCCACCAATAAACCATCACACTGAGTGTACAGATTCCAACATGTGAATTTGGGGGGGACACGATGCTCAGACCATAGCAAAGGAGGTAGAGAGAGACTGGGCCACCTGAGCTACAGACAGTAGACTGGCTGTCTTCCCAAGTGCCCAGGGCATGAAGGCCACTGGGAGAGTAAACTCGGGGTGGTGATGTGTTGCCTGCCTGGGCTCCCTCAGTGGGCCCCACTATATCTATTCTTTCCTTAATAATGGAACCCTTGATTTTGAGAGTGGCACATGGCTATCTGAACCAATTCTGACCAATGGAATATGAGTGGCATCACCAAGAATAACTTCCATTCCAGGAATTAGGTGTTTTTTTCTTTTTAATTTAATTCAATTTTCTTTTCCAGGAAGTAGTTTTAAAAGGATAGGGCAAGTCCTTCCTCCCTTTTTATCCTTCTGCTGCTAGAATGTCAACATGATGGCTGGAGCTGAAGCAGTCATCTTGGGCGATGAGATAATCCTAGGAATGGAAGCTGCACATAGGTGATCCTGGGAGGGGTGGAGCCAGAGCCTCAATATGCTGCAGCCTCCTTAACAGACCTTCCTCCTCACACATGGAGAAACTGGTGTCTTGTTTAAGTCACTGTTGTTTTAGGATATCTTTCACTCACAGCTGAAGATAGTCGTAGCTGCTATACCACTCTCAGAGGTTTTAGAGTGAATTACATTTCTCATGAAAAAAGTCAGCCAGTGATTACAAGTGATCTCACTGCACAGGAGCACCATAGCTAAGCTCAGGCAATTTACTTAGGGATGACCCTGGTCTTGTCAGGGACAAGGCCTCCTACATGTGGCCATGTTACCATGACTGTGGTGACAATGGTGTGTGTCTGTGACTTGTTCAGTCACTCAGTCGTGTCCAACTCTTTGTGACGCCATGGACTGCAGCAACCCAGGCTTCCCTGTCCTTCACTATCTCCCAGAGTTTGCTCAAACTCTTGTCTGTGGAGTCGATGATGCCATACAATTATCTTGTCCTCTGTCATCTGCTTCTCCTCCTGCCCTCAATCTTTGTCAGCATCAGGGTCTTTTCCAATGAGTTGGCTCTTCGCATCAGGTAGCCAAAGTATTGGAGCTTCAGTTTCAGCATCAGTCCTTCTAATGAATATTCAAGACTGATTTCCTTTAGGATTGACTAGTTTGATCTCCTTGCAGTCCAAGGGACTCTAAAGAGTATTCTCCAGTGCCACAGTTCAAAAGCATCAATTCTTTGGCGCTCAGCCTTCTTTATGGTCCAACTCTGGAACTTACAGGCACGCAAAAGAAGGAAACCAGCTCAGGTGTCCAGGGGCAGACGGAGCACCCTTTTACTCTCCTCCCCTCTCCAACCCCCCTGGAAATGGCAACTGAGCACAATCCCAAGCAGACCTGAGGGATGGGCAAGGGGCACAGGTGAGTAACGGTGGGCTCCTGCCTGACATACTTTCAGAAAATAAAAACAGGCATGACTGTATAGATTTGTAAGCCAAGGTAGAGGAGACTGCAGCTCAGCCCGTGTGCAGGAGGCAGCCCAGGTAGAGGTGCTAGGCTCCCCAGCACCTAGGGAGGCTGTGAGCTCAGTCTGCAATTGAGGAACAGGACTGGCTGGGGGCTTTCCTGCAGGGAAGGGGAGTGATGGTGGAGGGACTGTCCACAGAGCCTCAGGGTGAGCACTCCGCTTACTTGGAAGCTCCACCAGAAGGCTGGCATTGTCCGGTTTGGGCTTGGAAGTGACCCTGAGGGTATCACTGGCCAGGTCTCTGGGGTGAAGAGGCCCAGCCCCCTCCACTGAAGGCTACGGATAATGTATTACCGATGAGTCACTCTTTGGACGGAGCTGGAGCCAGTCTTCTCGGGAAGGGGAGAGGCCTGCTGAGGAAACAGCCCTAGACCACAGGGGGAGCCTTGCTGGCTGTCCAATCACCTCAGTCTCGGATGTGCAAACTGGCAACTGAAAGAGATAGTCACCACAAGAGAGAAGGACCCGGATTAACCAAGTAAGAGCCGTCCTGGGAAGACAGATAATAAAGGCGATGAGCAGAACTTAGAAATCATAGTTAATATCTCAGATGTTTGAGGAGGTACTGCATTCACAAAACAAGAACAAGTAGCCAGAAAAAGGAAAAGTCAGGGAACAAGAAAAAGTTCAGAGAGATTAAAAATGTGATTGTTATACAAAAAATCAGGAAAAGGACTGGAAAACAGAGTCAAGGAAACTTCCCAGAGTAGGGCAAAAAGATGAAAAATATGAAAGACAGTTAAGAGTTGTGTGGTGTCAGTCCAGGATGTCCAAAATATGTCTAATATCAGTTCAGAAACTAATAAGATTCAGCTTAAGCAGTGCTTAGGGAGAAATTTATAGCTTTAAATGTCTACATTAAGAAAGGGATTTCCCTGGTGGTACAGCAGTTAAGATTCTGTGCTTCCAATGCAGGAGGCACAGGTTCTATCCCTGGCTGGAGAATAGATCCCACAAGCCATGAGGCCAAAAAAAAAAAAAAAAAAAAAGAAAGAGGAAAAACCTCCAAATCAATAATCTAACATCTAATCTTCCAGCTAAAAACACTGGGGGAAGAAAGGAGCGAAATAAATCTTAACAAGGCAGAAGGAAAAAAATAATAAAGATTACAACAGAAATTAGTGAAACAGAGAATCTAAAAACAATAGAAAATTCAGTGAAACCAAAAGCTGGTTCTTTGAAAAGTTCAACAAAATTGACAAACCTTTAACTAGATTGACTAAAAAAAAAGAAGATTCAAATTACTAGAATCAAAAAGGAAAGAGAGGACATTACTACCAACTTTATGGAAATAAAAAGGATCATAAAGGAATACTATGAACAGCTCTACGTCAGCAAGTTAGAAAACTTAGATGAAATCAACCAACTCCTAGAAAGATACCAGTTACCAAAACTGACTTAAAAAGAAATATATGGGGCTTCCCTTAGGGCTCAGTGGTTAAGAATCTACTGTTAATGCAGGGTACACAGGTTCAATCACTGGTCTGGGAAGATCCCACATTCCTCAGGGCAACTAAGGTACGCACAACTACTGAGCCTGTGCTCTAGAGCCCGTGCTCTGAAACAAGAGAAGCCACCATAATGAGAAGCCCCAGCACGGCAACAAAGAGTAGTCCTGGCTTGCCGCAACTAGAGAAAAGCCCTCGCAGCAACGAAGACCTAGCACAGACAAAAAATAAATAAAGAAAATTATTAAAAAATCATTTGCCAAAATCCAACACCCCTTCATAATAAAAATTACTCACAAAGCTAAGAAACAGAAGGAAATATCCTCCACCCAACAAAGGCATCTGTGAATCACCCACAGGTAGCATCGTATTTGGTGAAAGACTGGACCCTTCTCCTCAGATCAGGACCAAGACTGCTTTACCACGTTTATTCAAAGTGTGCTGGAGACTAAGCTGTGTAACTGTCATCACTGGACATAAGAATGCCTGGTCAACCATAATACCATTTCAGGAAGTGCTTCCTGGGAATGCCAGGGGCAGAAATCCAGGGAAGGGGGTCAGAAATCCAGGGAGGGAGGAACTGCTGGGATGTGTCTGGCTGGTGTTGAATGCTTATAGTTTTTTGTTTGTTTTGTTTTGGGGTTATTTTTTGGCCTTGTAGCATGTGGGATCTTAGTTAGCCAATCAGAGGTAGAGTCTGTGCCCCCTGCAGTGGAAGCCTTTAATCACTGGATCACCAGGGAAGTCCCTGAACACTTACGTTTTAAGCGTTTTTCTGGATGTTATATTATATTCACAATAAAGAGGGAAAATAGGAGGAGAGAGATGAGAGCAAGTGTGAAACCCTTCCATGTCATGTTATTGGAGGCAGATGTGGATTTGAGACTTTTTCCCCTGGTTCATGGTCATATTTGAAGATCTCTTCCCCACCCTGACCCCCTCATCCTCCCCCAGGAGAGGGGACCCTCTTGAATATTGCTCCTACATCGCTGCCACCCAGGCAGACTCAGCCTCTGACCCAAACTAGACGTTCTGTGCTGGCCAGCCAACCATGCCCAGCTGTCTTCCTTAGACATACGTCTTCCTGCCTCTTCTCAGGCAAAGTCATCCTATTTTTTGTTTGTTTTTAATTTTTTTTCCCTTGGTTTTTAAAATTGAAAAAAAAATTTTTGCAAGTTCATCTTAATTGGATGTTAGGTAGTGTGGATTTTACCAGACTGGAGGCTCGATATTTTTGTATTTTGAGAAATATTTTTGAGGTTTTTATTCTAAGATGCAAATAAGTTACTCAGAGTTTTTTGATCTTTTTTGGTCTTGCTTTTGTGATTTGTCAGGTGAGTTTGGAGCTGAGCTCAGCCTAGACCGGAGAGTCTGGTTTAACCCTGAGCACCCACCCACCCCTGTTTCTCAGTGAATCTGTTACTCAGTGAATGTGAGGTTCCAGTCTGGCTGGTGAAGGTGGAGCCCTATGTGAACACCCAGCACTGGTCTTTTCTCCTTACAGTGCTCTTCACAGGCATGTGCGAGTGCCCCCAGGGAGCACTCTGCACACCCTCACGGCTCTGTCTTGGCAGCAGTCCCCTTGGGGTCCTCTGTCCTAAGAACTCTAGCTGCCTTTATCTCCTTGGATGTCCAGCTCCATCTTCTGAATTTGGGGAGCCCTCTCTGTTCATCCAGTAGGCCCCTTGTGTGCTCTGCAGCCCATAAACCTCTCGGGCAGTGAGTGGGGCCACCACGGGGCTCACCCATCCATTTCCCATCTCCCAGGGACCACCGTCCTTCCTTGACCAATGTCCTGTTGTTCACGAGCTTGTCTGGTTGTGTTGGTAGTTTCAGGAGGGAGGGTAAATCTGACCTGTGCAACTCCATCCTAGGTGCACCCCTGGTAGGTGGGCTGTACCACGGGTGGAACAGGACAGAAGGTTCTGAGCACAGGGCAGGCAGGGGTCTCAGAATTTCTCTCTACTGCCTTTTTTCACAGGCAGGAGCTGGGGAGGGAGGAGGCCTGAGGAGACAAAAGAGTACAGGGGAGAGAGGAGAGCCAGAGGATCAGGGGACCCTGCGTGATGTCAGCAGCACAGAGGCCCAGAAGCCCCTTGACCAGAGGGCCGGGTGAGCCCCAGCACGGCTCTGGCATTCAGGCTGTGGTCCATGCCTAGGTGAGGTGACCAGGTCCTCGCTTTTGATCGCCAGGGAAATATGATTCCCTGGGTCCACCCCACTGAGATTCGCCTCCATAACCCTTCTTTCAAAGTCACCCCTCTTCTCAGGCCCCAGTGCTGGGTCAATCCATCCAAGGCCAGCCTCTCGGCCTTGGTCCTGCTGGCCTCTCTAGTTCACAAGCCTGAGAACAGTCCGTTTGTTTGGGTAAAGCCAGAAACCCTCAACAATTCTCTGTCCTGAAATTCTCAAGAAGAACTTGTTTGTTTTTAACTTGAGCCTCTGCCTGGAAAATCTGAGTGACTTCAGCGACAAAACCCTGGACACCAGTGCGTGCATGTGTGCTAAGTCACTTCAGTTATGTCCAACTCTTTGTGATCCCATGGACTGTAGCCTGCCAGGCTCCTCTGTCCCTGGGATTCTCCAGGCAAGGATACTGGAGTGGGCAACCATTCCCTTCTCTGGGGGAATCTTCCCTACCCAGGGATCAAACTTGGGTCTCTTATGTCTCCTGCAGGTAGGTTCTTTGCCACTAGGGAAGCCCCCTAGTACCAGTAGGATATTCAAATGAACCACACAGACCACTGACCCCCACCTTTCTCTGAACTTCATCAGGACGTGCAGGGCTGTCTGTGCTGAGGCAGAAGACTGGCCCACAGGGAAGTTCAGCCTTTGCTGATGGTGGCCTGGCTTCTTGTCCTAGTGCTTCCACAACATGGGACAGGGCTCAGCCCCTATTCTCCCTGGACGGATGTGTCTGGCTGTTGGTTTCCTTAGACCACATGGCAGGCCCAGCCACCCCACGCCAGGCCGAGACTGCCTCCCTTTTGGGGTCTCCCTTGGCCTGAGCATACTGCAGGGCCCGGGAATGCCGGCCTTCCATCCTCCTTCCTTCGCTGCCCTCCAGAGGACAAAGACAAGCATCCAGGCTCCTCTGCCAATGGTGGCTGCCCCGTGTTCACTGGGGCTATGACAGCCCAGTGCCCTGGTCAGCACTTGTCTCTGCGGGTGAGTGTGCTTGGTTTCTCCCTGCTAGTGGGTATGCTTGGATTCTAGAGTCCTTGAAGGCCCCAGGGATCATCAACTAAGACACGCCCACACTGGATGCTCAGCCTGAGAGGTCTTCCCAAGCCCTCAGTCTGGACACAGGCTGGCCTGGCTGGAGGAGGGCTGATGCTGGTCATCATCTTTGGCCCCAAGCCAGTCCCTCAGGGATGCAGCCACCGCAGCTGCTCCTGCCCATTCCATGGGGGGTGATGTTCACCACGATCTGTCTCTCAGCTGCCCTCCACCCTGCAGGGTTCCCAGGCCCCAGACAGCTAGGAGACACAGCTCCTCACCTTTCTCTTTTGAGCACCTGCTGCATGCAGGGAAGATGCTATAGGCACTAAGGGAAGATAGAATGAGGCCCAATGAGTCCTACTGCAGGAGATTATGCCTGTCGGAGGATGGAAGGCCAGTATCCTCCTGACAGCTGGTACTGGAGCCTGGGGTAACACACATCGGCTCAGTGCCTTGCAGCCATGATCTTGTCCCAGGTGGCATCTTGATCATCCCTATTCTGCAGATGGAGAAGGAGGCTCAGAGGGTTTGTCTGCTTGCTCAGACTCACACAGCCAGACAGGCGCTGGCCAACACGGTAAAATGCCAGATCAGTCCCAGCAAGAGACAGGCAGGGAGGGTACACAGAGGAGGTGGCTTTGACCTAGGCTCCGGGGATGGGCTTGCAGACAGAGAACAGAGAGGAAGGGCGGAGAACAAAAGGCATAGACGAATCAGGGTGCTGGCTATCCACTGAGCCTGGCCCTGGGGTGTGTGGCAGGGGCAGGATGGGCTCAGGTCTGGGTACCCCCCGCCACCCCAGGTCGCAGGGGTGTGGAAGGTATTCTGCTAGGTAGTGACTCCTTCCATAGGGCTAGACCTGCTGGGGCCTGAAGCTGGTTATGAAGAGAAATCTAAAACAGGTTTGTGGGTGAGTCAGTAGCTGGGAGTGCACAAAAAAATAGGCCTCTTGGAGGTCTTCCCTCAGCTCCTGCAGATCGGGTGGCTGCCCACGCCTGCTTGCTGGACGGCCAGGACCACAGTGACCCAAGGACCAGCGGGAGCAGGTTTGCTGGGCCGCAGGGTGCCTTCCTGCGGGACCTGGCCTCACTGTTTTGTCTACAGTGCTGCAGGGGGTGGGGGAAGGGACGCTGGCCAAGGCTACATCTGAGACCTTGTTCCCAACCACAGACGGGGCGGGTTGGTCGGAAAATATTCCTTTCCTGAGACATAGAAGCTCAGCCTCTTTGAATCACTTGGCCACTTCCTTCCTGTGTGTGTCTTACGCACACTGGCTGGGGGACCGGGCGGGTTCAGGGTGTGTTGTTGTTGCTTGTTTTTAAGTTTATGTCTACTGTCTTGTTCCTTTTCAAGTTGCACGAGAGAGGGGTGGGGTTCGTCCTAAGAGGCCTTTGTCACTGAAGCGGATGTCGGAGATGACTTGGGTTTTCTCTGCAAGTGAAAAACCTCTACTTGTGAGAATGAAAAGGAAGAAGGGTCTCCTTAGGGCCACAGGTAAGGACCTTCACAGGTGACATCATGCTTAGTCTCAAATCAGCCTCAAGATGCAGGTAAGACAGATAAAGAATGTGAGGACCAGGGAAACTGTGGTTGCATCTTGGAGCCACTGTTTGCTGCATCTTAAGTCCAAGTTGTTCCTGGACATCCATGGGCCATGTCAACATTCCCTCCAGTGTCTGTGCCAGCGGGCACCCAGTCTTCCCCCACCCCTTGTCTCCGTTCTGCTAAATGTGTCTGCTAATGGTTTCCTGAGATCAAGGGAACTTTGGCTTGCCAGTGTTCCTTTCTCTTTAGGTAAACAGAATACAAAGGGGTTTCTCCAACATCCTTGGCTGTGACTCACAGGAGATGACACAATTCATGTGGCAACCCCATACACACACACACACACACAATTGTACACATGTATATATGCATATGTGTATAAACATGTGTACATGTGTAGACAAATGTTTATCTATAACGGAGATAATTTTCACAAGAAACACTGGCTGTATGTGCCCCGCACTCAGCCTCTCTGTGATACATGCACATTTTCTGTATAGTTGCACACACACAAACATGTGAATCTGTAACTGATGCAACATTTAGGAAACATCAACTCGCCCCATATATGATACACTTGATGTGTGATCTACCCCATTTTCTGCCAGCTGTCTCCTACTGAACTGTGTCCATACATTAGTGATCATAGTTGATGTGTCAATGGTTGGCAAGCACTGAAAGGGAAGTGGTTGTGTTGGTGGGCCTCATAGTCCCGCACCCCATGCCCTGGCACCTGCACTCCATGCAGTCAGGCATACCTCCTTGCCAACACTTGTTGTAATTTGATTTTTATTCTAGTTGGATCTAGTCTAGTGAGTGTGAACTAGTATCAATTGTGGATTTGATTTTTACTTCCCTCTCAGTTAATGATGTTGAACATCTTATGACCTCTTTGTTGAAATATCTATTCAGATCCTTTGCCCATTTTTAATTGGGTTATTTGAGTTTTAGTTATTGAGATGTCACGGTTCTTTGTATATTCTGAATGCAAGTTCCTTATCAGATACACGATTTGCAGTTTTTTCCCTCCCATTCTGTGGGTTGTCTTACTTTTGTTGCCTTTGCTTTCGGTGCTGTATCTAGTCTAACCCAAGGTAATGAAGATTTATTTCTGTTTCCTTCTAAAAGTTTTATAGTCTTAGGTATTTCATTTGGATTTATGTTTCATTTGGAGTTAATTTTTGTATACCATGTGACACCTCAACAACTGAGAGAGTCATTTCCTAGGCAGGTTGATAAGAAGTCTAGGGGTCCCCAAGGAAAGAGGGGTCTGGAATTCTCAAGGAGGAAGAAAGGACAAACTTTTTTTCCTCTACATTCTTTAGGATTATATAACAATAATGTATCCTGCCTGAGGACAGTCTCTGGATTAAACCTTCTGGCTAATTCTGTTATGTTAAAATGTAAATTATGGGAGTAGGTCTGGTGAGGTCTTTACAACCTCCAGACATTCTTTGGATTCATTGGATAGTATATAACTCCATTGCTAACCTACCTCTTCTGATGTCTATGTCAGAAGCTTTCTCTATCTCCTTTATACTTTAACAAAACTTTATTACACAAAAACTCTGAGTGATCAAGCCTCGTCTCTGGCCCCAGATTGAATTCTTCTCCTCTGGAGGCCAAGAATCCCGGCGTCTTTGAGTGGTTCAACAACAACCTTTCACAACCAAAGGGCCTTCAACTGATTGGGTGAGGCCCACCTGTTTTCCAGAGGATAATCTACTTTACTCAAAGTGTACTGATTCATATGTTAATCACATCTAAACAATATATTCACATATATATCCATATATACATATGTGTGTATGTGTGTGCTTAGTCGCTCAGTCGTGTCCAACTCTTTGTGACCCTTTCGACTGTAGCCTGCTGGGCTCCTCTATCCATGGGATTCTCCAGGCAAGAATACTGGAATGAGTTGCCATGCCCTTCTCCAGGGGATCTTCACAACCCAGGGATCGAATCGTGTCTGCTGTGTCTGTTGGATTGCAGGTAGATTCTTTACCCATTGCTGCTGCTAAGTCGCTTCAGTAGTGTCCGACTCTGTGCAACCTCATAGACAGCAGCCTACCAGGGTCCCCCATCCCTGGGATTCTCTAGGCAAGAATTCTGGAGTGGGTTGCCATTTCCTTCTCCAATACATGAAAGTGAAAAGACAAAGTGAAGTCATTCAGTCGTGTCCGACTCTTAGCGACCCCGTGGACTGCAGCCTATTAGGCTCCTCCATCCATGGGATTTTCCAAGCAAGATTACTGGAGTGGGGTGCCATTGCCTTCTCCAATATATATATATGTGTGTATATATATATATATATATATATACACACACATACATATATACATATACTGTGTGCCTGAGTAGTTGGGGCAAATTATGGACAACAGATAAGATATAAAAAACAAAAAAGCCCAACTGCCACTTCTGAAGAGCCTGGAGCAAAGCACATGCCCCCTGCACACACAGCACCACTCAACACAAATCACCTAAGCCCCACTCCGGCCCCACCCCTGGACCCACCCTGACCCTCACCCCATATAAGAAACCAGCTCGCCACCACCCACACCTCAGGGAGCAAGTAAGGGAACCTATTGTTTATTCTCACTGCCCCGCCTTCCCCGCTGCTGTAGCAGAGACCCACCCCACCCCAATAAAGCCTTGCCTAAATCTCTTGTCTGGCCTCTGATCAATTTCTATTGATTAAGGAGGCCAAGAACCCTGGTCGGTAGTTGGGAGGAGCCCACCCATAGGCCCCGAGGCAGCAGAAGGCACTCTGGTCCTGGCTGGAGGCCTCCACAACCTTCTAGGTCTGCAGGTGGGTCCCACACCCTGATGGCCTAGGACCCCCACTCATGGCCACCCCTGTCCTGGGTGTCTTGGCCCAGGCAGAGGTATGGAACATGAGACAGGGTCGGTTTGGGGCCCACTTTGGGAGATATGAAGCAGAGCTCAAGGGGAGAAAAGATAAGAGGCTAAAGAATCACACTTGAACTGGGCCCCACGTTGACTCTGATCAGCTTCTAAGTGCAGGGAAACGCTGCTCTTAGCAGCTAAGCAGCTGCATCCTCCTCGGGCCGGGGGGTCAGCAGGGAGATGAGACCCAGGTCGTTTCCAGTCCTCTTAGCCTAGTCCCAGCTGAGCAGAGCCCAGTGGGCATCAACATGACCTCATCCAGATGCCGAGTGCCTCTCCAGCCCCCACCCCTTGGCCTCCGGAGGTATGGGGACACTTGTCACTTCTCAGGGCACACTGGCCCTTCTCCTCTGGTCCCCACTGGGGCATGCGTTTGAGGTTAGCGGCTGTGTGCCTGGTGTCCAGCCACTCTTGGCTCTGCCCACCTCCACGTCCTGTGGCACCAGCAGCATCACTCAACAGCTGTTTGCGCACACCTGATGCAATGCTTCTTTTCTGAGGATGTGATCCTGCTGCTACTGCTGCTGCTGCTGCTAAGTCACTTCAGTCTTGTCCAACTCTGTGTGACCCCAGAGACGACAGCCCACCAGGCTCCCCCATCCCTGGGATTCTCCAGGAAAGAACACTGGAGTGGGTTGCCATTTCCTTCTCCAATGCATGAAAGTGAAAAGTAAAAGTGATGTGTCCGACTCCTAGCAACCCCATGGACTGCAGCCCACCAGGCTCCTCTATCCATAGGATTTTCCAGGCAAGAGTACTGGAGTGGGTTGCCATTGCCTTCTCCATGTGATCCTGCAAAGGGACTCAAAACAGTGAAGGCAAGTGAAGAAGGAGGGCTTGTGACCAAAGAAACACCTACTGCTCATCAAGAAGCACAATTTCAGGCTAGGGCTGTCCACTCCCACAGTGGGCAGTGCTGCTGCTGGAAAGCAGGATTCTGCTTCATTTTCTTAATGATATTTTTTTTGATGTGGACCATTTTAGAAGTTTTTGTTGAACTTGTTGCAATATTGCTTCTGCATGTGGGACTTTAGTTCCCTGATCAGGGATCGAACCTGCACTGCATGCATTGAAAGGTGAAGTCTTTTTAAATTTTATTTATTTATTATTTGTTTTTGGCTGCGGTCAGTCTTCATTGCCATTCGGGCTTTTCTCTAGTTGCAGCAAGGAGGGGCTACTCTCTAGTTGTGGTGCCTGGGCTTCTCTTGTTGCGGAGCACAGGCTCTAGAGCACAGGCTCAGTAGTTGTGGCACACAGGTTTAGTTGCTCTGCTGCATATGGGATCTTCCTGTACCAGGGATTCAACCCATATTCCCCAAATGGCAGGCTAATTCTTTACCACTGAGCCACCAGGGACACCCAGAAGGCAGTCTTAACCAATGAACCCCCAGGGAGTTCCCAGAATTCCGCTTTTGATGTTGTATTTGATATGCACACAGTCCGCTCGCATGGGTGCAGAAGTTCTCACTGGGCATCTTCATCCAGGCTCACACCAGCCAGGACACCCAAACAACACACACACTCTGCAGGCGGGCGGATGCTGCCTTGGAGTGTGGGTGACCAGACCCCAGTTCCCTGCCTCACTGTTCCCTTTACCTAAATCTGATTTCCAGCCCTTTTCAGATTGCTTTCCACGTCCTTCTGTCATGCATGTGTAAAATCTATTCACAACTTTATCAAAACATCTCTTTGGGAAAAAGTGAGCTTGGGAAGAAAGTGTGAACGTTGAGTCCTGTTTTTCCAAAAGACTCTCCATCTGCACCCCCACTGGAAGCAGAGTCATTTTCACGAGCTGCTTGGGAATTTCCTGTTTATTTACCCGGGCTTCCAGACAAACCGGGACTCCGGCCCCGCCTCCCCCCACGGCAGTCAACTTGGCACAAGGAGACGTCTGGCCCGGCTGGGGAGCTAAGAGTGACTCACCTCAAACCTTCCCACCCCAGCGGCCCCTGCCCACCGTGGGCTGCAGCAGATGGAGGCTCCGGGCACCTGGGACCAGAGGGAAACCCCCACAGGACACCTTCCAGCAAGAGAGAGGAGACAACCAGATCTCAGCCTGTAACAGAGCAGGCCTGTCGCCCCTCTATTCTCCCTGCAGCAGAATTGGGGGTGGCTGTGGAGGAAGGACTGTGCCCCCCTTTCAATGGCTAAGTCAGAGGTCTCTCTTGGTAACAGTCACATTGCACTTGAAAATATGTGGGTTATTTTCAAATATCTTTTGATATTAATTTCTAATATAATTCCACTGTGATAAGAGAACAGACTCTGTATGATTTCATCACCTTTAGACCAGGACATTTTTGCACCTTGTTTTACGCCCCTGGATATGTTCCAGTGTCTCCTGATTTATAGTCTATGGGAACTTGAATAGAATTTGTATCCTGCTGTTGTGTGAAAATTGTATAGATCTTTATTATATTGAATTGGTTCATGGTGCTTTTCAGATCTAACTATATACTTCTACTTCTCTGTCTAGTCTTTCTATTAATTTTTTGTGAGTCTGATATTGAAACTCCAGTTAAAAATCTTTATTTATTTACTTAAAAAATAATTGTAATATGTAGTGACTTTGTTCTGTATTTTCCAAGTTTCCTGTAAATGTTGTCATACTTTCATAATTTAAAAAAGAAGAAAAAAAAGAGAAACGTGCCCCTGAGACGGGCATAATGTGTACACAGGAGATCCCCAGAGAGACCAGAGACACCTCCCTGGGCAGACATGCTACCAGGCATGGACATGCGCACGCACATGCGCACGCACGCACACACACAGAGGCACTCATTCCCCTCAGCCAAGGCCTCCTGTATACTCACTTCCTCTTCCTTCCGTGAAGGCCACATCACAGCCAGGCTTGTGGCTGCCCTGCCAGGCCTGACACTGGGAGTCTTTTCTCTCGGAGGCTTGCAGGCAAGACCATCAGACAGGCCAGCCTCACCCCTGAATCCACTCTGGGGGCAGGGAGAGGGTTGCAGGGAGGGTTGGTCCCTTCCCCGCTGCTGCCCCTCCCGTTGCCTATGGCCTCCGAGCCCATTTTGAGCCCCTGCTGCTCTGCTCTACTATTTCTCAGACTTCAGTAGGTAATTCCACAGTCAGGAGGGAGCAGCCTCCATGGTCCAGGGCTGCGGAGGCCAGGAGGTAGATGGTCCCTCGGAGCAGGAAGCCACAGGGCCCTCAGCCAGCGTGTCCTGGGTCCCCCATGCCCCCAGCCCCACCAAGCTCACCCCGCCCACAGGCCTGTGGCTGGCGGAGCAGTCCAGTGACGGGTGATCAGCAGTGGCAGGTTCTCTTCAATTCTTTCCTTTCTCCCAGGTTGATTTCCATCTCAAGAGAAGTCCCAAGATTCAGAGGATTCAGACAGGAAGAGAGATGAATTCTAGGAACGGAGTTTTCATGATGGTTTAACTTCAACATAAGTGGAGATGGTCCTTCTCCCACCTCTGTGTGTGGGTAGTTGAAGGGGACACCTGTCCCTCAGGTCACTAAGCTGGGCTTGCCAGAGAAAATCCTGATGCCTACGTGCTGTGGACTCAGTTTCTATGTGACAACCCTGCATCCACAATTCCTACCTTAAGCCCTAATCTTCTAGGTTATGGGATGAAGAGGGGGCCTTTGGGAGGTCATGAGGGTGGGGTCTTCAAGAATGGGATTGGTGTCCTTTAAGGACAGCCCAGAGGAACTTCCTTGGTGGTCCAGTGGCTAAGAGTCTGGCTCCCAGTGCAGAGACTGTGGGTTTGATCCAACATGACACATGTCGTGCGGTGTGGCCAAGAATAAATAAATAAATAAAATACTAGGAAGTGGGCTCTCACCACACATGAACCTGCTAGCACCTTGATTGTGGGACTTCCCAGTCTCCAGAATCATGAGAAACAAATCTCTGCTGTTTATAAGCTGCTCAGGCTCTGGAATTCTGTTCTAGCAGCCCCAACAGATTACTACACCAGTTAAATTTGAGTGGAAAGTCAACGGAAAGCTGTTGTTAGTATAAGTATGTTCTAAATATTGTCTTCATCATTGATCAGAAATTCAGATTCAACTGGGTATCCTACATTTTATTTTTTCTTTCTAATCTGGCCACCCTACCCATACCTTCTGTCTGAGGCTCGTTTCTCCTCCAAGAAGCAGCTGACTGGGGGATGCGTATGGTCCTCTTCCCACAGGCCCTCTACCCTGCCAGGGGTCGCTCCTGGTGGGTCCTTCCCCTTCGTCAGTCCTCCCAGCCCTGCTGTTCTTCATTCTGCCCAGTTGGCCCTTCCCACCCCATCTGGCCCTGAGCCTCCGGGGACTGGCCTCCAGTGCTCCTGAAAGGTGTGCACCCTAGCCGTCCCTCTGTCCCCACTGTCCCCTGGCCTTGCCTCCAGCTCCTCCACCCTCTCTGGGCCTCTCCTCCAGCAGAGGTTCACCGAGTACTTTCTCAGCTCCAGGCCAGGTGGAGCGGGGAGCAGTGGGGGGAAGCAGGACTCCAGGGCCCAGACCATCTACAGGGTTTGCAGAGGGCCTTCTCCTTGCTGTGTTCTCACATGGGGGGAGTGGGGAGGTGGAGGGAGGTGGAAGGAGAGAGAGAGAGAAGCAGCTCTGGCCTCGTCTTATAAGGACATTAATCCCATCACAAGCTCCCCAACCCCATGACCTAATCACCCCAGAGGTCCCACCTCCAAATCCCATCATATTGGGGCATAGAATTTCCATATATGAATTTTGATGGGCACCCAAATATTCTGTTCATCACCATCTGTAACAGAAAGCAAAGACAAAGGAGCATCGCAACTATTACCCTACCACTTTCAGCAGACAGGGATCCCCAGCAAGCGTTCTTCACAGCCAGATTCTCCCCAGGGACTCGCTGCCCTCTCCTGAGGCACGATTTTCACCATCCACCCTTGGGCATCTGGGAGTCCAGAGCATCCACAGGAGATGAAACCCAATGGGTTTCATCCATGGTCACAAAGCACCTGCCATATGGCTGCCAGAATCACAATACCTGAAGCAGGAAATAAGCACAAACATTGACCAAGTAGGAAAGGGCCCTAGGGGTTTTTTTGGAGGGTGGACATGGTGGAGAGGAGCCTTCAAAAAATATTCAAAGGTTAAAGCTACTTTTAAAACATTTTTCCTTTAGAGGCAGTGATTTGTGATTATATCTATTGCATATCTCTTTCAGGCACCCAGAGAAGAACTTTTTAACACATGGTATCAAAAAATCTAACTGATGTCATTGATCATTTTTAAATAAAAACTTGTTTTTGAAGTGGATTGCTTGCTTGATTATTCATTTTGTTTCTCAGCAGGGAAATGAATGGATCTGACATATCCCCAACCCTCTTGTTGGTGGCAAAGAGATTGGTCTTTTTTTATCATAAACAAAGCGTTGAGGACTTCCCTGGTGGTCCAGTGGTTAAGACTTCACCTTCTATTGCAAAGAGTAGGGGTTTGATCCCTGGTCAGGCAGCTAAGATCTCATATGTTTTGCAACTAAAAAACCAAAACATAAAACAGAAGCAAAAAGAGACAACTCATTGGAAAAGACCCTGATGCTGGGAAAGACTGAAGGCAGGAGGAGAAGGGGATGGCAGAGGATGAGATAGCTAGATAGCATCACTGACTCAATGGACCTGAATTTGACCATTCCAGGAGATAGCTCACTCGGGGAGATAGTGGAGGACAGGGAACCCTGGCACGCAATAGTCCCTGGGGTCGCAGAGTCTGGCGTGACTTACAGACTGAACAACAATTGTAACAAATTTGATAAAGACTTTAAAAACAATCCACATCAAAAAAAAAATCTTTAAAAAAATTGTGTGTTGAGTCCAAACTTCTGATTTAATTACTGTTGGGTGCACCACAATCCGTTACATATTTCAGATCACAGAGCACAAACAGCAGCAGAATCTAGACCTACAGAATTAACCAGCCAGAATATTAGGTTTGAAAGATGTGCATGGTTGGTTTGCTAAAGACACCTTGCAGAGGTTTTTGTCCCCCTCTGTGTATAGGAAACAAAAGGATGAAAACCCTGCTGTGGATCTTCTGGCCGGCCTGATGTCTCAGGAAAGGGGACTTTGCCTGAGGGACCCTCCTTCACAGCCTCCTGGGAGCCTCAGGTCCTGACCACCAGGGGGCAGAACTGGGCACGCTGTGGTGCCTACGTGGCCACCTAGTCTGTCTCCAGGGAGGCTGGCAGGTTACCTTTTCTCTTTTCTAGAAGCAAATACAAAACTCACATGTAATCTCCAGCTGGGTCACCTGTGAAGGGCAGAATGAATACGTTTACTACTGTAGATGTTTAAAATGATTAATCAACAGATTTAGAATTAGTCACCAATCCAAAGGACACCTTAGCCTCCTGTTGGGGCAGTGTCATTTACACTTCCCAGGACTCTTTCCAGGTGGCACTGGTGATAAAGAATCTGCTTGCCAATTCAGGAGACATAAGAGATGAAGGTTCAATCCCTGGGTCAGGAAGATCCCCTGGAGGAGAGGAAATGGCAACCTACTCCACTATTCTTGCCTGGAGAATCCCATGGACAGAGGAGCCTCATGGGCTACAGTCCATGGGGTCGTGAAGAGTCTGATACAACTGAAGTGATTTAGCACAGCACACATAGGACCCATCACCTTCTCTGAGTCGCTTGCTTGTCCTTTGGGCTCTCCGTCCTCTCCTCCCAACCCCCCTCCTCAGGTGGCCAGGCTTCTAGAGGCAAAGGACACACACAAATCCCGTACATTCCTGAGTCCCACACACTCCTGGCCCTGTTTCCACACTGAGCGGTCATTCCACCAGCTGTGCTGCTTTTACTGAGATCTGCAAGTCCAAGCGTTCGGACCACACATTTGGACCTACTGGATATCAGGGCTCTGCCAGGGCGGAGGGGGCCCTAGGAAGGCAGGACTATCCCCATTACTTTGCCAGGGGGCCTTGACCACTTCCCTGGGGCTTGTTCTAAGACACCTCTCCTGCCAGAATGGGATCATGTGCCAGCCCTTGGTAGAGAGTGCAGACAGCGCTATGCATAGTCATGTGTGTTCCGCTCGAACAGGCTTGGGGCAGAGACAGCGGAGTGCAGTGCAGGGTGGGCCATGCTGTCTTCCTGGGGGCAGCCTGGGCTGGGGCAAGGACTTGCCTTTGGGGCCCCCAAGCAGGTGTGTCATCAACAGGTGGAGATCCATCAACCCAGAGAGGATGCTCCTCTTGGCCCCCCACCTCCAGTACAGGCCAGCACCGCTAGCTGCTGGACACATGGGCTTCCTGAGACCCCCAGCTTCCCCTCTCCCGGCGGGCATGTCTGGGACAAATGTAGAACTCAGGGCTGGTTGATGGCTCTGTGTGCAGCCCAAGGTGGATGTTGTTACTCTCACTGGGCCACGGTTTCTTGGTCCACAAG
Organism: Bos indicus x Bos taurus; assembly: GCF_003369695.1. Lineage (NCBI taxonomy): Eukaryota > Metazoa > Chordata > Mammalia > Artiodactyla > Bovidae > Bos > Bos indicus x Bos taurus. Next base: position 27,780,107 of record NC_040096.1, read on the forward strand.
CTGCCATGATGATCCTCTGTGGTGGTGTAAGAGTGGCCAGGCCATGCCAGGACATCCCCAAGCCTCCTGCAGGGGCTCCCTGAAGCCTCCCCTGGTCCTGGGACCCAGGGTGGAAGCGGCCACTGCCATAAGGCAATTGTCATTGTCCATCCTCTTGCCAGGAGCTTCTACAGTAATCGGTCACTGCCTCTTTCCTGACCCCAGGGGCAGGAAGCTGATCTGTCTTCTTCCCAGGCGGGTCCCCAGCGTGGGCGTGCCCAGACAGAGCAGTCTCCTGGTCAGGTCAGGTCAGTGTTTCTGTAAGGAATGCTCACTCCACCTGCCGGAATACCCTTAACCCCTTCTCCATCTGATGCAACTCTCCACTCCTTATCCAGAGATTCCTGCTTGGAGCCCAGCTGGGCTCTGGGAAATGCAGAGAGGGTCCTCAGCCCCATTCCCTGGGCAGCTGCCTGCTGGGCTCACCTGGCACACAGGGGAGAGCTCCTCTTCCACATGGAGGGGAAAGGTACCATCACACCCATGGGTTGTGCCCCCTGGGCATTGGGTGAAATCAGACAGACGACCTGATGTCCCAGAGCCAAACATGCAAGCAAGGAGATGCGCTTGTGTGACTGTGGCCAGGGAAGAGAACAGACGGAGCTCAGCTTCCAGGAGAAAGGGACCCATGGGGAGAGGGCAGAGGCAGGAAAGACAGATGGCACAGCTCTGTGCAAACACACCACGGGGCCTGCCCAGCCCTGTGCTTCTACACACATGCCCACTCAGGTGTGTAAAAGTCTGTATATGCCAGCAGTCCACGTCCACCCAGGCTGCTCCAGGGACAGGGTTGGTTGGAAGGTCAAGAGGGCTATTGCACAGGGATCCAGAAAGATGGACCGGGTATGCTCATGTCTCAAGTAACCAAAACCATTGCTGGTGGGACTGGAAATCCAATAAACATATTTAGAAACACTGTTTGGAATTTTTTTCTTTTTTTAGCCTTGCAAGATGTGGGATCTTAGTTTTCCAACCAGGGATTGAACCCACACATCCTGTGTTGGAGGTGTGGTGTCTTAATCACTGGATTACCAGGTAAGTCCCTGGAAATTTCTAGTAAAGTGAAAAATATACTTATTCTGTGGGCCAGGAATTTTGCTTCTTTTGTATTTTCCAGAAGAAATGAAACCTAGTGTCCACAAAACATTCACAAAGGCTCATGGTGGCTTTATTCATAATATCCCAAACTGGAAGCAACCTGTTCACTAACAGAAAACTGGATACACAAATTGTGGTACAGTCACATTGTCCAGCAATAAAACAGCTACAAATGACCAAGGCCCACATCAATCTGGGTGAATCCCCAAAACCTGTGCAACAAATGAGAACTGGCCCCAAACAGGACATATTTGGATTCCCTTTGTGTGTTTGTAAGGACAAAGCAAATCTAGAACAGCCTGGATAAGAGCTTATCCAGGTAGTGTCCAGGGAGTAGACATTTGTCAAAACGTGCCCAACTGTAGTTGAATTTGTTACAATATTGCTTCTGTTTTTTGGTTTTTTTTTTGGCCCCAGGCATGTGGGATCTTAACTCCCTGGCCAAGGATCTAACCTGCACCTCCTGTACTGGAAGGTGAAGTCTCAACTCCTGGACCACCAGGGAAGTCCCCATTTTGGGGATTTTGAAGGCAGCCTATGAGCCATTTGGGCTTCCCAGGTGGTGCTAGTGGTAAAGAATCTGCCTGCCAATGCAGCAGGTTCGATCCTTGGGTCGGGAAGTTCCCCTGAAGGAGGGCAAGGCAACTCACTCCAGTATTCTTGCTTGGAGAATCCCATGGACAGAGGAGCCTGGCGAGCTACAGTCCATGAGGTTGTAAAGAATTGGACACAACTGAAGCAATTTAGCACATACACATGCATGTGGGCCATTTGGCTGTGCCCTCCCAAAGCCTTTACCAAAGAACCTGTAAGGCCACCAGGTATGGGTGGGGGCCCCTGACTTCATCTCCTAACTGACCCAATGGCAGTCAGTGTTTGAAGCCAATAGTAAGGCTGCAGAGAGCCCAGGGGGCAGATGACAAAGCAGAGAGCCAGGGTTCTGGACAAAGCCAAACCCTCCTCTCTGCACATGACAATTCCTCTTTCCAAGAAACAGCTCCTGGCTACTACTGGGTCTTGGTGGGGGCTGAAAGGGTGGCTGGGATGTCAGCGAAATGCAGTCCTGAGCCCAGTGCATGGTGGACTGAGTGTGAGCTGGCCCACCCTTCCATGAAGTCGGGTCTACGTGGCGGCATTCTGTCATCTCATGGAGGTGTTGTGTGGGAGCCTGAGAAAACCCAGAAGGCGCATGTCAGTTGAGTGAACAGGTAGCTCAAACCCTGCAACACGTCCTCTTGCTTGTGAACTTCTTTCCCTCCATTGACACCTCCTGGGACGTTCCCAGGGACCGGATGGTCAAGGCAGCCTGATTTCAGATTGTTCTCCGTGATGCACTGGCTCTGCTGAGAGCGGGCTATGAAGGCATGACAGCTCTAATGTCAAGTGTCCCTGGAAGACAGCGGGGAAGGGAAACCATCCCCATGGATGGCACTTGAGCAGAATGACTGATTATTGCTTTTTTGGATTGAAAGATGGCCAGAAGAATTCACCTACACAGTGATTCTTCCCCTTCCCCTACCACTTTGGGGACCTTTGACAGTGTCTGGCAACATTTTTGTTGGTCATATTTAGGTGGAGGGAGCTACTGGCCTCTAGGTGGTAGAGGTCATCCAGGGATATTGCTGCACTTCTTATAATGCACACAGGACTTTCCCCTAAAGAAAATGATGGTCTAACCCCAAATGTGATTAACGCCACTGTAGAGAAATCCCGATCCAACACATATATGTATGGCTGAGTCCCTTCACTGTTCACCTAAAACTGACTCAACATTGTTAATTGGCTATACCCCAATACAAAATGTTTTTGGTGTTAAAAAAAGTAAGATTTAAAAAGAGAGAGAGAGAAAAGAAATCCCAATCCACACTGATTTATGGGCAGGGGCAAACAGTTTACTGGATGGTCAGGAACTTGAAAAGAACAGAATTCAAAGATCTGCGACCAGGAGATGTGGTGACAAAGGAAGACGTCTGTAGACAGCTCTCTTAATGTATGGAGATATCATGTCCCATGTTTATGCTCATTACAAATACCTCATTCAGGGACTTCCCTGGTGGTCCAGTGGTTAAGACTCCAGACTTACAGTTCAGGGAGCTCAGGCTCCATTCCTGGTCAGGGAACTAAGATTCCACAAGCCCAGGTGGCCAATTTCTTTTCTTTTTTTAAAAGAAAGAAATGCAGAGATCTCAGGCTGCCCCACACCTAAGTCAGAATCTGCTTTAAAGATTCCAGGGGACTTGTGTGCATCTTACAGTTCGAGAGGCCTTCAACCTGAGAGGTAGGCTGTCGGGAGGTGCCCATTCTGCAGTCGCTGGCAGTTCTGATGATGTGTGAATGTCGCTGTTGAGTTAAGGGTGTGGGAAGAGGTTTTGCTTATGAGATGGAACCCAGTGCTCCTAAAAGGGCCACCGGGACCACCAGGGCGCTAGTGGACATCCAAGCGCCCTCTCCTCAAGGGGCGGGGGGAGAGGGATGGGGGCACAGGTGGGAGGCCAGGGCAGAGCCGCCACCCGCATCCCAGGGAGGCAAGTTCACTTCAAAACCCTGAGTGGGCCCGATGGCACGCAGATGACCGCTCCATGGAAGAGGCCAGTTGCCAAGGTTGGGGGGGGGGGGAAAGCCCCTCCCCAAAAGCATGTAAAACATACCCATCAAAAAGCAAAGGGCTATAAATGTCTTTATTTCTCTCCCCATTCAATGGCTGTTGAGTTCCCACAGGCACGAGGCAGACGCCAGCTAGCACACCACTTTCCGCAGCATGACTTGTGTCCTATCTGTGTACTTATTACTACCTGGGTGGCTGGCATCAATGCAGGTTCCGGCACCACTAGAAACCTGTGACCAAACGCATACACAGCACGGACGGAGGATCGCCGGCCTCCGGGTGGACCAGATTGCAAAGGAGACACTGACCGCGTGGAAAGGACAGCCGGGCAGGCGGGGCCGCGGCGCGCGCTCAGGATCCAGGCCGCAGGCTCCTCGCGCCGCCGCCGCCGCTCCCCACGGTAGCAGTATGAGCAGCAGCGCTGGATCTCGGGCGCCAGTAGTTCTCGCCCTGGCAGCGCAGCTGCGCCGGCCCCGCACCCCAGCTGCCCTAACCGTTCAAGTGAGCGGCCCGCGCGTTGGCATCGGTGAACTCCAGGCCGGCCTGCGCCGGGCCAAAGTCCTTGGTGTAGCTCTGCGACTTGGGTTCTTCCGTCTCCGCCGCCCCCGCCCGGGTGCCTGGCGGCAAGCGGTTCTGCTGCCGATACATGGCGCACGGCCACAGCGCGCCCACCTCCTGCACCTGAGGGACGCTCTGTCTCCCCGGCGCCCGGAGGCTGCAATGGAGGCCTGGACGTTGCCGCCTGAATGCCCGCCGCCGGTACGAGGCTCGCGCGCTCCTTGAGCTTGAGCACCGGCTCGGTGGGCAGCCGGCCCCATGGGCCCCAAGGGCCCCGCGAGCCCTCAGCCTCTGGCCTACCCGGCGGCCGCTTGATCTTGGAGGCAGCGGGGGAGGCTTCGCGGCGCCGCTGCTCCTGAAGCACTCCTGCGCGCGAATCAGGTAGTAGCCGATCACCTCTTCCTGGAATTGGTGGCGGTGGCTGGTGAGCAGCAGGCCCGCGAAGATGAATCTTTGCTCGTCCTGCACGGCGGCGCGCAGGATGTTGAGCTCAGCTTCACGTCCATGCTGTACTTCCAGCTGTCGCCGGGGGCCTGCCGCCTTGTACGTGGGCGACAACGCGGTCTTCTCTAAGGACACCCACGACCACGTCACGATATAGCCCAGGATCTGGACTCTAGAGCCACACTGCCACCGACTGACACTTGTGCCATCAGTAACACGGGGACCTGCCTTGGGAGCCTGTGAAGACGAGATACACGAAAATGCTGAAGGAGGAAAGGGCCCCGGGGAAGTGCCAACCTGTTCTGGGTCCTGAATGTGTGCCAGCCATGCCCCTCACTTGCTTTCCTCTTGAAACTTAAAAAGTACTGGTTACGGGACTTCCCTGGTGGTCCAGTGGCTAAAACTCCGAGCTTCCAGTGCAGGGGTCCCAGGTTGAATCCCTGGACAGGGAACTAGATCTCGCCTGCTGCAACTAAGATTCGGTGCAGTCAGTCAGTTCAGTCGCTCAGTCGTGTCTTTGCGACCCCGTGGACGGAAGCACCGCCAGGCTTCCCTGTCCATCACAGACTCCCGGATCTTGCTCACACTCATGTCCATAGAGTCGGTGATGCTATCCAACCATCTCATCGTCTCATTTATATTTGACACGGTGCAGCCAAATATAAATAAATATTTTTTAAAAACATTGGGTAGGAGACCATTTGTAAGCTGCTTCTTCTATTTCTTTTTCTTTTTTTTTTTTTTTAAGCAAATCCCTTTTCCTGGGACTTTACTATTGAGATTGCGCCCGCGCGCGCGCGCGCACACACACACACACACACACACTTAGAGCAACCGGAGGCAGATCGAACATGGGTCCTCCCTGAGAGTAGTGGGGTGGAGGTGCAGGGGGTGGGAGGCACCTTTCTCACTGCCCTCCCCGCCCAGGAGGAGGAGAAGAGAAGGAGGTGTGCCCAAAAATTACTCCCTCGGTTCCCAGCTTTTTCCAAGGACCCACACAGTGTTATAATTAATTCCCCTCCGTGGCAGCATATCGTGTTCCGATCTCGGCAGAGAGAGTTTTGGTTGTGACTTGCCTACGGTTTGTTTTCTGCATAGGCGTGTTTATGCCTCTCCTTCTGGAGAAACTAAGGGGACAAAAACTCCCCTAGCCGGAGCGCGCGCCTACGTCCAGACCCGCAGGCACAAAGGCGCACAGGCACGCGTTCCAGACGGGGCCCGGGCGGCGGTGGCCGAGGGCAGGCCTGGGAGGCCCCGCGTGAAGGATGCGCCCCGCCCGCCGGTCTGTCCCGGCGCACGCCAGGCTTCCCAGGGTCTCGGAAGGGATCCATAACCGCGTCACATTCATGCAGCTGCGAAGAAGGTCCAACTTAGCTTCTAGCGACAGGATCAGGATCGGTGTTTGTAGAGAGGCACACCGAGTGAGACGGAGCCCAGCTCTCCAGCGTGTTCCCCGCCCGCCCACAGGCCGGCCAGGCCCAGGCACCGCCCCCAGCCTCTCCACAGAAATCAGAGACAGCCTGCCGCCCTGTTATGGCGCTCGGGGAGGCGGCATAGGGTAGGATCTTATTAGGCCCGCCCCGCGGGCGTTATCCCACCCCTAGTCCAGCCCAGTGTCCACTGCAAAGTGCAGAGTCCCTCAGAGGGATCCCGGCTGGAACGCAAAAGAGAGAGACCTGTGCCAGGTGGCCCAGGAGGAGACGGAGGCTCAGAGCCCCTGCAACCCTCACTGAGGACAGGAAAGGGCCACAGAGACCAGATGTCTCCGTGATTAAAGAAACTGTATGGAGGGCTTCCCGGAGGAAGCTCCAATGCAGGAGCCACAGGTTCAATCCCTGGGTGGGGAAGATCCCCTGGAGGAGGAAATGGCAACCCACTCCAGTATTCTTGCCTGGGAAATCCCATGGACAGAGGAGTAAGGTGGGCCACAGTCCAGGGATTCCTAAAGAGTCAGACATGACTGAGCACACGCACGCGCGCGCGACACACACACACTGATTTAAAGGGAAATTTCATTAAGTGATGCTAGGTTTCCAATTGAATGATTGCTTAATTTCAGAAGATAAGAATGCCCAGAAAGGGCCTCCGTGTTGGCTCAGTAGTAAAGAATCTGTCTGCCAATGCAGGAAACACAGGTTCGATTCCTGATCTGGGAAAATCCCACATGCAGTGGAGCAACTAAGCCCAAACCACAGCTACTGAGTGTGTGCTCTAGACGGTATTCCGCAACAAGAAAAGCGACCACAATGACAGGCCCTTCCACCCCAAGTAGAGAGTAGCCCCCGCTCGCCACAACTAGAGAAAACACCTGTACAACAAGACCCAGCACAGCCAATAAAAAGAATAAGAAGGAAACCAAATGGAGATGTACACAGAACGTCTGCACCCGAATGGGCATTGTGGCTGGAGCTTTCAAAACCACCACTAGCCGTTTTAAGTATTTCCTCTTTACTGTGGACACTAAAGAACAGTTGGAGACATCACCTGGCTGAGACATGGGCTGAAAAGCAAGTGCCTTCCTTGGGCAGCAGACCAAAAAAGCTGTTACTGCTGCTGCAGTTTCTGAGGAAGGACCTGGGTCAGATGGAGCACCACACACGGTCACCCAGGAGGGGGCTTGTGGCCAGGCCTGGGGAGAGAGGGCTGGAAGCCCACCTGCTCCTACATTCATTCATTCAGCAAATGTGTGTCAGTGCAGGACCCAGGGATCCAGGGACCCTGGCCAGAGGAACTCATATCCTGTACCCAGGACAGGATAGACAGGTGGCACACTGCTCAGCTGTCAGGTGGTGAACTGCAGACCTAGGGAGCTTTGGCAAGCCTTTCTAGGGCAGGCCGGCCAGCAAGCCTTCCCATGAGAGAGTGTGTAGGTAGACAAGGCAGTGATGACGAGAAATGGGCCCCACTCTGCCCCGATGGATTGATTTAGGCTGGGGGTAGGAACCTGGGCCCACATCAGAAAGGCTGGGGTGGAGGCCTGTGTTTGCAGGTTTGTCTGGGATCTGCGGGGCGCTTCTGGGCCTGGTGAGATCAGCACCCTAGTGATGTGCTAACCCCTGTTGTCAGGGGCAGAGAGAATGGGAAGAGAGAGTGGGAGTCACCCCATTTCTGCCCTTGAACAGAGTGGCAGCCTTGCTGGGGGGTGTGGGGGAGGCTGTACTAAGATGCCTGCAGACCCCCTGCACGGCAGGCCCAGCAGAGCAGCACAGCCCAGGGCCTGGCCAGGCCACTGCTTGGTTTGCTGGAGGTGGGCTTCCCGGCTCTGTGCCAGTTGCTAGTGGAGGGAGAACTGGGTGTGAAATTCTGCTGGGGATGGTAACACGTGGGTGCAGGGTCTTGTTGCAGCCTCACACAGGCCCTGCCAGGACCTCCACGAGGAGGTCTCACCTCTGCTGTCCCACTGGCTCAGGCAGCAGGTGTGGCTGGCCCATTCATCATTGGGGAAGTGGATGAGGAGCTGACAGGTGGTGAGGTGGGGGGGCCTCCCTGTTTTGGGCTCACCCTCACCTGTTCCTGCCCTGGAGCACCTCTCTCCCATCCTGACTGAGCACCTGGGGTCTCCTGCATGCTTCTTCCTTTGGCACCAAGAACCCCATCTCTGACACTGAGCCCCCAGGCACCACTCCAGGAAGCGGGACCAGGCTCCTGCTGAGGTATACCTGACGTCCTCTTCCTTACTTCTCCTCCCCTTCCCCACCCCCAGGTGCTGGCCTTGAGTCTGGTGTCATTTCCCGAAGATTCATGACAAGGGTGTCATAGCATAAAAAGAAAGGCAAATCAATAAATAATAAATACATAAAAATCCAAGATCGAATACCATGAATAGTGGATTTTCCTGTAAATCGGAAACAGTGGCTCAGTGCTGCCCTCTAGTGTTGACAAAGTTACACAGATAATCCTCTTCAACTCATCCCCACCCCACGCCCTTCCCCCCATAAAGGAAAAACAGGTTTGCCCCCGGATTTTCCTTTCCAGGTGGATGGAGCTGGGCGGCACTGTGCTCAGGTTTGGGAGATAAAGGGCGGCTTGCCCTGCCTCTGCCGCAGACTGGCTAGGTCCTGCCTTGGTGTGGTGTGACACACAGGCCGCCCCTCCCAGGGCTGAACTACGGCGAGTCAACACCCAGGGAGACTGCGGGCTGGCTCCCAAACAACCGCCCTTGGACCACTCCCAGGAGCCACTCCCAAAGTTCCAAGAGTCACCACGACAACAGAGAGGGTTGGCGCAGCATCCCACCCGTGGGTGGGGGCAGGGGGTAGAGGCTCCCTCTGTAGATGGGGCGCATGGCTCCCTGTAGCGCTTGGTAAAGGCGCCCACTGCAGGCCCCCACGCCGCAGACAACCCAACCAGAGTGTCTAGGAAACGGACCCAAGGACTCTATTTTTTTCTTTTGAACTTCTTATTTTGTATTGGGGTCTAGCTGATTAACAATGTTGTGACAGTTTCAGGTGAACAGCGAAGGGACTCAGCCTTACATATACATGTATCCATTCTCCTCCAAACTCCCTTCCCATCCCTGCCACATAACATTGAGCAGAGTTCCATTCCAAGTACTCTAAATAAGCATCCTCCATGGACCTTCAAATCAAGCCAATCTGGGAAACGTTGTTCTAGAACAGTCGTCTGTTAGGAGCAGTTTCTGTGGGTTCCACATGGGTTTGTGACTGTCATGCATGGCAGGTGATCCAGGTACAGGTTTCACCCTCTAGCACAGTTTGCCAATAATGTGTTTTAAACTTCTAATTCATTTTATTTTATTTCGTATTGTCTTTAAAGGAACATCAAGTGGGGTTCAACCTCAAATTAAACAGGGTATTTTGCTTTGTCTCTCAAAGGGGTATATTATGCTTTAATTTAGCACTAAAGCATCCCATCCGTGAAGGAAAACCTAGAAGCAGAGATGTATGAGCCCACAGGGAGATGTGAAACAAGAGTTGACTAAACTCAGGGGAAAAGCAAACAAAAAAAAGGTTAAAATAATTTCAGAGATGAAATCCAGTTACAAGAGAGCAGAGAGAGAACAGGGACAGCCAGCATAGTAAGGACTGTAAAAAATGAAAATTAGTAAAGTGAACAAAATAGAAGAGTAATAAACTAAAGTAAAAGTGAAAGGCGCTCAGTTGTGTCCGACTCTTTGTGACCTCATGGACTACAAGATCCATGGAGTTCTCCAGGCCAGAATACTGGAGAGGGTAGCCTTTCCTTTCTCCAGGGGATCTTCCCAACCCAGGGATCGAACCCAGGTCTTCCACATTACAGGCAGATTCTTTACCAGCTGAGCCACACGGGAATGAACTAAAGGCTAAAGGCAAATGGCACAGAAGAGACTAGAGGTAAAGAAGGGCTTCCTAGGTGGCTGCCTATGAGTGCAGGAGATGCAAGAGACACGGAGATATGGGTTCAATCCCCGGATCAGGAGGTTCCCCTGGAGGAGGAAGTGGTAACCCACTCCAGTATTCTTGCCTGGGAAATCCCATGGACACAGAAGCCTGGTGGGCTACAGTCCATGGGGTCGCAAAGAGTCGAACACAACTTAACGACTAAACAACGACAACAATCACCATGCACATATATTCGGCTTTATCTCATCATTTCAGAAAAAAATGCTTGCACACAAATGTAAATATTAAAAGAATTTAAAATGTACAATCCCCTTAATATCCTTTCATTAATTAAGAAGAAACAAAATGAGGGATATATGTATAAAGATAGCTGATATACGTTGTTGTATAGCAGAAGCTAACACAATATTGTGAAGCAAGTATACTCCAACAGTAAAATTTTTAAAAATAATTAAAAGAATAAAATAAAAATATATGATGTCTGTGTTGGAAAAGAAGAGACAAAAATGGTTAGCCATCATAGAGTGATCTTGGATATTCAATTAGGGAAAAGTGGAGGAGAATCAAGAGCAGTGGGGAGATGGCAGTTTTAAAAGAGAAATCTAAGACCAGCACTCACAGATTTAGCCTTTCAAAAGAGAGAACTTCTGACGTAAACACTCAATCTACACACTGAAAGGGCACACTGTATATAAGGAAACTGTCCTAACATAATTGACACCACGATATAGCCTCATAATATTATTAAGTTTTAAAGGCAAAGAGAATTATTTGAATATGTTAGCTACAAAGAAAGTCAGGCTGGTAACATACTTCTTGGAAGCCAAATTCAATGCCTGAAGACACAGGGGGCCACATTTACAAGATACTGAAAGAAATAAAGAGGTATGAGCTGAGAAATGTTTACACCCATCTAGGCTAGACTGCAAGGAGATCCAACCAGTCCATTCTAAAGGAAATCAGTCCTGGGTGTTCTTTGGAAGGAATGATGCTGAAGCTGAAACTCCAGTACTTTGGCCACCTCATGCGAACAGTTGACTCACTGGAAAAGACTCTGATGCTGGGAGGGATTGGGGGCAGGAGGAGAAGGGGACGACAGAGGATGAGATGGCTGGATGGCATCACTGACTCGATGGACACGAATTTGAGTGAATTCTGGGAGTTGGTGATGAACAGGGAGGCCTGGCGTGCTGCAGTTCATGGGGTCGCAAAGAGTTGGACACAACTGAGCGACTGAACTGAACTGAACTGAGGCTATTTCTTCATGGATAAAGGCTATGGACACATCCTTTAAAAACATGTATGAGTTCTGGAAATACTAGTCAAATGGATGGATCTTTCATGAGAAGATTACTAGAAGACGAGTTCCAGTGGGTCAAGAACAAATGGAGTTTTGGTAAAAGGCAGTTGAGGCAAAGGGTGCATCCAATCACAGGGGCCAGAATGGGCAATGCACCCATGTCCCCACAAGGGGGAGGCAGACGGCCAGGCATAGTCTGTGAACAGCATGAACAAAAAGGATGTAAAATTGACATACTTGAAAAATAGCCTTCATGCAGAAAGCTGGATGTTTTTAAATTGTGGTGCTGGAGAACACTTTTGAGAGTCCCTTGAACTGGCAAGGAGATCAAACCGGTGAATCCTAAAGGAAATCAACCCTGAATATTCTTTGGAAGGACTGATCTAAAGAACTCATTGGCCAATGGCTACCTGATGCAAAGAGTAGACTCACTGGAAAAGACCCTGATGCTGGGAAAGATTGAGGGCAGGAGGAGAAGGGGATGACAGAGGATGAGATGGTTGGATGGCATCACCAACTCAATGGACATGGTTTGCAAACTCTAGGAGATGGTGAAGAACATGAAGGATATGGGCGTGCTGCAGTTCACGGGGTCACAAAGAGTAGGACACGACTTCATGACTGAACAACGACAAGAAACAAAAGGAAGTTAGAAGACATAATGAAAGAGCATATTTAATTTATAATGTTAATTAAAGCAAAAGTATTGAGAAGTGAACTTGAGATGTGTGAAACACATATATGGGAAAATGATACTATCGTCAAAAGGCACACAAGTAGAACCTCACACACTATGTCCTAAATGTGGAAGACTTTGTACTCATTGTTTATTCCTAAGCTCATTTGTAGATTTAATATGATCCCAAAAGAAATAGAAGCACTTTTTTTCCTTCTTGCAGTCAGACAAGCTGATTTTAATGTTCACTTGGAAAACTAAATGAGAAGCTCTATACAGTAAAAGATACTTCCCCAGTGGCTCAGATGGTAAAGAATCTGCCTACAATGAGAAGACCCAGGTTCAATTCCTGGGTCGGGAAGATCCCCTAAAGGGAATGGCTATTCACTCCAATGTTCTTGCCTGGAGAATCCCATGGACAGAGGAGCCTGGTGGGTCCATGGGGTCTCAAAGAGTCAGACACAACTGAGTGACTAACACATTCACTTTCATACTGTAAAAAAGAAAACAAAAAGATAAAAGTGTCAATAACACATACACTACAAATTTCAGACACAAGAGATCAAATTGACACTATTATGAGAAACATTGGCCACAGAGACAAAGGGTGAGGGGTTCAGAATAACCCCCAGGGACACGGACACGAGGCTGGACTCTAGACTTGACTCTGCACTCACTATTGCCACCTGCTCCCCTCCCATCACTGCCTGAGCCACCACCCCCATTATGTCCTAGCCTGGCATCCTGGTCTGACCCACCAGATCAGGTGCTAATTCCTTGAGGACTGGGGGACTCAGGGTGGGAGGTGCTGGCTGCCAGGGAGGGGTGTCTTTGGTGATAGGCACGGGGCACCTGCTCTCACCCTTGGTGGCAGGACTCTTCCCACCAGATCTGAGACAGCAGGAGGGCATGGAGGCCTGTACCCACCCACTGAACCCATCCTGCAAGGTTCAAGGACTGACTCAGTCCACTCCAGAAGTGAAGACTGGCAGTCTGCAGGTTACAGGTGACCTGCAGGTGGGTTTTGTTCAGTCGACACATACTGGCATTTTAAAAGAGTTGTCAACATTTGTAAATCAGGGCTTTATGCTTGAAATCCAGATTTCTGGTTCCTTTTCACATAAAGTCAGAAGAGCTGGTGGTGCTGGGCCTGCCTGCCTGGCAGTGGCTCCCCTGAGGTCAGACCTCTAGTCTCTCAGGCAGCCCTGGTCCCTTCACATGTCTGCCTGGTCCTGGAGCACCAAGCCCTTCCAATGATACTTAATTCCTTTTCAGCCAACCAAGACTGAGGACAATGCTGGGCCATCATCTCTGGACCTCCCATCTCTCACAGTGTCTTTAAATGTTAACTGTGAGGGACTTCCCAGGCAGTCCAGTGGTTAAGATTCTGCACTCCCACTTCAGGGGCTGTGGGTTTGATCCCTGGTTGGGGAACTAAGATCCTGCATGCTAAGCAGTATGGCCAAGAGAAAAGGAAGAAAAACAAAAAGTACATGTGGCATCCTGGAAGCCTGAAAGTCCACTGGGCTTTGCTCTTTCTAGCCCAATGTGGCTGGAGCATCTAGTGCAGGAGGGGATGGGTAATCAAGACCAGAGAGGTAGACTGAAGCAAGATCAGGCCAGGATCAGACAGGTCTTGTTAAGGTGTTTGCACCTGGGGCTTGATTCTGAGGCAGTGCACGACCTTGGAGAGTTTTAAGGGAAATAGCAGAAAGGTGGTATTGGCTACAAAGATCTCCCCAGACCACTAAGGAGTGGGGTTTAGCTTCGGCTAGTACACCCAGAGGGAGGAGAAGACAGGAGTACCAGGGTCTTCAGAGTGCTCATCTCAGCCATGTCCATGGTTGACACTGGAAGATGCTACAGTTCCTCTCAAGGCAATTTCCTTATTACAATTTCAAGAGTGTTTGGATTGCAGACATGCTTCAACCCTGGCTTCACCTTCTTCTTCTGAATACAGACAGGCAAACTGAGAACTGGAGGGAGAAGAGGAGGAAATGCTGGACTGGGATGCAGTGAAGCAGAGGGGTCCCAGCCATGCCGCCAGGCCAACTGGTGCAACCTTGGCCACCCATCCTCCACCCTCCAACTCTAGAGGTCTCCAGGCCCAATATCCAGTGGAAATCAAGTTGTGTGTTTCCTTTTTGTAATAAGGAAAGCTTTCCTCCTAACACTCAGTGAGACTCAAGGAAGGGCAACCAGCATGTTTGTGGTAGCTCAGACGGTAAAGAATCTGCCTGCAATACAGGAAACCTGGATTCAATCCCTGGATCAGTAAGATCCACTGGAGTAGGAAATGGCAACCCATTCCATTATTCTTGTCTGGAAAATCCCATGGACAGAGGAGCCTGGTGGGCTACAATCCATGGAGTCACAAAGAATCGGACATGACTGAACGACTAGCACTTTCACTTCACTTTCCCAGGTGTTCACGAATTCCTGAGCTTCTTAGACCTCCTTGCTGCTGCTGCTGCTGCTGAGTCGCTTCAGTCGTGTCCGACTCTGTGCAACCCCATAGACGGCAGCCCACCAGGCTCCTCTGTCCCTGGGATTCTCCAGGCAAGAACACTGGAGTGGGTTGCCATTTCCTTCTCCAATGCATAAAAGTGAAAAGTGAAAGTGAATTCATTCAGTCGAGCCCGACTCTTAGCGACCCCATGGACTGCAGCCCACCAGGCTCCTCTGTCCATGGGATCTTCCAGGCAAGAGTACTGGAGTGGGGTGCCATTGCCTTCTCTGTAGACCTCCTTAAGCCCTGCCTTATCTCAGCCTCCGCTCTCATTTCATCTTTCCCTTCCATCTCATATTTTGTAGAAGAAGAAACAGAGGCCAGCACTAGGAGGTGACTTACAATAGAGGGTAAAGTTCCAAAGGAACTTCCTCCAAAGATTACACATAGAATTACCATGTGATCCAGCAATTCCATTTCTGCATAGATACCCAAAGGAACTGAAAGCAGAGAATCGACTGGATATCTGTACACCACATTCAGAGTAGCATGATCCACAGGAGTCAAAAGATGGAAGCAGGAGGACTTCCCTGGTGGTCCAGTGGCTAAGACTACATGCTAACAATGCAGGGGCCCTGGGTTCAACCCCTGGTCAGGGAACTAGATCTGACATGCTGAAACAAAGATGGAAGATCTTGAGTTCCTCGACTAAGATCTGGCACAGCCAGATAGGTTGTGATGGACATGACTGAGTGATTTTAGTCGCTCAGTCATGTCCAACTCTTTGTGACCCTATGGACTGTAGCCTGCCAGACTCCTCTATCCATGGAATTCTCCAGGCAAGAATCCTGGAGTGCGTTGCCATTTACTTCTCCAGGGGCTCTTCCCAACCCAGGGATTGAATCCAGGTCTCCTGTATTGCAGGCGGGTTCTTTACTGTTGAACCACCAGGGAAGCCCTGGGTGCAGCCAAATAAATAAATATTAAATAAATATTTAAAAAGTAGAATTGTGGTTACCAGGGGCAGAGGGGGAATAGGGAGGTGTTTAATGTTTAAGAACACCTGAAATGTGGGAGACCTGGGTTCAATCCCTGGGTTGGGAAGATGGCCTGGAGAAGGGAACAGCTACCCACTCCAATATTCTGGCCTGGAGAAGTCCATGGAATGTATAACCCATGGGTTTGCAAAGAACCGGACATGACTGAGCAACTTTCACTTTTTCAATGATTTTAAAATATTTTGTGTTCAAAATGTTAAAACAAGACATGTACCTCAGAGTTTTAGTGTGGTGGTGGGGTCGCAAGGAGGCCCCTGTCTCTTTCTTTGATATTCTCAGGAGTAGTGCAGAGCAGATGCTATACAGAAAAAGGGAGTGAGGGTTCTTTGTGGGTTTCTGTGGTCAGAGAAGGGGTTGTATTAAGGGAAAGTTGAAGGAGAAACTGTAGTCAGATAAATGAAGAGGGGTCTGGAATTCATGGGGTGCACAGCCTGTTCACATCAGGGTTTAGAAAGCTGTGAGGACAAGAATAAAGCCTGGAGGGACAGTTGGGGGCTGTTTGGACTTCAAACATCGAGGTAAGGACTTTAGGATGTGCTTAACATTTATTATTATTAACATTAATAATGCTTAACCGTTGAGCACCAGTTCATCATTCAGCCTGTCTGTGCAATTCTTACAGGAAACCGATGGGAAGGTAGTCTTATTCTCCCCATTTTGCAGCTAAGCAAACTAAGGATTTTTTGAACAGGTGAATGACAGGAGAAAATTCCTTTAAACACTGTGCTCAGTCTCTCAGTCGTGTCCGACTCTTTGTGACCCCATGGTCTGCAGCCCATCAGGCTCCTCTGTCCATGGAATTTTCCAGGCAAGGATACTGGGGTGGGTTGCCATTTCCTTCTCCAGGGGATATTCCCCACCCAAGGAGTGAACCTACGGGTCGCGCTTGTCCTGCATTGCAGGCGGACTCATGTATATTCAATAACAGCACCTAACTGTCACCTAATAACAATTAAGTGACAAAAAATTGCACAAGTAAGACAGGTGCATAACCCCGACGTCGGTATCATGTAGTGTTATTCATGGTCGCCTCTTTCAGCGGCAGGCAGAGCTCCATCATCTCAAAAAGCCAGAGGTCAACCTCTCAGCCTGCCCAGTATCGCCCACTTCATCCCATTTCCGCAGGACTCTGGTGGAAAGGGGAGGTGCAGGACTCCACAGATGGCCATCAGTCCCATCAAATAAAATGGCAGTGAGCTTGCTGAATGATGAAACATCCAAAGGCAGATTCCATGACCTATCCCCTTTCTGGCCAGATTGCTGCCCCTGAAGCTTCCCTGTGCAGAAGCTGCTCAAAATGCTATTGACAAGGGGCTTCAGAAGCTGCTATTTCTCTCTGGCCATTCCCAAGCCCACATCGTTGCAGTTCTATATTGCCTATAGACTTCTGCAACTGGGCCTTTCCCCTTCTTTTGTTTGGGTTAGGCAAAGCCTCGCTTTCCCTCGCCCTGACAATAATGTAAAATCAAATCTAGGCTGTAATTAGAGATACCAAGGGAACATTTCATGCAAAGATGGGCACAATAAAGGACAGAAATGGTATGCACCTAACAGAAGCAAACAATATTAAGAAAAAGTGGCAAGAATACACAGAAGAACTACATAAAAAAGATCTTTATGACACAGATAACCACAATGGTGTGATAACTTACCTAGAGCCAGATATCCTGGAATGTGAAGTCAATGGGCCTTAGGAAGCATCATTATGAACAAAGTTAGTGGAGGTGATGGAATTCCAGTTGAGCTATTTCAAATCCTAAAAGATGACGCTATGAAAATGCTGCACTCAATATGCCAGCAAACTTGGAAAACTCAGCAGTGGCCACAGGACTGGAAAAGGTCAGTTTTCATTCCAATCTCAAAGAAGGGCAATGCCAAAGAATGTTCAAACTACTGCACAATTGCACTCATCTCACAGCTAGCAAAGTAATGCTCAAAATTCTCTAAGCTAGGCTTCAACAGTACATGAACCGTGAATTTCCAGATGTTCAAGCTGGATTTAGGAAAGGCAGAGGAACCAGAGATCAAATTGCCAACATCCTTTGGATCATCGAAAAAGCAAGATAATTCCAGAAAAACATCTACTTCTGCTTTACTGATTACGCCAAAGCCTTTGACTGTGTACATCACAACATACTGTGGAAAATTCTGAAAGAGATGGGAATACCAGACCACCTTACCTGCTTCCTGAGATCTGTATGCAGGTCAAGAAGCAACAGTTAGAACCAGACATGCAACAATGGACTGGTTCCAAATTGGGAAAGGAGTATGTCAAGGCTGTATATTGTCACCCTGCTTATTTGGCTCATATGCAGAATACATCATGTGAAATGCTGGGCTGGATGAAGCACAAGCTGGAATCAAGATTCAGTTCAGTTTAGTCGCTCAGTCGTGTCCGACTCTTTGCAACCCCATGAATCACAGCACACCAGGCCTCCCTGTCCATCACCAACTCCTGGAGTTCACTCAAACTCATGTCCATTGAGTCAGTGATGCCATCAAGCCATCTCATCCTCTGTTGTCCCCTTCTCCTCCTGCCACCAATCCCTCCCAGCATCAGGGTCTTTTCCAATGAGTCAACTCTTCACATGAGGTGGAGTTTCAGCCTCAGCATCAGTCCTTTCAATGAACACCCAGGACTGGTCTCCTTTAGGATGGACTGGTTGGATCTCCTTGCAGTCCAAGGGACTCTCAAGAGTCTTCTCCAATACCACAGTTCAAAAGCATCAATTCTTTGGTGCTCAGCGTTCTTCACAGTCCAACTCTCACATCCATATGTGACCACTGGAAAAACCATAGCCTTGCTAGACAGAGCTTTGTTGGCAAAGTAATGTCTCTGCTTTTGAATATGCTGTCTAGGTTGGTCATAACTTTCCTTCCAAGGAGTAAATATCTTTTAATTTCATGGCTGCAAACTGCAGTGATTTTGGAGCCAAAAAAAAAGTCTGACACTGTTTCCCCATCTATTTGCCATGAAGTGATGGGACAAGATGCCATGATCTTAGTTTTATGAATGTTGAGCTTTAAGCCAACTTTTTCATTCTCCTCTTTCACTTTCATCAAGAGGCTTTTTAGCTCCTCTTCACTTTCTGCCATAAGGGTGGTGTCATCTGCACGTATCTGAGGTTATTGATATTGCTGGGAGAAATATCTATAACCTCAGATACACAGCTGATACCACCCTTTTGGCAGAAAGTGAAGAGGAACTAAAGAGCCTCTAATAAAAGTGAAAGAGGAGAGTGGAAAAGCTGGCTTAAAACTCAACATTCAAAAAAGGAAGATCATGGCATTCAGTCCCATCACTTCATGGCAAATAGATGGGGAGACAATGGAAACAGTGACAGACTTTCTTTTCTTGGGCTCCAAAATCACTGCAGATGAAATTAAAAGACGCTTGCTCCTTGGAAGAAAAGTTATGACCAACCTAGATAGCATATTCGGAGAAGGCAATGGCACCCCACTCCAGTACTCTTGCCTGGAAAATCCCATGGACGGAGGAGCCTGGTAGGCTGTAGTCCATGGGGTTGCTAGGAGTCGGACACGACTGAGCGACTTCACTTTCACTTTTCACTTTCATGCATTGGAGAAGGAAATGGCAACCCACTCCAGTGTTCTTGCCTGGAGAATCCCAGGGACGGCGGAGCCTGGTGGGCTTCCGTCCATGGGGTCGCACAGAGTCGGACACGACTGAAGCGACTTAGCAGCAGCAGCAGCAGACAGCATATTAAAAAGCAGAGATGTTATTTTGTCAACAATGGTCCTTCTAGTCAAAGCTATGGTTTGTCCAGTAGTCATGTATGGATGTGAGAGTTGGACTATAAAGAAAGCTGAGCAACAAAGAACTGATGCTTTTGAACTGTGGTGCTGGAGAAGACTCTTGAGAGTCCCTTGGACTGCAAGGAGATCCAACCAGTCCATCCTAAAGGAAATCAGTCCTGAATATTCAATGGAAGGACTGAAGTTGAAGCTGAAACTCCAATACTTTGGCCACCTGATGCAAAGAACTGACTCACTGGAAAAGACCCTGATGCTGGGAAACATTGAAGACAGGCGGAGAAGGGGACTACAGAGGATGAGATGATTGGATGGCATTACTGACTCCATGGACATGAGTCTGAGCAAGCTCTCGGAGTTGGTGATGGACTGGGAAGCCTCGTGTGCTGCAGTCCATGGGGGTCACAAAGAGTCGGACAGGACTGAGCGACTGAAGGGAACTGAACTGAAAAACGCAGGCGACGGGGGCGGGGTTGGGGGTTGGGCATAAAGGGTGGAGGAAGAGGGTAGGCCTCGGACCCTGCCGCGCCCCCCGGGACGCCTCAAGGGCGTGGGAACTACCAATCCCGGCGTGCCCCGGTCGGCGCGGGCGCAGGGGCCCGTGCGCGGTGGGTAGCCGTTAGCTGGACCAGCGGTTGCCTGGGTTGAGGAGATGGGCTCTGCGGGCGGTGGCAAATCCGGCCTAGTATGTGAAGTTGGCGGTGCCTGATGGCGCCTCTGACACGAAGCTGCGTGGGGTAGAGTAGAGGGTGGTAGTTGCGGCAAGTGGGAGAAGGAGGGAGGCGGCGGTGAATCACTTATAAATGACTCCGAAGCAGGACCTGGAGACTAAATTCCAGGAGGGTGAGTCTGAACCCCAGGGGAAAGGCCCCTAACGGCGCCGGAGAGAGACGGGGCCGGAGACGGCGGGGGTCGCGACCTGGGGACCCGGTGGGCACGGCTTTGTGCGGGGGAAGCGCATCGCGGCGGGGTATTTCTGTGCGTCGTGAGGCTAAAAATATTTTGGGAGGCGGAAGCGTTAGGCAGGCGTTAGAGTGGGAGAGGGAGCCCTTGCCACGTGGCACAGCCTTGGTGCCGTGATTGTCGTTGAGAGGAAGAGGGCGCGGAGAAGGTAATCTGTTGTAGGGTGGCGGCGGCGGCTGTTTCGGGCGCCGTGCCGGGCTCCCCCGTCCGCTTGGGCGTTCGAGGGTTGTCGCTCCGGGGCAGCCGGAGCCGGGAGGTGGGGTACTTCGCGGAGTGCGTGAGCTTTGCGCCTCCGGCTGGGAGAACTGCGTGTTAAGATGGCCGCCCCATCACAGGCGCCGGCGCCTAGGTTCCCGGCTTGCGGCTGCACACGCGGCTTTAGGGCAGAGGAGCGTCTCCTTCTTCCCCAGCCTCGGAGCGGGAACCCGTTCTTCTGCAGTGGCCGGCGTGGAGGTGGGTGGGGACAGGAGAAAAAGCGCGAGCATCCGAGTCGGCTTTGTGTCTCCCGAAGGTATCCTTTTGCCGTCCGAAAAGCCGAGTGCCAAGGTCCTATGGGAACGTGAGCGCGCTCTCGGCGCGCTGTGGATTAGTAAAACAATAACTGAAAACTGCCTTAATATGTTTTCATTTAGAAGTCCCGTTACCTTGATGTCAGCCTTTTAAGTACGGCAGTGGTTTGGCTAATTGAGGTAATATTTGATTAACAGTGATTTGAAAGTTGAGTTTTTACTGTCTCCCATCAACGTGTAGGCTGACTGTTGCTGCTGCTGCTAAGTCACTTCAGTCGTGTCCGACTCTATGTGACCCCATGGACGGAAGCCCACCAGGCTCCCCCGTCCCTGGGATTCTCCAGGCAAGAACACTGGAGTGGGTTGCCATTTCCTTCTCCATTGCATGAAAGTGAAAAATGAAAGGGAAGTCGCTCAGTCGTGTAGGACTCTTCACGACCCCATGGACTGCAGCCCACCAGGCTCCTCCGTCCATGGGATTTTCCAGGCAAGAGTACTGGAGTGGGATGCCATCTGATTGTAGAGAGCTTGATTTCCAGGGGAAGACAGCTCTGTAATTTTCACAATTACTTTATCTATTAATTTACGTTGGAGACTTAACAGTAAACTAAAGTGGAAGTGAAGTTTTGTAAGGCTAGCAACTTTAAAATTATCCTTCATTATCACAGAGTCGGACATGACTGAAGCGACTTAGCAGCAGCAGCAGCAGCAGCAGCAGCAGCAGCATTATGGCTGTACGTGTTAGTTACCATGGATGTCAAGATGTCTGCAAAAAATTGTAGGGATTTTCAAACTTTGATGTGTGTTAGAATTACTTTTAGTCATATACACAAAACCCAAGTGTATTGTAACTATGGAATATTTAAGAGGTTGCCGAGGTTGTTTTCCCCATAACTGACTCTTAATACCTGCTTTCTCCCACTCGGAGAAGCTATGTGACTACTTCTGTGGATTGCTTTTTTTAAACCAGATGTTTTAGAGCAAGGATTCTTGATGTAGGGTGTTTATAATTCAGAACACCCCTTGAACTTTGACGGGAGAAAGCTTTTTCTATTTTCTAACTAAAATTTGTAGTTCAGTTATGACTAGGTTTCCTCCCCCACAAAAAAGCAAAACAACCCTCCCACAGTAGTATTAGCTGTATGTTTTCACATCCCAGCATAAAGTTGTGGGAGATACATTCAGGTGTAATGTATGCTGTTCCTTATTTCAGAATTGTGGTAGCTCGTGGATCAGCAGCTAAATGTTTGTTGTAGCAATGAAGGAGCTCATAGAATACCACAGCACATGATATTCTAAATGTTTTTATAACTCTTTCAATACAGTTGGTTTCTTTTGTAGTACTGTTTTACATGTTTGTAGAAAAATTCTGGCCCAAAGACAACCGGACTGTGAAGGATCCATAGCACAAAAAATTAATCCTCGATGTAGGACATCGAAGGAAAATGACGCAGATTTGGGATAGTTAAGGATGGCTTTCTGGAGGAAGTGCTTTACTTCTAAACTGGCAGAATGATAGTGGGAGAGGAGATAGAGTAAAGGTGTATCCATGTGCTGCTGCAAGCAGTGAATTAGAGAAGAGGGCTGCAGAGGATGAGATGGTTAGATAGCATCACAGACTTCAGTGGACATGAATTTGAGCAAATTCTAGGAGACAGTGAAAAACAGGGAAGCCTGGCAGTGCTGTGACCCCATGGGTTAGTTAGTTAGTTCCTTTCTTGTAAGGAAAAAGGAATATTCTTTTGGAACTAACACCTTTATTAAAACACTGAAGAAGAATTGAGCTTCTGTAATGGTGAAAATATGAATGATGGTAAAGCTTTTATCATGATTCTTTTTTAAACTTGAAAGTTTCTCTTGTTAAACAGTGGTACAGCATATATAAGCATGGAATCAAGATTGCTGGGAGAAATATCAATAACCTCAGATACGCAGATGACACCAGCCTTACGGCAGAAAGCGAAGAACTGAAGAGCCTCTTGATGAAAGTGAAAGAGGAGAGTGAAAAAGTTGGCTTAAAACTCAGCATTCAAAAAACTAAGATCATGGCATCCAGGCCCATCACTTCATGGCAAATAGATGGGGAAACAATGGAAACAGTGACAGACTTTATTTTGGGGGGCTGAAAAATCACTGCAGATGGTGACTGCAGCCATGAAATTAAAAGATGCTTGCTCCTTGGAAGAAGAGCTATGACCAATCTAGACAGCATGTTCAAAAGCAGAGACATTACTTTGTCAACAAAGGTCCATCTAGTCCAAGCTATGGTTTTTTCTAGTAGTCATGTATGGATGTAAGAGTTGGACTATAAAGAAAACTGAGCGCCAAATAATTGATGCTTTCAAACTGTGGTGTTGCAGAAGACTCCCTTGGACTGCAAGAAGATCCAACCAGTCAGTCCTAAAGGAAATCAGTACTGAATATTCATTGGAAAGACTGATGCTGAAGTGCCAATACTTTGGCCACCTGATGCGAAAAACTGACTCATTGAAAAAGACCCTGATGCTGGGAAAGATTGAAGGCAGGAAGAGAAGGGGACTACAGAGGATGAGATGCTTGGATGGCCTTACAGACTCGATGGACATGAGTTTGAGATGGACTAGGAAGCCTGGTGTACTGCAGTCCATGGGGTCACAAAGAGTCGGACACGACTGAAACGACTTAGCCCACAAGAAGAACACAAGATTTTTTTCATCTGTTACTTTGCTGGTTGCTGATAATCTGCAGCAGAATAACTTATTGACTTGTGTAAACTAATGAACTTTTAAAATAATGTGGTGTAAGTATTTTTCTTTAACTGAATTTGTTTTTGCATTTTAGCTTTTTGACTAGTTAGACTTTGAGAAAGCACAACTACAACTTTTGTTAGCTATTCTTGGATAGCTTATCTAGCCTCTTGATTTAAGGTTTAGGGTGAGCTTCTGTGCGTATGGTTTTTCAAATTTGTTGGACTAACTCCCAACAAGTGACTTTATGACTGTTCAGCAGTATAACTTTGAATATTTAAGTGGTCTAAAGGCTTAAATGATGTTCTTTTCAAGAGGCTCATTAGGCTCATTTTGGCCACTAAAGAGTTTCCGTGTAGAGCTTGTCTTTGAAAGATAACTGTACTCAGGTAGTCTTTTTTTTTTTTTTTCCTTCAGTATTTCTAAGTTAATTTTTTCTTTTTTATTTCAGTTTGTAAGTTGCCATAAAGGATAAACAAGTGAAATACTTTTTACATTTCAGTGGTTGGAATAAAAAGTACTAGATTTTTTAAAGCAATTTTTATTTATAATTTACAAGGAGGCTTTGTGTCATAAAATGATAGAAGCATATGCTTCTTAGTTCTTGCACAGTTATAATGTAAATACATATTAGAGCAAAGCTGAACCATTTGTAGTATGATGAAAATATAGAAACTAGGGTATACACCTGTTTTGTTTTACATTCTTTGGCATATTTCTTGTGTTCTGGTATAATATGTAATAGTTATTCAGTTCAGTTGCTCAGTCGTGTCCGACTCTTTGCGACCCCATGGACTGCAGCATGCCAGGCTTCCCTGTCCATCACCAACTCCTGGAGCTTGCTCAAACTCATGACTAATAAGTCGTTAGCCTAGCTATTTTCTGGTTTTGATACATTTTATGACACCTTGAGTTGTTTTGCCTTAACACAGACTTTACCGACTAAAAATGGTATTTCAGGCAGTTTATACTCAAACCTCAATGGGTTTTTCTACCAAGAAAGGGGGAAAGATTTAGAAATTGCCTAATTTGTTTGACAGATGCATTGACCAACTCAGGTTTTGAACTCTGGAAGCATAATTAAATACTAACAAAGTGAATTCACGTGGTTCACTCTTAGCATATGGTTTAACACAGGTACAGAAATTTAATTCCAGACCTAATTTTCTACTCCAAAGAGCTATTTTTAAAATAAAGCAGTGGTGTATCGATGTTGCTGGGCATCGACAGTGGTTGTAGACTGGACATATTCTACAATATTCAGTTTGTGGAGCTCTTTGTCCGTGATGGGTCTTTCTTATTGGGGCCCACAAATACCACATCTGATTATTTACTCATTTTTGGTGTTTGTGATTGAATAGCCTGTAACATTTACTATGAGAGATTTTTATGTACATGTATGGCTGAGTCCTCTGCTGTTCACCTGAAACTATCACAGCATTATTAATTGGCTATACCCCAATACAAAAGAAAAGTTTAAAGTTGGAAAAAGAAATGTTGTGTAGTTTTCCCGGGTTGGTCTGTCAAAGTCTTGGAAAAATCCATTATTTGCAAACTAGGAGACCTGTTTGCTGAGCCAATGCCTGTGTTTAGCAGTGATGGATTTCTCAACCCACCCCACCCCCACTGGGCAGCAAGGGTGCACATTGCTCCAGTGAAACGCGGTTTGTGTTCTTGGGTCTTCCAGTGTGATGATGGCCCATGTGTTCTGATATCTGTGCGTGTCACCCAGAGCCGGTGACAGCTATGGGGTGG
Source organism: Bos indicus x Bos taurus (assembly GCF_003369695.1). Classification (NCBI taxonomy): domain Eukaryota; kingdom Metazoa; phylum Chordata; class Mammalia; order Artiodactyla; family Bovidae; genus Bos; species Bos indicus x Bos taurus. The sequence goes on from NC_040096.1 coordinate 27,805,403, forward strand.
GGAATTAGGAGATCCAGGAAGCCCCCAGCAGCTGCCAGCCAGGCAGGGCCTCCTCCTGAGAGGGGCACATTGAGGCCTGCTCTTTTCTTCTTGCCAGCCAGCCGCTATGGCGAGGATGGAGCAAGACCAGAAATATGTGCATGAACATCTGTTACAGTAGAGTGCCTGCTAAGTGTCAGTCGTGTGTTTTTGGTGTGTGTCCCAGCTTGCCTGCCAGGCCTACCCACCAGGAGCTACCTTGGATCTCTAGATCCAAGCTAGAGAGCAAGTCCTGGTGCTGCCCACCTGGCCTGACTGCTCGATTGTGAGTCCCTGAGGCAGACCTGACCTCAGCCCCGCCTGTACGTGCCTTATTCTGTGTCCGTGTGCAGCAAAGATTCTACTCGTGACCTTTCCTTGCTCTTCATGGGGCAGATAGGAGGGAGCTGGTGTGTGGCAGGGTGGACGGTGCCATCTGCTCTTGGGGGAATGTTCCTGCGCTGCAACTCTTCAGAGCAGGAGCCCCTCCAGATTGAGAGCTCTTGATTGTGTGTCTCCTTTGGACTTTCACAGTTTTTGGCTTTTCAGTTAATTGCATTTCCTCAAGGAATAGTTTTCTTCTTGATCACAAGCTGGTCAGTGCTTAATCAGCAGTGAGAAAGGTGCAGCTTCAATGGCTGTGTCACCCATCCCCTCCTGCCCCCACACCCGCCAGAGGCAGACATCTCTCGCTTGGGTTGACTTAATGAGGGAGCTTCCCTGGGGGCTCCTGCATATGGCAGTGTTCTCCCCACTCCCAGCTTTGGGGACCCTGCCTTAACTCTGCGTGTGTTGCTTCTTTCATCCATTATGAGATGACTTGTCTGATAATAAAAAAAGAGGTGCCAGGCACTTTAATGGCAGCCCCTAGCATTCCCTCCCAGCCCTCTCATCTGTGAGGTCTCTGCAGTGCTAGTGCTGGGGTGGGTGCCTTCTCTTTAGTTACCTTGGAACCCCTTTGCCAGGGGCTCCATCCAACCATCCATCCATTCATCTATCCATCCACTCATCCATCCATCCATCCACCTACCTACCTATTCTCTCATCCATCCATCTCTCCATCCACCCATCCATTCATCCATCCATCTAGCTGTCTGTCCATCCAACCATCCATCCATCCATCCATTTCCATCCATCAATCCACCCATCTCATCCAGCCGTTCATCCGTCCAGCCATCCACTCATCCATCCAACCATCCACACATCCATCCAACCATCTATCCACCCTTCCATCCATCCATCCATCAATCCAGCACCTGTCCATCCACTCAACCATCCATCCATCCAGCAGTGCATCCAACAGGTATTTCCCAAGTGCCTGCTCTGTTCCATCATTCTGATCCCTGTCTAGAGCTGGGTGGAGTCAGGAGAGGAGTGGAGGGGGGCTGATGGGGAGTGTGGGGGGAATCAGACCCTGAGTGTGACTCTGGCCCCAGAGGAGCCCAGGCTGGAAGGTGTGAGTACCTAGCATAGGGCAGGGGACTTGGTACCCCTTTGGAAGAGCAGGTGGATTTGCCCATCTAGAGCTCGGGCCAGAAGAGCCTCCAGGCAGAGGGCCAGGCTGAAGCGGTGGTACCTGATATGGGGGTGGGGGCCAAATGTCTGGTGGTGGGATAATGTGGTTTGGGCAGGCCAGAGCCAGAGGTGGTGGGTCCTGACTGTCAGGGGCTTGAGCGTCCTTGGAGATATGGGGGCGTCTTGGTGTGGTTGGGGGCAGAACAGGTGGGGTTACACACACTGTCCAGTGACATATCTAGGAAATGTTTCTCAACACCACTTACTGAAGAAGACTAACTTTTCCTCCTTTGTTGAAGATTAATTGTCCATAGATGTAGGGGTTTATTTTGGGTCCCTCTATTCTGTTTCATTTATCCAAATGTCTAATTTTGTGCCAGTACCATGCTGTTTTGATTACTGTAGCTTTGCAGTATTGTCTGAAGTCTGGGAGAGTTAATGCCTCTTGCTTAATTAACTCTCTGGCATAATGATTGCACTTAGGCATCATGAGAACCATACAGCTTTATTTATTTATTTTTGGCTGCACTGGGTCTTATTCCTTCGCACAGACTTTCTCTTGTGCTGAGTGGGGGCTACTCTTTGTTGTGGTGCATGGGCTTCTCATTGCAATGATTTCTCTTGCTGTGGAGCACAGACTCTAGAGCATGGGCTCAGTGGTCATGGTGCACGGGCCTAGTTGCCCCACAGTATGTGAAATCTTCCCAGAGCAGGGATTGAACCCATGTCCTCTGCGTCAGCAGGCACATTCTTAGCCACTGAGCCATCAGGGAAGTCTCAGTAAATTCTTTTAAACACTCTTGATTATGTGGACATTGATATTGCCATCTGGTATAGGCAACTAGTATTTGTGTAAAAGCTTTTCTTCAACTAGGACAGGCAGCCCTTACATTGGGATTTCTTAGCTAGGAAAAAATGTCTTGGAAATGAATATATTAAAACTATGCAGAAACCGATGATCCTGTAGATCTAGGCTGGTGATTCAGAACCCCTGAAAATGCTGCAATAGAGAGGGGGCCAGTGAGATCCTCTAGCCTCATCTATTGCACACAAAGAGCTTCAGTAACTTGTTCTAGGCCTCCTGGATGACTGGTAGCAAAAGACATTCAGAGTTTAACTTTAGCAGATATTGCCAACAGTCTCAAGGTGGTGTACTAATTCACTCCAACCAGTAGTATATGATGGTCCTGGCTTTTCTATATCACCAACACTGATCAGGGGTTAATATCCAAAATATACAAAAAACTTACACAAACTCAATATTAAGAAAACAACCTGACTGAAAAATGGACAGAGGACCTGAATAGACACTTTTCCGAGGAAGACATACAGATTGTCAACAGGCACATGAAAAGATGCTTGTTTAACATCACAATCAAATGGGAAATGAAAATCAAAACCACAATGAGATAATCACCTCACAACTGTCAGAATGGCTGTTGTTAAAGACAACAGATAACAGGTATTGGTGAGGATACTGGGAAAAGGGAAATCTTGTGCATTGTTGGTGGGGATGTAAATTGGAATAACCACCATGGAAAAGCTGAGGATCCCTCAGAAGGGTTAAAAATAGAACTATGAAGGACTTCCCTGGTCTTCCAGTGGTTAAGAATCTGCCTTGAAATTCAGGGGATGTGGGTTTGATCCCTGGTCGGGAAACTGAGATCCCATATGCCACAACTGAAAGATCCTGCATGCTGCAGATCCCACAGCAGCTAAGACCCAGTGCAGCCAAATTAAAAAGAAAAATACAAACTTCCAGTTACAAAATAAATGAGTTACAGGTATGAAATGGACAGTCTGTACAATGTCAGTAATTATTTAATATCTTTGTATGGTGACATATTGTAGCTAGACTTATTCTGGTGATCAGTTTGAAATGTATAGAAATATGTTCACTAATATTCACTATGTTCTCTAGCAAGAATTGACATAGTGTTATGAGTCAATTATATTTCAAAAACAAACTCATAGAAAAACAGATTAGGGTTTTAGCTTACCAGAGTCTGGGGGTGGGGAGAAAGGAGAATTGGATGAGGGCAGTCAAAAGGTTTTAAGTCAGTTTTGAAAGTTTTTAAATTTAATTCTTAATTTATTTTTGGCTGCCCTGGGTCTTCGTTGCTTTGTGGGCTTTGTCTAGTTGCAGTGGGCGGGAGCTACTCTCTAGTTGCAGGGTACAGACTTCTCACTGCAGTGGCTTCTCTTGAAAAGCATGGGCTCTGGCAAAGCACGGACTCTGGGGTGCATGGGCTCAGTAGTTGTGGTGCACAGACTTGGTTGCCCCATGGCATGTGCAGTCCTCCCAGAGCAGGGACTGACCCCATGTCCTCTGTATTGGCAGTCAGATTCTTAACCACTGGACCACCAGGGAAGTCCAGATTAATTAGTTTTAAGATAAATAAGTAATAAGAATATAACATACAACATGATAAACATAGCATGACTGTATGTTATTTATGAAAGTTGTTAAGAGATTGTGAGTTCTCATAAGAAAAGTAATTTTTTATTTCTTTAATATTTTTTTACCTATATGAGATGATGGATGTTTACTAAACATGTGATACACTTCATGATGTGTGTAAATCAAATCATTGTGCTGTATACCTTAAACTTACACAGTGCTGTATATCAATTATAGTGTAATAAAACTGGAAGGGAAAAAAATGAATAACAAATTCATAATAAACTCCCAGCTGTTTTATAGGTGCTGACATTTTTGTCAGTGTTTTCTTTAATAAAAGCATTTGAAATTCCATATTATACTGCTATAGGTAGAATCACTGAAGTCCAGATTCTGAGTGTTATTCAAAATATTGAATTTCCACAATATAACATGATACTTTGCTTTGCCAGGGTTGTTTTGTTGGAGGGGGAAGGATAGGGGAGTGTTAAAGATGAGTTAAATTGAATGCTGTTACCAATTTCTTTAGGCTTGACCCCACTGAGAAACTAGTTTTGGTTTCTGTAAATACTGCTTTTAGACTGGAGACAGTGGCTTCTGTAGCTGGCTTCTCTTTTGCTTTTTAGTGAGGTCCTGGCCAAGGAGTCTATGGTATGTCTCCAGAAAGCCCTGAGTCACCTTTGGGAAATATGGGAGTTGATTGGGATTCATGTTAACAAAGAAAGATTGGCCGTTTGTTAAATATTGAAGCTGGGTGATGGCTACACAGGGATTCATTGCATTCCAATAGTCTGCTTTTGATTGTTTGAAAACTTCTATAATAGGTTAACCAAAAACAAAACAACAAACCTTCTTTGCTCACCGAGTATTTTTTACTGAGCTTTCCCTCACTCCCTCCCCTTTAGTTAGATCAAATCTCAGCTGCACAGAAAGGAAGAAGCTGCGATTTGCAGATGAGTGACACATACATCCACCAAATCACAGGGACTTGAGTCCCTTCTGTCCTAAGTTTGCTAGCCTCTTGAGTCTGGCCCCAAGGTTGCTGTGAGTTGCCCATTCCGTCCAGAGTAACTTTCACTCCAGCTTCGGTGATCTTGTCACCTGTTGCCTCCTCCAGCAGATGCCACACCTGTGCCCTCTAATGCAGCTCACCCTCATCCAGTATGATGTGAAAGTCCTTCATGGTGTCAGGAACTAGGACTGACTGGAGATAGGGCACCATGGAGTCCTCTGACCCCTGCCCAATGAATCTCTATTCCCCTGTCCAGCCTCCCAGCTTGGGCTGGGGCAGTGGGGGACCAGGGAGGAGAGAATGACAGTATCCCCAACACCTCAGTGCCAGTAGATTAGGATCTGAGACTCTGACCGTATAGAGTAGGGATGGGTCAACCTGCAGGAAGTGTAGACCACCTTAACTGGCAAAGGTAAAAGGCAGGGCTTTCTGCCATTGTGGATTGGCTGGTGGGTTGGTCTTCCCAGGTATAGTTAGTGGAAAAGAACCCGCCTGCCAGTGCAGGAGACATAAGAGACATGGGATGGATCCCTGCATTGGAAAGATCGCTGGAGGAGGGTATTGCAACTCACTCCAGTATTCTTGCTTGGAGAATCGTCATGGACAGAGGAGCCTGGTGGGCTACAGTCCATAGTGTCGCAAAGAATAGGACACGACTGAAGTGACTGAGCACACACATCAGGTTTCCCAGCCATTTTTTCATTCACTCAACCAATATTGAAATCTATGTTGGGGGAATTCCCTGGAGGTCCAGTGGTTAGGACTCCATGCTTCCATTGCAGGGGACATGGGTTCAATCCCTGGTCAGGGAAGTAAGATCCCACTTGCCACTCACCAAAAAAAAAAAAAAAAAAATTTCTTAAAGATGCGGGGGATAAAAAACAAACACAACTATGTTGGGGTTGGAACTACAGCAATGAAACAGGTCTCCTGCCCTTTTGGGATCTACTTTCTAATGGGAAGGTGATAATGAATTATGCATTACTAATATATTTCAAACACTGGGAAAAACTAATCTGGGTGTGGTTATAGTTAAGACCATGAAGGGAGCTTAGACTAGGGTGATTAAGGAAGGCCTATGAAAGTAACATTTGATCTGAGACCTGAGTGGTAAGGACCCAGCCAAGTGAAAATTTGGGGACAACAAACTAGTAAGTGCAAAAGCCTGAGATTAGCATTTATAACAAAGTCGATCAGTCGTGTCCGACTCTTTGTGACCCCATGGACTGCAGGCTCCCAGGCTCCTCTGTCCATGGGATTTTCCAGGCAAGAGTACTGGAGTGGGTTGCCATTTCCTTCTCCAGGGGATCTTCCCGACTCAGGGATTGAACCTGGATCCTCCCACATTGCAGGCGGACGCTTTACCCTCTAAGCCACCAGGGAAGCTGGAGAACAAAAGATTTAAGCTAGTGAGCATTAGGATGGTAGGGGATGAGGTAAATGGAAAACATCCAAGGTAGTAGTAAATGCTTCTGTTTTTTTGTAGTCCCCTAGGAAAGGGCACGGAGAAGGCAATGGCACCCCACTCCAGTACTTTTGCCTAGAAAATCCCATGGACGGAGGAGCCTGGTAGGCTGCAGTCCATGGGGTCGCTAGAGTCGGACACGACTGAGCGACTTCACTTTCACTTTTCACTTTCATGCATTGGAGAAAGAAATGGCAACCCACTCCAGTGTTATTGCCTGGAGAATCCCAGGGATGGGAAGCCTGGTGGGCTGCCCTCTATGGGGTCGCACAGAGTCGGACACGACTGAAGCGACTTAGCAGCAGTAGCAGCAGCAGGAAAGGGCAAGTCAAATGATGTGCAGGAATTAGAAATACCTATTTAAGCAGTCGAATAGCATCTTGCTGCTCTAAGGTTCTAATGGCAGATTACGTTCTAACATCATAAAAATACCATTGTTTTTATTGTAAGTTACATGAAAGTGACAGAGTGGTGAGAACAAAGGCCATGTGTGGCTACTGCTCTGCTCTGTTACCAGAATCTGAATTCCTTTGACTGGCATGTTACAGGGCCTTGCCCACTTATACTGAGCAAATGCTCCAGTTAACAACAGTCAGTGATACTATAATTGCTATTAATGACATTTGAAATAGCAGCAAGATACATGAACAGACTATCAATGACAGGGTTGGGATACCAGTGTTTTCACTAGAAAAGCATTTTGTATATATTTAATGCATATATATTAAATTCTGACTATCCCATTTTTGCTGGTAAATTGTTAAAATGAGACATTGTTGAGAACTGTCATTGGACTCTTATGTTGCCTGAATATGTCTCTATTTGTATTTTGATAAGTCACTTTCTGGTGATTATATTCATTAAATATTTCTAAAAGAAACAGTGTAATTAACAGAAATTATGCCAGGATTCCTGGAATTTTAGAAGCCTTAAAAAAAAGTAAGACCTGGGTTCAAGTCTCAGTGCTGTCATGTACTCACAGTTGCATGGCCGTGGGTATATCCAAAAACCCTTGAGACTGAATTTGTAAAAGTAATCTATTATCTGTTCTGCCTAGATCACAAGAGCCTTGTAAAAATCTGATAAAAAACTGTAAAATAAGATTCTGCTTAAGCTTTTGGAAGTGGCAGGAGATTATGCGGAGAGCCTGTAAAGCCTGTGCATGCCCTGTATTTTTTGTGTTTGGACAGACCCCCACACCCTAATCTTTTTCAGAGCCCCAGCAATTAAAAGAGGATCAGCTTTATACTGGGTGTTTGCTGCTGCTAAGTCACTTTAGCCTTGTCCAACCCTGTGCCACCCCATAGATGGCAGCCCACCAGGCTCCACCGTCCCTGGGATTCTCCAGGCAAGAACACTGGAGTGGGTTGCCATTTCCTTCTTCAGTGCATGAAAGTGAAGTCGCTCAGTCATGTCCGACTCTTATCGACCCCATGGACTGCACCCGACCAGGCTCCTCCATCCATGGGATTTTCCAGGAAAGAGTACTGGAGTGGGGTGCCATTGCCTTCTCCAATACTGGGTGTTTCAGTTCAGTTCAGGTCAGTCGCTCAGTCGTGTCCAACTCTTTGCAACCCCCGAAAATAAAAACCTCTAGGCCCCAGCGGTTGACCCCAATAAAAATAGAAATCCAGGCCCTTGTTCTCTCTACCCATGACCGTGTGGTGTGGCCTCAGGTTTGCCATGTAATTTCCAGGTCCTGTAAGTGTTAAACTTCCCCTTCCCACTGCCATAGTTTGTTGATGATTATTGAAGGGAATCTTGTAATCTTAAGACCCACAAGGGCTGGTCCAGCCACAGCACTGGTTATTGATAGACTGAGCCCGACCTACAACACCGACAACATTAAGTTGACAGATGGAGGTCTGTGAGGTAGTAATTTGACCTACAGCACCCAGAGGACAGGTCCTAGATAAGTGAAGGACGGCCACTTCCCCAGTGATGTGAATAGAGTACAAGATTGAGAGTGTGGAAGGTAAGGAGGAGGCCAAGAGGCTTTAATAGCTCTTTACTTAATGGCCTGACTTTTCTCTGAAAGAAAAAGTTATTTACTGATCCCCAAAGGGGAGTTGACAGGTAAGAATTTGGAAGAGTTGAAAAGGCTGGTATTCAATACACAAGAGGAAGCTGACAGAAGAGAGGTGTTATAGGCTCATAAAATTATGATCATCTTATAAAACACCCTTCATTCTAAATCTCAACCCCAAAGTTACTCTGATGAGAATGAAAAGTGGAACATGACCTAAAGAGGACTATTTAGCAATATTTATCAAAATGCAAATCCATTTAGCTTTGGCTTCAGCAACCCTACTTCTGGGAATGTGAATAACAGATACTTCTGGCAGATACGTAGATTGATGTGCACACAAATTTATGTACTAGAGCACTATTTGTTATAGCGAGTGAGTGGAAACAATTCAAGTGCCCACCATAAAAGACCAGTAAAATAAACTACAGTTTGTTAAGCATCTACAAAAGAGAATGAGGAGTGCTCTTTTGAGAAGTGGAATGGAATGTATTGAGTGAATAAAGCACAGTATAGAAAAGTATTTATAGATTCTGTTTTCACTATGAAAGTGGAAACATTCTATATTATGAGCTTGCTTGTATTTGCAGAAGGAAACCTAGAAAATGACACACACAAAAAATTATTAAAAAGAGGATCCATAGGACACTAGGAGGGTTAACAATGGAAACAGTGTCAGACTTTATTTTTCTGGGCTCCAAAATCACTACAGATGGTGACTGCAGCCATGAAATTAAAAGACGCTTACTCCTTGGAAGGAAAGTTATGACCAACCTAGATAGCATATTCAAAAGCAGAGACATTACTTTGCCAACAAAGGTTCGTCTAGTCAAGGCTATGGTTTTTCCTGTGGTCATGTATGGATGTGAGAGTTGGACTGTGAAGAAGGCTGAGCACCGAAGAATTGATGCTTTTGAACTGTGGTGTTGGAGAAGACTCTTGAGAGTCCCTTGGACTGCAAGGATATCCAACCAGTCCATTCTGAAGGAGATCAGCCCTGGGATTTCTTTGGAAGGAATGATGCTAAAGCTGAAACTGCAGTACTTTGGCCACCTCATGTGAAGAGTTGACTCATTGGAAAAGACTCTGATGCTGGGAGGGATTGGGGGGCAGGAGGAGAAGGGGACGACAGAGGATGAGATGGCTGGATGGCATCACTGACTCAATGGATGTGAGTCTGAGTGAACTCCGGGAGTTGATGGACAGGGAGGCCTGGCGTGCTGCGATTCATGGGGTCGCAAAGAGTCGGACACGACTGAGCAACTGATCTGATCTGAGGAGGGTTAACACTTCTCAAAGCATATGCCCTGTTATATGTTTCAATTTTGAGCCATATGTAATGTATTATGTATTCAAAACAAAAAACTTAGTCTGTCTTGGAGCTGCTCCATGGCTTCCCACGACTGGGTCCTGCACAGGGCACCTGGCACCTCCATTTGTCTCTGAATTTTCTGGAACTGGATGGCTTTTTTCTGTTGTTTCAGGGCACTGGGGAGAGAACTCTTAGGTAGGAAGTTAGGTAGAAGCATCAAGGAGAGGCCTGGCTGAAAGGGATGCAAACCCATCTCTAAACTCCATCCCAGACACACCCAGGAGAGCTCACAGATATGCTGCAAAATAACCACAGGGACTTTTCAACTCTTGCACAGGCTCCCTAAGCACATAGTGGATAGAAGTGGGACTCTCCAAGTAACCTTAAGCATTAAGGGCTCATGAATATTCTACATCTAATTATAACAGATGGAATTATGGGAAGACATAAACAGCATTGCATGCATGCTAAGTCGCTTCAGTCGTGTCCGACTCTGTGCGACCCCATAGACGGCAGCCCACCAGGCTCCGCCGTCCCTGGGATTCTCCAGGCAAGAACACTGGAGTGGGTTGCCATTTCCTTCTCCAATGCATAAAAGTGAAAAGTGAAAGTGAAGTCACTCAGTCGTGTCTGACCCTCAGCAACCCCATGGACTGCAGCCTACCAGGCTCCCCCGTCCCTGGGATTTTCCAGGCAAGAGTACTGGAGTGGGGTGCCATTGCCTTCTCCGGTCTAGTACATGCTGCTGCTGCTGCTAAGTCACTTCAGTCGTGTCGACCCTGTGTGACCCCATGGACGGCAGCCTACCAGGCTCCCCCGTCCCTGGGATTCTCCAGGCAAGAGTACTGGAGTGGGGTGCCATTGCCTTCTCCAGGTCTAGTACATAGAAGGAGGTAAATAAATGGTTCCACTCCCTCCCCTGTTCCCATGCTGTTGGCAGTATCATAGAGTATTTGGGGAGCACCCCAGCTGTAATGTTAACTAGTGGGACTTAACCCAGGTCAGAGTGACCAAGGCTAGTTTGGCATATAAGGCTCAGGAGCCTGACTTTGGCTTTCAGATGTCCAGATGTCTTCACTGACAGTGAGCAGGGGTCGATGGCTGCTGGATCTCTTAGCCAGCTGATATTCTGCAGATGGCACCTGGAGTGATGTGGAATTTTGAGCATTACATTGCTAGTGTGTGAAATAGTGCAATTGTGCGGTAGTTTGAACATACTAGTTGTCAGTTATGAGTTTGGGGTTGTTGCAAGATAGGAATATAGAGAGCTCGTGTCTTGTAAGTGAGACAGCCCTTAGTAGCTGGATGTCATTACTAGAAACAAGCGTGCTTTGGAACAGATGCAAAAAGAGCCAAGAGACCCTTTCCCAAGGTCCAGGATACACGGCTTTTCCCGGACTCCGCAGCCAGACCATCCCATTAGCTTCCTCGGCTGTGGCCACCACCATGTTCCGCTACAGCCCTTGTTCCCTTGTCCTGTGAGACCCTGCGCAGGGACCCTCACCTGACAGTCGGTGGTTTTTTCTGGCCCTGTTGCCTGAGGTGCAGCATGCAGGCTAGCTGCTCTACATTCCCCAGACTTCAGATGAGAGTTTCCCTTTGAAGCAGGGCCTTCCTGTGCTCCAGCTCCTCTTCTTCCTCAGTTTCTTTCAACTCCATAGGATCCAGGTGTACTGGTAGCAGCTACAAGGTACATAAAAGATGATGCCGGATCTCCACAGATGAGTCCCCTGTCATCCGCAAGGATCTTGCCCTCTCTGCCTCTGTCCTGTCCCTGACCTTTGTGGTAGGTTCCCTTTGCTGTCTACTTTCACATCTCCTGCTCCAAAAGGTCAGATTCAAAGTACTGATTAGGGAGGTTGTACCTGAAACCTCCTCATGTCCATGAATCATTCCACTGAGACAGAGCAGTCTATTTAGTACACAGGCCACCCTTCATCCTTCCTCACCTCCTTGAGACCGCACATTTGGACTGCCCAACAAACTATGAAGAGTGGAGCCAGCCTGACCGCAAGCCATGGGACTGTAGCTGGCTTAGGGAAGGAACAGACCTGACTGGAGAGCAGGATGAACAGGGCAGGCAGTTCTTACCTCATTTCTGCAGTTTAGTTACCACTGTGACAATTCCAAGTTCGTGAGGCTGTTGGGGCCCTTCCAAAATCTGTTCTGAAAACTAGAGCCTGGCTCTCTATTCTGTCAGTTCTCTCAAGTAGGAGGGTTTCTGGCCTGGGGAGCTGACATTTGGAAGGAGTCACACTGGCAGCCTAGTACTTTGGGGACTCCTTGCACAGATGCCATTGGAGATAAACAGAGGAGGACATGACTAAACTAGCTGGTGATTTTTCTTCTTTTTTTAATTGCTGAAGCCCCCACAAAACCTGCCTTGAAAACACGGTTTTAACCTGGTCTCGTTGGCATCACTGATAAATTCTATGAAGGGGGTGGGGGTGATGGTGATTTTGTTATTTTTCCTTGTCAGCTAACTGGAGGTTCCCACTCTAGTGCTGAGAGTAATTGGAACAGTGATGTTTCAGCTGTTGGTAGCTGGGCCAGGAGGCTCAGTCCAGGTCATAAGTCAGCCTAACGAGATCTAGGGGCTGGGTGCAAATTGTGGGGACATCTTCTGAGTGAAAGCTGCAGCCCAAAATATCCTCTGATGCCCAGTGGTGTGAGTGATGAGCTAGATGCTTACCACTTTCATACTTGCAGTTATTCAGGTTCATGGCCAGCTATGTGGAATGGAGAAAGAGCAGAAATCAGGCAGAGGGAGAAAAGGACCCTGGGGTGCCAGGCACCCAGATGAAGAGATCATGCACAGATGAACAGTGCAATTTATGTTCTCTGGAAGCCACTGAAAGGAAAGACCTTGCGTGCTAAGTGGCTTCAGTTGTTTCTTTGCAACCCTATAGACTGCCATGCTCATCTCTGTCCATGGGATTCTGCAGGCAAGAATACTAGAGTGGGTTGCCATGCTCTCCTCCGCTGGATCTTCCTGACCTAGGGATCTAACCTGTGTTTCGTGCATTGGCAGGCTGGTTCTTTACCACTGGCACCACCTGGGAAAGACCAGGATAATATAAATGTGCTGAAATACTAAACCAAGCCAGCCCAAACGATCTCTGTTTCCTGTCCTCTTTCCCCGGCTAAAGGGAAGACTTCGAATCCCAGCCCAGCTGCAGAAGGGCAGAGGGTTACCCTCTGGAGATGGGCAAGTGAGGGGGTCAAGGGGACGTTTACCTGTGTTTTGGCCCTCTCTTTTTTCTCCCACCTTCTGAATCATCTGGCTCAGCTGGGGTTATGATTTTCTTTGGGATTTTCTTGGGTACGATGGATAAAGGAACTCCATTCCTAAATGCATTATAGCCAGCCTTTGAGAGTGCCTCCTTAGAAGGGTTGGAAGGGATGGTACCTTCCCCTTCAATACATTCCTCCTGGGAAGCCTCTTCACCATCCTCTTCCTCTGATTCACTGGTCTTAACAGGTCTTACTGAGCGACTTCACTTTCACTTTTCACTTTCTTGCATTGGAGAAGGAAATGGCAACCCACTCCAGTGTTCTTGCCTGGAGAATCCCAGGGACAGGGGAGCCTGGTGGGCTGCCGTCTATGGGGTCGCACAGAGTTGGACACGACTGAAGCGATTTAGCAGCAGCAGCAGCAGCAGCAACAGGTCTTACAGGCCGTCGCCATGGACACGAGGGCGGGCCCCCTATTAGAGAAGAGTTCTGCGGGTCAGTCAGCTTTAAAGCAATTACAGAAGGTAGCCCTTCAGCCCTCTGCTTCCCATGAGAATATGAGAATAAAATCTGAGGGGGGAAATGAAACAGAAGAAAAGGGGCAGGGCACAATCTTTTAAAGAATGACATAATCCAAGGGCATTACACAGGCTGAATATAATCGAATAGGTTCAGGATGGTGGACCAGACAGTTTCCAATAGACCTTGAGCCTCAATACACTCTTTGTAACACATCAGCAAGCTAAGTGATACACCCACAAGTGGGTGGAGGCCCAATTTAAATGTAAAAAAAAACTCTTAGAAATATATTTTAGGATCCTTCCAGATATTCTAAAACTTAAAACTTAAAGTTGTGCTGAAATAAGTGATGAAAGGTTTGTAGAAAATGGACCCCAGTAAGGGTTTTGTAGGTGATCAGTCAGGATTGACTAAGCCTAAAATAAGTTATTAATTCAGTAAATGAACCTTTAAGCTGGTGTAAAACGGAAATTCGGTTTTTCTCTGTTAAAACAGACAAGTTTTCTGAAGATGCTAAACTGTCTTTCATAACAGATTTCAAATTTATTTACCTTTTAAATAATCTGTATTTGCCTCTGTTATTGTCACTTTGGCTAAGTTTCACAGTGACCTATGCCCCTGCTGTATTTTAAAATGTTTGGGTGTTCCTTTGACAGGGCTTCCAAGATCAAATTATAATAAAGTTCCTTTGACCTCTAACTAAATTTGGAGTGCTTCAAAGGGCCCCTGAGGGACCCCAAAGGGAGATACTAAACTAATCAAGTTCATTTGGTGTGTTAAACTATAAAGGAAGTGTTTTCCAATAAATAAGTTTTATGGTAAATGGTACAGATATTCTAGAGATTGTTTGGAGTTCCTAAGAATCTGATATGTCCGATAAAATATTATTAGTCATAATTTTTGTTATGAAGGTGTTGTATGGCACAGCAGTAATCAGATATAAGCTTGCTTCCTTAAGTCTTTTGTTAATATACACAGTTATGGTTTTACTCTAATGTCTTTGCAAAATGTTTCCTCTTCATATAAACAGGACTTTACAAGTTTCTGACTTTTAGAACATTCTAATGAACTGAGTAAAAATAATTGAAGAATTCTATTGAGAAAACTGATGATTTCCTAAAGCTGTTAACAAAAAGGATTGGTTACATAGAACTGAGTAAACTGCTAAATACGGTTGTATATGGTTTCTATCTTAAAGAATTATTGATTTAAATCTGTGTTTTCCAGGTGTATGTAAAACTCCTTCAATTAATTATGACTTGCAGTAGTTTGGTAGATTATACCTTTTGGAACATCTGTCTTTTTCTCTGTACCTGGTTGATCGTGCTAGTAACATATGCTTGTCTCAGAGATTAAGTCGTGCATAAGTGTGCATGGCCAGTACAGTGAAATTGCAGATAGCTCATTAAATCAGTTATGGCTCCTTTGGTCACTCAACAATTATAACTGGATTATAACTAGTTACACCAATCATTAGTGAATTTGCTCTTTGTTTTCAGATTGTGCTTTGTGTGTCTATGCTGTACTATGTCATTGTCTGTATGACTTATATCCTGTTTAATTTAGATTGTTATCTCTTAACAGTAACCAGTGTGTAAATCAGGCCTCCAACAAAACTAATATGACTAAACATTTTGAGAAAATAATTGTAATAGTGTGGTTCTAGGTATGGGAAGAAACAACAAGGGATAATGTCTCCTGGATTACAGTTAGAATCCAGAAATTTTTAATTATTGATTGGGCCTGGTCCAAAACTTAACACCTGGTGTGACATCAAAAATTTTTTGACTGAATTGGGATGAACTTTCCAGCGCCTTGGGACTAAAGTTAATCATGAAATGTTTTCCAGATAATGGTTATTCATGACCAAGAAGGAAAGACCTGAGACATGGAATGAGCGATTGCAGCCCTTCAGTGTGAGTCAGCGGGCCCTGAGAAAGGGGAATGCCTGCCCCCTGGCCTTCATTCAACTACAGCCACTCCAACTACTCCCTATGGTGAACCTAGATGAAACTGAGAATGCAGGATTACAGGCCCCAGTTACCTATGATTTAATGAGCCCAGAATCTTGCATCTTCCCATGCGTAGAAAGATGCTAAATTTCTTAGCTTGAGATGCTGCCTTTTATGTTTGAAGTTCAGTATTTCTAAATTTGCAGGGGTAAACTTCTCTTCCAAGAGGAACAGAGGAAGACTAGTCTTGACATTTAAAAACACCAGCACTAATGGCAGGCACTCCCAGGAAGACAGGCAAAATGGACCCCCTTCTCTCACAAGATGGTGGGATGGACATTGAGAGGGGGAGTTGTAACCTGGAAGGGTTAGTTTTAAATTTATACTGGGTCTGCTTCTGTGACTTTAACCCTTTTTGTTATTGTAAGCATTACGTATGGCCTGCAGCCTGAGCCACCCACCTGTGAAGGACTGTAAAGAAGTAAAACTTAACTCATTCCCCTGCCTTCCCATTCTAGGGGACAGTTGCAAGCATTGAATAGTCTTTTTTACTTTACTATGTTTCCTTACCTCCCCCCACCCAATAAAAAAACCTAGCAACCAGGCTCTGAGAAGGTGGTTATTTTGAGGTGCTAGCCTGTTATCTTCTTAGCTGGCTCCCCAATTTAATTCTCTTCCTTGCCTCAACACCTCATCTCTCAGATCCATTGGCCTGTCATGCAGCGAGCATAGCTAGCTTGGACACAGAAGGCTGTATGAGGCTCTTAAATCTAAATGCTGTAAAGGTTTGTCAGCCAGACTTACACATAGCAGGCCTTGGTCATCTGAACAAGAAACCTTGATGCATACCAACTGCTTATAAACTAGCAAGTACATATTGTAATATAAATACCTGGTTCATAACTAAGCATTTAAATGAAGCCATGAGGCTATTAACATTAGGCTATGGTAATTTACATTTTAAAGCCTCCTCTATGCTTGGAACAGTTAAATCATACTAAGGATAATCAGTCTAGTAATACTAGAAAACAGGCTGGGTGCCTTATGGACAATGTCAATATATATAGTTTCCCTAAGAAATAAGGATTGGTACAGAACAAGCTAAGTCAGATGACTTTGGTATATACTGGGCTACACCTAATGGAAGTTCTTAAGTTCTTATTTATGGCCTTACTATTAACTGCTAGCTATTTTGTTTCATATTGTTTTGTATATTGCCTGTTTCATAGTGTGGTCCCTTACGTTACCAACTATTTGACCGAGTCACTGATAAAATGATAGTATACAGTCCCATATAAGGTCAGTAATTGCAACAGTGTAACTCTAGATATGGGAAAAAAGAACAAAAGGGAATAAATATTTTCCTGGACCACAAGAGATTGAGAAGCACAGGTAGTCCAGAGAATTTTGAATACTGTTTTATGGCCTTGTCCAGTGACAGCACATTTAGTGGCCTATCAACAAAATCTTCATAAGACTTGGGAATGAGCATTCTTAGCACCATGGGACAAAATGGTCATGTCATGCCCTCAAACCATGGTCAGCTTCATGAACCTGAAGGGGCTCAGCCAATTGGCACTTGCCATCTATCTCTACAGAAATTAAATCATGGCCACTGAAGCTGCTGACCTTCAATAACCCCTGAAAGGAATTCAGGGTGGAAATTAGGAATGAGGCACTCTGTGCTCTGGAAAAATTGGCAGAAGACGCCTTCAGATAGTTAAACACTTTCAGGAGGAGATTTTTTGTAAGCCCTGAGTCTTGCATCTTCTCTTGTACCTAGAGAAACATTAACATCATTGACAGTGACAGTCGCTTTGGCTATTTAAGGAAAAATTATGGTTAAAATCAACATAGAGTAGCTATAGAACTGATTAGGTGACACTATGGTGTGATTTCAGATAAGTCCTTGTATTGTTAACAACTTGAGTTTTCTGACCTGTGTTAGACTTAGGATACTGTCAGCCATTCGAAAAATAAAAGCAGCAGATAACTACAGCCTTACTTTTTAAAGAAAGAAAAAGAAAGTGAAGTCGCTCAGTCATGTCCGACTCTTTGTGACCCCATGGGCTGCAGCCCACCAGGCTCCTCTGTCCACGGAATTTTCCAGGCAAGAGTACTGGAGTGGATTGCCATTTCCTTCTCCAGGGGAGCTTCCTGACCCAGGTATTGAACCCGAGTCTCCTGCATTGCAGGCAGACGCTTTTACCGTCAGAGCCACCAGTAAAGCACTCCACTTTTTAAAGGTCTCTTCTTATAACTCTTACATATGTAGAACGAGAAATTGCTCTGGACTGTATGTTGCACAGAAAAAAAATGCATGTGTAATGATCAATAGCCACTTTAAAGGTTAAGACCTACTTAAATAAACCTAGACAACTGGCTACCTGGCTACAAGTCTCCTTGAAGTGTTAAATCTAAATTAGGATTCAAGCTTAATTTTTTCTATTTTGTCTGTTAATGTTGAGATTGTCATTCCTCCAACTACTTCTGAGTCCAAATGGCTCCATCCCTTTGGACAGGATGACCCAAGCACTGACTATGTCTGGACCACAATCAAAATTGTCATCAAAGACTTGGTTCTTACTCTTGGCTTTGATCCCTAGCTGCAGTAACAGTTTTACTCATCTATGCCTCTGGTTTTTTTTTTTTTCTAAATATCTGTTTCATTTTGTCTCTCCAGATGACACAGATTCACATCAAGATAAAGATGATGTGCAAAGAAAACCCATGCCCCCAAAGAGATTACAGCCACTCCTCCAGACAGATCCAGCAGGAATAACCACAAAAGTCACCTTGGGGCCACTTAATAGAACAGGGTGAGAGCTCCATGACCCCAACTAGGTAGGGTCTGTGAGTCCCATGTCAGCATTAAAGAAGTTACAGAAGACTGCCGTCTGTCCCTTATCACCCCAATAAAGGTTTCTTGGGGTTCACGTCTCAAGGAAAATTTGAAGTAGGAGATAGATGGTTCCTGGGCTGAACAGCTGGTGATTTTCAAACGGAGCAAAACTGAAGTTTGTCCTCAGCCAGACAAGAATGACGTATTTCCCTTCCTCCATTGTTAGGAGGGAATAAACTGATGGGGGAATTGTGCAGTGAAAAGGAAAAAAGAGGAATGAGTTTTTGTTTTTCACTGCTCTGAGAGCAAAGAAGATAAAGAACAGTGAGCAGGCCTGAACATTCCTAGTTTGTTTTACTTTAACTGCTCCTGGTTCTGAATGTCTGTAACTAAGTTTGCTTTTCTGCACCCTAACTCTGCAGGAGCCACACTTCACTTGACTCTGTGCTAAATACATCCTCTATCTGATGTTTACAACAGCCTTCCCCTTGTAGTTACATGTCAGAAAGAAGGCCTCAGAGCCACCAGACTGCCCAATGCAGTTACGGGTTACTGATGCCAGTTTATGACTGCCTTTGAAATGATGCAAGAGGAAGAAATCATGGTCCTGTCACCTTTGTTTCCTCATCACCGGCTCCTGACTCCTCCTGACTGTGAGCACCTGCCTTAGGGACACAGTTGTTGAGGCAGGAGCATGCTGTGTTCCCCTCTCCACTACCTGAGAATAAAAGCCACTATTCTGTTTCTTCCAAATTCTGCCTCTCTGGTTTTCATTCGGCTTCGGTGGGCAGAGAAGGCCAAGATGTTGGCCAGCAACGGAAGGAGGTCAGTCAGAAAAAGACAAATATTGTATTACTTACAGGTGGAAGCTGTATATTCATACAGATGAACTAACTTACAAAATAGGCTCAAATGTAGGAAACCAATTTATAAGAAAATGTTAGTGGGGAGGCATCAATTTAGAGTTTGAAATTGACATATATACACACTAATTCATATCAAATAGATGATCAAAAAGGGCCTAAAGAATAGCCCTGTGAATTCTACTGAACACACTGTAATCACCTATATGGGGGGAAAAAACCCGAACAAGAATAGATGTTTATAGATTACTGAATCAAGTTTCTGTACACCTAAAACTGACACAACATCAGAAATCGACTCGACTCCAGTATAAAATAACAAATGACAAGAAGAAAAAAGGGGCATGAAGAAATGCTGCCACCTTGTGGGCACTTTGCAAAACAACTTAAGCCTGTGCTGATGGGCACTTAATACTTAAAAGGCCTTTGGGGCTGTGGTAAAAAAACACCTGCGCCGGAAATATCCTAGCGGGGGTCAGTGGAAGAGAGTTCAAAACAAGGCAGATGGTCAAGGAGTCAATGTCAAGCGGTAGATTTAGCTCACATTTTAAAAAACATCACATGAAAAGATGTCAATGTTATTAAATATTAGAGAAATGCAACTCAAGATTGCAACAAGGTATCACTTCACATGGGTCAGAATGGCCACTGAAAAACTACAAACAAATGTTGGAGAAGAGAAGAAGAAAAGGGAACCCTCCTACACTGATGCTGGGAATAGAAATTGGGAACAGCCACTGTGGAGGACTTACCTGATAACTCAGTTGGTAAAGAATCTGCCTGCAATGTGGGAGACCTGGGTTCGATCCCTGGGTTGGGACGATCCTCTGGAAAAGGGAAAGGCTACACACTCTAGTATTCTGCCTGGAGAATTCCATGGACTATAATCCATGGGGTTGCAAAGAGCTGGACACGACTGAGTGACTTTCAACTCACTGTGGAGGATAGTGTGCAGGTTCTAGGAGGAAAATGAGAATAAAATTAGAATACTTCATAACACCATACACAAAAATATACTCCAAATAGATTAAAGATCTAAATGGAAAAATGGATGCCATGAAACTCGAAAACAAGCAGAACATGCTTTGATAAAAATAGCAAATTCTGAATGCAATAAACTTGGGACCCAATTAACCTTAAAACCGTTGGCACAGAAAGATCATAAATGAAAGAGAAAGACAACCCTCCTAATGGGAAAAAAACATTTGCAAACAAAGATACCCACAGGGAATTCATCTCCAGAACACACGAACAGCTAGTTCAGGTCAATATATTTTTTTCTTTAAATAACCCAGTTTAAAAAATGAGTCAGATTTCTCCGAAGAAGGCATAAAAGGCCATAAAACATGAAAAGATACTCAGATACTAAGATTAAGATACTAATTCTTAAGAGAGATAAGTCAAAGTACAATGAAGTGTCACCTCACACCCATCAGAATGGCCATCTCAAAAAATCTACAGCAATGAATGCTGGAAATGGTGTGAAGAGAAGTGAATCCTACACTGTTGGTGGGAATTTACATCCACTAGGGAGAACAATGCCAAGGTTCTTTGAAAAACTAAACATGAAGTACCATGTGACCCAGCAATCTCACATCTGGGCATAGATTCAGAGAAAACCAAAATTTTAAAACACCTGCACCCCAATGATCATGGCAGCACTGTGTACACTAGCTAAGATACGGAAGCAGCCTAAGAGAAGAAGGACTGATGAGTGGATAAAGAAAATGGGTACCTATACACGATACAGTATTACTCAGCCATGAATAAGATGAAAGAATGCCATTTCCAGCCACAGGAAAGTATTAAAGAGATGATACTAAGTTGAAGTAAGAGAGGGAGAGGCAAGTATCGTGATGTCACCTCTAGACAGAATCTAAAAATAGATATAAATGAACTTTACTAAATAGAAACATGCTCACAGAAACAGAAACAGGCTTTTCTAACAGGAAAAACGATGGGGGAGCAGGGAGAAATTAGCTGGTTCTGATTAACATATACACTCTACTATTTATAAAAACATAATAAAAAAGCACCCACTGTACAGCACAAGGGATCCTGTGCAGCCCTCTGTAATAAACTAAATGTGAAAAGAACCTGAAAAAACCACATATACGTCCATATTTAAATGGTTTCTAGATGACTTGTTTAGGTTAAGGATCCGCCTGCCAATGCAGGAGATGCAAGAGACTCAGGTTTGATCCTTGGATCAGGAGGATCTCTTGGAGGAGGGAGTGGCAACCCACTTCAGTATTCTTGCCTGGCGAAACCTGCAGACAGAGGGACCTGGTAGGCTACAGTCCATGGGGTCACAAAGAGTAGTACCTGACTGAAGTGTCTTTGCATGCACACATGCATGGAGCAGAGCACCCTGGCTGGTCCTGAGGCTGTGGACGTGGTGGGTGGCCGGGTTAGCACACAGGCCACCTCATCCCTTGGTGTCCCAGGCAGCTCCTGGCACAAGGTAATCATGCCCATGGCCCAGCACGTCAGGTGCCCGTGAGTTCCTCTTCACAGCTCAGCCCCCGGGGATGAGAGTCAGGACGCAAAGAGAGGGTGGGAGTGGCCAGTGTTCACAGAGCCCTTGGGCAGGTGGGCTGGTGGATGCCAAGGGGAGTGAAAGGGAAGCAGAGAAGGACCTGGACGGGGGCAGGTTGGGGATCTGGTGATGATGAGCAAGGGCAGGTAGCAGCAAGGGTTGAGGGCTGGTGACAGAGCAAGGACAAGGGGGGCCCGAGGCAGAGACGGATCCTGACTTGTCTTCCCACTCACTCTGGCGCCCCCTGGGAGCCCCCACCTTTCTGAGCCTCAGTCTCACCTCCTTCCTGTCTGAAATGGGCATGATGGCAGTGTGCATCTGACAGACAGGGATATTTATGCAGAAAGAGGAAGAAGTTGATCAATGGTCAAGTGCTGTTCAGCTCTTCCTGGCTGTGCCTGCAGGAGAGCAGGCTCCGGTGCACACAGGACACACCTGTGTGTGCCCGGCACTGGCCTCGAGGCCATCTGAGCCTGTGCCCAGTGTGCCCAGCCAAGGGGACAGCTGGGTCCTGCCTGCAGGGGTGTCAGAAGTGGTGTGGTCAATGCGGGGGACCTGGGCTGGGATCTGTCTGCTGGCACATTCTGTCTCCTTCCCCAGCTGCGTGGGCTGGGGCCTGAGGCTGCGTCCAGAGGGTCAAGCCCAGGTGCACTGGCCTCCGCAGGATGGCAGCGCCTCCAGGTGACCGCCATGGCTGGACTCACACATCACACAGTGGGTTTGTTGCCTGGCTCTGCCCACTGCTGGCTGGCTGGATGGAGTGTGGGGGCCCTGGGAGGGCTGCTTCCCAGAGGGCACTGCACTAAGTCCTGGAGCTACACCGTCCTGGGTCCTGCACATAAATCTCAGTAGAACTGAGCTGCTCTTCTGAAGCCACATAGGATATGGAATTGATTTTTTTTTCCATTTTATTGATGTGTAGTTGACTTACAAATGCTGTGTTAATTTCTGCTATACAGCAGAGTAACTCAATTATACACATGTATACATTCTCTTCATGTTCTTTTCCATTATGGTTTATCATAGGATGTTGAATGTAGTTCCCTGTGCTATACAGGTCTTGGTTATTGAGAATAGTGCTATTATAACCAGGTATATGTCCAGGAGTGGGGTTGCTGGATCATATGGCAATGGAGTTAGTTAAGGTGAAACCAGAACCTTCCTTAGGATCCTAAACTTTCTCAGATCACAGCACCCTTCATTTTGCCTTAATTTCACATAGTCTCCAGGACAAAAGAAATACCTAACAGCTCTGCTTATGAAATAGTTAGGCTGAATGATTTAGTATTTGTCCTAAAAACTTTGAAGCTGATTGCAAAGTAACATTGAAACAAATTTAGTTCATCCTCACCCACAGTTGCTCACTAGTGAAGGAGAGTCTTGTTAGAAGTGTTTGGGTACCACCCTCATTTCCTGGTCAGTGTTAACTTTTGTGTGGGACTCGCTTATTGGAAAAAATTTTCAATGCTTTGTATTTATATATTTCTCTTTTATTTAAAAAATTTTGAAAGTATGATAACACATTTACAGGAGACTTGGAAAATACAGAACAAAGTTATATATAGTTCCACTGTATATTACAATTTTTAAGTAGCTAAATTAAGATTTTTGGCTGGAGTTTCAATATCAAACTCTCAATAATTAATAGAATAAACATATAGAGCAGAAGTATATAATATACCTGAAAAGCACTATGAACCAATTCAACATATAATTTTTTTTGCACTTTGTCATATGTCCCTGGATCTGTTCCAGTGTTCCTAGTTTATAGCCTGTGAGAACTGGAATAAAATTTGTATCCTACTGTTTGTGTGAAAACTGTATAAATCACATGTATTCAGTGCTTTTTTAAAAAACTGTGGTAAAATACAACATGAAATTGACTCTTTTCACTGTTTTTAAGTGTTCAGTTCTGTGGCATTAAGTACATTCATGTTGTTTGCAGCCATCACCACCATCCATGTTCAGAACTCTTTAATCTTGTGAAACTGAGACTTTCTCCCCATTAAATATTATCTCCTCTGATCAGCTCTATTACCCAGAGAGGCCTGGAAATGGTGGCCTCACCAACAGCAGAAAGATACCCAGGCCCCTTGATGGTGGGTTTGAAATTCAGTTTTCTGCTAAAGGAAACTAGGACTCCTCGGAAAAATGGCAGATTCTGGGTCAAGAATAGGAACTGTACAAGTTATACCTGGAATATTTTGTCAGAGCAGAGGAACCTTCAGACCCACTGGAATGGTATTAAAAGGATCTGGGACTTGAAGAGACCAAAGATGGGACACTTTGGACATCAGCAAGAGGAAAAACTGCAGCAGATTGAAATGCATCTAAGAAGTTTAAATCTGGAGTTATTTTTTTTTAAAAATTGAAGTATAGATCATTTACAATGTTGTGTTAGTTTCAGGTGTACAGCACTGTGCTTCACTTATACATGTTATCTATTTTGTTTCAGATTCTTTTCCATTGTAGGTTATTAACAATATTGAGTAGAGTTCCCTGTGCTATACAGGAGGCCCTTGCTGATTATCCATTTTATATATAGTAGTGTGTATATGGTAATTCCAAACTCCTAATTTATCCCTCTTCCCTTTCTCCTTTAGTAAGCATAAGCTTGTTTTCTATGTATGTGAGTCTGTTTCTGTTTTGTAAATAAGTTTGTAACTTTTTTTAGATTCCACATATAAGTTATGTGTTCGTGCATGCTACGTTGCTTCAGTCGTGTCTGACTCTCTGTAATCCTATGGACAGTTGCCCACCAGGCTCCTGTGTTTATGAGATTCTCCAGGCAAGAATATTAGAAAAATGTGAAAAGTGAAAGTTGCTCAGTTGTGTTCGACTCTTTGCATCCCCATAGACTGTAGCCTGCCAAGCTCCTCTGTCCATGGAATTCTCCAG
Organism: Bos indicus x Bos taurus; assembly: GCF_003369695.1. Classification (NCBI taxonomy): domain Eukaryota; kingdom Metazoa; phylum Chordata; class Mammalia; order Artiodactyla; family Bovidae; genus Bos; species Bos indicus x Bos taurus. The sequence goes on from NC_040096.1 coordinate 27,829,999, forward strand.
GCCAGAATACTGGAGTGGGTAGCCGTTCCCTTCTCCAGGGAATCTTCCCAACCCAGGGATTGAACCCAGGTCTTCCGCATTACAGATGGATTGGAGTGGGCTGCTATTTCCTCGTCCAGAGAATCTTCCTGACTCGGATCAAACCCTTGTCTCTTATGTCTCCTACATTGGCAGGCAGGTTATTTACCACTAGCGCTACCTGGGAAGCCCTGTATAAGTGATATCATAGAGTATTTGTCTTTCTCTGACTTCACTTAGTACGATCATCTCTAAGTCCATCCACGTGGCTGCAAGTAGCATTAGTTCATTCTCTTTATGGCTGAGTAATATTCCGTTGTGTATAGGTGCTACATCTTTTTCACCCATTTCTCTGTTGATGGACATTTACGTTGCTTCTTTGTTCTGGCTTTTGTAACTAGTGCTACAGTGAGCACTGGGGTGCATGTATCTTTTCAAATTAGAGTTTTCTGTAACTTCTGAATGATATTGAGGAAAAAAAAAAACCTAATTGGTCACCTTTGGAGAATGATTTTTTGAACTTTGGTAAATAACAGAAAAGACTGAATTGTTTGTCTTGCTTCCCTGTACGAGCTGCAGCACCGGGCAGCCCTGCAGCAGGTGAGGGGGTTTCTGTGTTCAGAAGGGGTCCAGCATGTGGATGCATGAATGGACACCTTGAGTGGTGGTGCTGATGCCAGAGATGTAGCAGAGAGTGGTGTCCAGAGCTCCTGCCTCTTGAGGAAGGGCACCACGTTGCCAGGAAAGTCGTTTGCCTCCGGATTCTAATCTGAACCCGACTCAGCCTCCATTTCCCACCACCAGTCTGTTGGAGTGCAGAGGTCAGGGGATGGTGTTCTCAGCTGTAGGGACAGTCATCAAAATCTCAATCAAGGGAAATGCCCTCCTGACAAATGATTCAGTGTCTGCAGTGAATAGATTGCAAAGGTAAATAGAGAAATAGAAGCCGATGGGTTGAAGGTGACGTAATCAATGTTGAGGGCTGGGTGCTCAGTGGAAAATGATTAAGGAGAAGTGAGGCAGTGATGACCACACAGGCAAGGTGGTCAGGGCACACAGGGTGAGGTCTTGGTGTCTGAGCAGCATTAGGGAGGCCTCGGGTGGCTGGCAAGGTCTATCTACCTGGCTGGGGTTGCCAGGGTGTTTAATAGCCATGTATCAGGACCTAGGTGGTGCTAGTGGTAAAGAACCTGCCTGCCAGTGCAGGAGACATAAAGAGACATGAGTTCAATCCTTGGGTTGGGAAGATACCTTGGAGAAGGGCATGGCAACCCACTCCATCCCCTGGACAGAGGAGCCTGGTGGGCTATGTTCTATGGGGTCGCAAAAGAGTTGGACACAACTGAAGTGATGTAGCATAGTAGGCTAAACTATTTGCCTTATGCTGTTGTTTTTTTGCTTGAGGATTATTTTGACAAAAAAAAAAAAAAAAAAGAGGTTCAGAAAGTCTTGAGGTTGGGCAGTCAGCTGATGTAAGCTTCTCACCTTCCTGCGACAATAGTCACTGCCTCTCATATTTTCTTAGAACTTTTATTGTAAATTTACCCATAAATATACTTGTGTCTTTGGTTCTGTGCTTTCTAAAGGGTATTGGAGTTTGTTTTTTTGTGTATGTCACTTTTATTCTGTTTTGTTTCCTGTAAGGAACTGTGTTAGGTCAGGTCCTCTGAGAAGCAGACCCAAGACAGGATTAAATATGTGTGGATGTTTTTGAGGGAGCACCCTGCAAGGAAACTGGGGAGGGGGAGTGTCCGAAGGGAGGGAGGGGGAGGGAGGAGGTGTCAGTTGCATCCCAAGGAAGGCAGAGGCTGAGATGGTTGGATGGCATCACTGACTCAATGGACACGAGTCTGAGCAAACTCTGGGAGATAGTGAAGGATAGGGAAGCCTGGCATGCTGCAGTCCATAGGGTTGCAAAGAGTTGGACGTGACTGAGCGACTGAAAACAACAATAAGGAAGGCAGAGCTGCCTCAATGTGCCCACGCAGGGCCCATGGGCATATAGCAATATGGATGGACCTAGAGATTATCATACTAAGTGAAGTAAGTCAGACAGAAAGACAAATACCATATGATATCACTTATATGTGAAATCTTAAATGTGATACAAATGAACCTATCTACAATACAGAAATGGACTCACAGATCCAGAGAACAGAGTTGTGGGGCCAAGGAGGGTGGGGGGAGGAGGGTTGGGAGTTTGGGGTTAGCAGATGTAAACTATGATATCTAGGATGGATAAACAACAAGGTCCTACAGTGTAGGCCAGGGAACTGTATTCAATATCCTGTGATAAACTATGATGGAAAAGAATATGGAAAAAATATATATAGACCTTAAATCACTTTACTGTGCAGCAGAAACTAATACAACATTGTAAATCAAGTATATTTCAATTATATATATAAGCAGAGACCCTCAACATGTTTGCCTACAGCCCCCACCACAGAGGTGGTGAACACTTTCCTGGCCCCGTACCTCCTAGGCCTTTTCTGAGGACCGGACCTTGCATTGGGAAAAAAAAAAAAGTGTTTTAAGGGTCCTGGTTAAAGTCCTGGAGGGCAGAGAAAGGCCTGGAGCATATCCTTACGGAAACACCAAGACACTATTTATTACACAAAAATAAGACACAGTTCGTGTATTTAATAGGGGAAGAGTCAGACGACATTTATTGGGACAGGAAACATTATATAGCCATTAAATAATACTTAATAGAGGGTTTCTACTGCCTTCTCTTCATGTTTCACTTAAAATGTTTCTCAGGACTTCCCTGGCAGTCCAGCGGTTTAGACAGCGCTGCCAATGCAGGGGGCCTGAGTTCAATCTGTGGTCAAGGAATTAAGATCCCATATACCGTGTGGTGCGGCTGAGAGAGTAAAAAAAAAATGTTTCTCCACTCCTTGTAGATAGTAGGGAAAAAAAGCGTTCATAGGATTGAGGCCAGTGTGGGTTGTTCTCCTGTTCACTCCTGTTCAAGCCCAGCAGTCAGGACCATCATTTCCAGTTTCCCAGGATGGGCAGGCCATCCATCTGTTCATTGAATATAATGCTCAGGGTCTGACAGTAAATGGAAGTCTGAATTGAAACAAGGACCTCCTGGCTTCATCTTTAATAGACTTTCTCTTACACCACAAGTGTGCCATAGGTTAATTCTGCAGACCTTCAACAATGAGACCTCCGTCCTGGGCAGCCAGCCTGGGTCCTTCCATTTGTATTCACGGACGAGAGAATGGTTTGCACCATCAAGCACTGGAAAAGCCGACAACAGCACTGTATTTAATGGGGGAAAACTTTGCTTTTAATTTTGGCCGTGACAGTTCTTTGTTGCAGCTTGTGGGCTTTCTCTAGTTGTGGGGCACGGGCTTAATTGCCTCTTGGCATATGGGATCTTATTAATAGTTCCCCAACCAGGAATTTGGAGAAGGCAATGGCACCCCACTCCAGTACTCTTGCCTGGAAAATCCCATGGGCAGAGGAGCCTGCTAGGCTACAGTCCATGGGGCCGCTAAGAGTCGGGCACGACCGAGTGAGTTCACTTTCACTTTTCCCTTTCATGCATTGGAGAAGGAAATGGCAACCTACTCCAGTGTTCTTGCCTGGAGAATCCCAGGGACAGAGGAGCCTGGTGGGCTTCCGTCTATGGGGTCGCACAGAGTCGGACACGACTGACGCGACTTAGCAGCAGCAACCAGGAATTGAACCCTAGTCCCCTACATTGGAAAGTGGGTTCTTTTTTGTATATAATTTTATTTATTTAGTTATTTATTTATGGCTGCGTTGGGTCTTCATTGCTGCATGGACTTTTCTCTAGTTGTAGTGAGCAGGAGCTACTCTCCAGCATGGTGTGAGGGCTTCTTCTTGCAAGTGCTTCTCCTGTTGCGGAGCACAGGCTCTAGGACATTCAGGCTTCAGTAGTTGCAGTTCCTGGGCTTAGTTGTTCCACAGCAGGTGGGATCTTCCCAGATCAGGGGTCGAACCTATGTCTCCTGCATTGTGCAGGTGGATTCTTTACCACTGAACCACCAGGGAAGTCTGTAATGGGGAAAGCTTAGGAAAAAAAAAAAAAGGTTCATTCACAGGGGCCAGCCAAGCCCTATTGGAGCCTGAAGCCCAAAGAAACAAATCAGTAATAATCAATCTTGTCTTGAACATTTTAATATCTTGTTCATCGTGGATGATTTTGCATTAATTTTTAGTTTTTTAAAAAAAGTCTTGCATTAAAATTGTATCTGTTTTGATTCCTGAGTTTTTTGCTGCTGCTACTGCTGCTAAGTCACTTCAGTCTTGTAGATGGCAGCCCAGCAGGCTCCCCCGTCCCTGGGATTCTCCAGGCAAGAACACTGAAGTGGGTTGCCATTTCCTTCTCCAATGCATGAAAGTGAAAAGTGAAAAGTCGGACACACTCAGTTGTGTCCGACCCTTGGCGACCCCATGGACTGGAGCCTTTGACACCCTGTTAAATCTTGCACCTGAGGTGAGGGTCATGCCTACCTTACCATGGACCAGCCCTAGTTAAAAAATAAGGGCATTTTCCTTAACAGATATTTGTTTTTTCCTTCTGACTCACTTCACTTTGTGTGAGTGCTCAGTCATTTCAATCATGTCTGACTCTCTGACTCTGTGGGCTGCAGCCAGCCAGGCTCTTCTGTGCATGGGATTATCCAGGCAAGAATACTGGAGTGTGTTGCTATGCCTTCGTCCAGGGATCTTCCTGACCCAGGAATTGAACCCCCATCTCTTATGTCTCCTGCACTGGGAGATTAGTTCTTTACCACTAGCACCATCTGGGAAGCCTGCATGACAGTCCTGTGCTCTGTGGTGACCTAAATGGAAATCCAAAAAGAGGGGGTATATGTAAACGTGTAGCTGATTCACTTTGCTGTACAGCAGATACTAACAACACTGTGAAGCAACTACAATGAAAATTTTTAAAAAGTAAAGGCATTTTCATTACTGGGAAAAAGTTTTTCCCAAAACTGGGAAAAAGTCAGGGATGCCCCAGTACCTCCATCATGTAACTGAAAGGTCAGGGCAGCCAGACAGAATGCTGGAAAAGAGAAATGGTCAACTATAAGTATTAGAATTTCAAAATGGGCTTTTAGGGCTTCCCTGGTGATCCAGTGGTAAAGAATCTGCCTGCTATTGCAGGAGACATGGGTTTGTTCCCTGATTGAGGAATATCCTACATGCTGTGGAGGAACTAAGCCCATGTTCTTCAATTATTGAGCCTGTGCTCTAGAGCCTGGAAATCAAAACTAATGAGCCCACATGCCTCAACTAGTGAAGCCCATGAACCCTAGAGCACATGCTCCCCAACAAATGAAGCCACTGCGATGCAGTGAGAAGCCCATGCACTGCAACTAGAGAGTAGCCCCTACTCGTTGTAACTAGAGAAAAGCCCTCGCAGTAAGATGCAGCACAGTCAAAAATAAATAAATAAAAAGACTGATACAAGATCAGAGTTTTTCTTTGTTTTTTTTTTTTTTTTTTTTTTTAATGTACCAGTAACTAAAGGAGATCAGCCCTGGGTGTTCTTTGGAAGGAATGATGCTAAAGCTGAAACTGCAGTACTTTGGCCACCTCATGTGAAGAGTTGACTCATTGGAAAAGACTCTTATGCTGGGAGGGATTAGGGGCAGGAGGAGAAGGGGACGACAGAGGATGAGATGGCTGGATGGCATCACTGACTCGATGGATGTGAGTCTGGGTGAACTCCGGGAGTTGGTGATGGACAGGGAGGCCCGGTGTGCTGCGATTCATGGGGTCGCAAAGAGTCGGACACGACTTAGTGACTGAACTGAACTGAACTGAACAGATATATAAGAGAAAAATCTGTTCCCATGGCTACAAAAACATATGTCTTAGAATAAGCTTCCTGTGTCTACAGCTATGTAGAAATCCACAGTGCTGTTGACATTTAAGGCTTGAATAAACAGGGAGACATATCTTGAGTGAAAAGACCTGATGTCATGTGTATAAAATGCCATCACTGTTGGACAGTATGGAGTAGGGCGTGAGATGATTTTTTCAGCAGACTAGCTGCAGTGACTTGGCCACTTGGATTTCTTTGTTGAGGCTGAAGAAGGAAAAAGCTTCTATTTTTTAAATGTGGACAGAGGTGGGCTGTTCTAGGCCACATCTTTTTGTTTCAGGGGACATGTTTGCACGCCGCTTGGTGGGCAGGAAGTGTTCACTCGGAAGTTCCTGGCCTGTGAGCTGTGCCACTGCCCCAGTTTCCAGGAATACAAACTCCCCATGAGAGGGACTGGACATGTACCCTTGGAGTGGGTAGGTCTGGCCACCATCTGTAACCTTGATTCGTTTTGTTTTTTACACAAATTCATTTATTTAATATAGATATGTATTTTCATAAATGAGTATAGTATTTTACAACCTGTGTATTTTACTTATTGTATTTTTCATGAAATGGTTGTAATCTTTTTAATGACTGTAATACTCATCAAACTATTTTATTGTAATGTACAAATTGTGTGTTATTGGACATTAAATAATTTTGCTTCTCCTTATTTTAAACAGTGTAATGGTGAGATGGACATCCTTTTTAGGCTATATCTTTGTGCATATACACGATTGTTTATCTAGTGTACATTCCTAGATTTGGAATTGCCAGACCAGAGGGCATACATCTTTTGAAAGGCTTTAAATTTCCATTTGCAAATTACTTTCCAGAAAGGTTACGCCTTTTAAAAATTATAACCGTTTTCATTTTTCTCCTCTCTCATCTCTTTATTGAACTGTAATTGCTTTACGATGTTGTGTTAGTTTCTGCTGCGCGGCAAAGCGAACATGGGAAGTCTGCTGTAAAGTGATGCTCTGTACTCTTGGTGCATCCTCATGGTCACCTGTGTTCTAGGAAACACTGGACACCTTGCCTCTCCCTGGGAGCAGGTCTCTGAAATGTTCCCATCAGTTTCAGGTTTGGGGCTGGGGTGATTGAGGAGGATGTTCAGACCCTGCAGGGTCCATCTCAGTGACAGTTTTCCTGCTGTGGGACTGCGTCTGGTGTGTGAGCTGCTCTGGGGAAGCACTGTGGATCTGCCAGCATCTAGCGATGCTGTAGAGACAAGACCACACATGAGCTGCTCACATTCTCTAGAGGATGGGAAGAGGGTTTCCACTGACCTCCCTTCCCCCAGGCACTCATCCTCCACTGTCTCCCCAAGGGGCTGAAAGAGAAATCCTGTAAGTCTTGTGCCTGCTGAGAATTGCCCAGGGATTCTATGGTTTGTGGGATGAAATGTAGGGTTCTGGATGGTGGGGTTCAGGACCTCCCTGGTTTGGGCCCATGGGATCTTTGCAATGCCCTGCAGTACCATGACCTGTACCCCTGAAGTGGCAGCTACATCCCTTGCACCCTCCTGGGTTCCCTCTTGTGGTGGCCCACAGTGCCGTCCTCTCTCTGGTGTCCCCTCATCCTGGACCCCTGCCACATCAAGCCTACGAGGCTGGGGCTCACATCCAGTGTCTGTGTGGCACTCAGCCTGGACGGTTCCTGGCAAATCCCGTCAGTGGTGTTGTTTGGAGCAAAGAGGAAGCAGAGGCTTGTGTGTGCTGGGAGTCAGAGGGGAGCGGTAGGGAGACTGGAGATGGGCTTCAGGGGCAGCAGATTAGACTTGGAAGGGCAGGACACCTCCTCCCTGGCTTCATGTTTTTGGAATGAAGGCTTCTCTTTTTCTTTTTGAGAGTAAATAACCTGATCTTATGACCATTGCCTCGGTCACCTGGGCTCTTCCACCTAGGAACCATCTTCATTAAGTCATTAGTGAGATGGCCAGCAAGCACATGAAAAGATGCTCAGCATCACTGATCATGAGGGAAATGAAAATCAGAACTACAGTAGGGTACCATCTCACACTGGCCAGAGAGCCCATTGTTAGACAGTCCACAAATAATAAATGCTGGAGAGAGTGTGGCAAAAAGGAAACCTTCCTACACTGATGCTGGGAATGTCAATTGGTGCAGCCACTATTGGAGAAGGCAATGGCACCCCACTCCAGTACTCTTGCCTGGAAAATCCCATGGATGGAGGAGCCTGGTAGGCTGCAGTCCATGGGGTCTCGAAGAGTCGGACACGACTCAGAGACTTCACTTTCACTTTTCACTTTCATGCACTGGAGAAGGAAATGGCAACCCACTCCAGTGTTCTTGCCTTGGGAATCCCGGGGACGGGGGAGCCTGGTGGGCTGCCGTCTATGGGGTCGCACAGAGCCAGACACAACTGAAGTGACTTAGCAGCAGCAGCAGCAGCCACTATGGAGAACAGTATGGAGATTCCTTAAAATACTAAAAATAGAGCTATTATATGATCCAGCAACCCCATTCCTGGGCTTATATCCAAAAAAGACACATGTACCCTGTTGTTCAGTACAGCACTATTTACAGTAGCCAAAATGTAGAAATGACCTCAATGTTTATCCACAAATGAATGAATAAAGATGATGTGGTACATATATCCTATGGAATATTACTCCACCATAAAAAATGAAAGGATGCCACTTGCACCAATATGGATGGACCTAGAGATGACCATATTAAGTAAATGAAATGAAATAAAGACAAATATCATATAATATCATCATATCTAAAAATGACATAAATGAACATATTTACAAAACAGAAACAGGTTCACAGACATAGAAAATAAACTATGATTACCAAAGGTGAAAGGGTAGGGAGAGGAATAAATAGGGAGTTTGGAATTAACAGATACACACTACTATATATAAACTAGACAATCAACAAAGACCTGTGGTATAGGATGGGGAAACATATTCAATATCTTGTAATAATATATGATGGAAAAGGATCTGAAAAAGAATATATATATATATATATATACCTATATGTATATAACTGAATCACTCTCTATATACCAGAAACTAACACAGCATGGTTAGCTAACTGTATGCCAATTAAATAAAAGAGAAGTCATGAATGAGCAGGGAGTTGAGGGGAAGCAGCATGTGTCCTGGGGAGTCACCAGGGTCCCCTTTTCCTCCTCCAGCCCTGGTGCCCTCATGTCTCTTTGGCAGGGCATGCAATGGTCCTGACACCGGAGTCAGCTGAGGTGGGGTGTCCTGTCATCTGAACGGGCCAGGTTCTGACTCTCCTGTCATCCTTCCTCCCTGCAGTGGCTGCCGCCTGGTGACAATGGCCGTATGAGCCCCACCATGGCCCACTGGAAGCGTCAGAGCACAGTGAGCAGCCTGCTGGACCACAGGGTGAGACCGGGCCTGGAGCCCAAGAGCAAGGACGTGGAGGAACTAGCCCTGGAAGAGTACATGCCCACTGGACTGGAGCTAGTGGCCCTGTGGCCTGAGAGGCCGTTGCCTGCCCAGAAGGGCGGCCCTGATGGGTACTTTGGCTCCAACTAGAGTAAACAACACCTCGGAGGAGGAGGACTATGACGAGGGCTGCCTGAAGAGGAGGGCATCACCTATTACATCCGCTACTGCCCCAAGGACAACAGCTACCTGCAGGGGATGGACTGCAACAGGCAGGGCTACTTGGCCCACCTAGAGATGCCATCTGGAGATGGATGAGTGCCAGGAGGTGGTGGAGGAGTGGACAGAGCCAGGGCCAGCGACTCCCCAGAGGTCTGCCCACTTGCCAAGTCTGGCCGTGGCCCCAGCAGACACAAGGGCAGGCCCAAGTTGCTGAACCTCCCTCGAGGCCAAGCACCCTGCCGATGCCCAGAGGAGCTTCAAGACCAGGACCCAGGAAGAGAGGCCTAAGTGGCCCCAAGAGGAGGTAAGATTCTGGCTGGCCCTGGGGAAGCGGAGGGAGGGGGTGAGAGCAAAGGTGTCTGTGCAGCCCGCAGGTCAGAACTCGAGCCAGCTCTCCACGTGTTCAGTTATATGTGGACTTCCTTACCACTCCTGTTCACCCATTGGATGCTTGTAGTAAATGCTGAGGCAATCTTGTTGAGGCTGATTGGCAGCCAGGGCTCCCAGCAGACACCCAGCTCCACAGCAGAGCTTGGGTCCTTTCCCTGCTTGCTCTGGATCTGCTCGGGTAGGGGTGGTCCCTGAGACTGTTGTCCCTCCCCAGGTGGTTTCAGTCAGTCACAGGCATCTGGTACTGCTGGCAAGTGCAGACAGCAGCAGCCAGTGGTTGGGGCAGCCCAGCAGCGAGGGGCAGTGACTGAGTGCATTTCACAGGGGCGGTTGAATCTGATGACACTTCTCTGAAAGCTTGGGGCCCTTGGTGTGATTGGCAGTTCACTGTGAATAACCATTTTGCAAATAATTATTTGGAAGTTTGACAGTCTTGGAGAAGAAATGCATGCTAATAAGGCCAGTAGATTTAAGCGTAATCTACTTTTTCTTAATTATAGCAAAGTAAGTGTGTATTGTAATAAAACACTTTTGAAAAGCTGCTTTTCAAAATAAAACTTACATGTGTATAAAAAGAAGATATGATTATTATATGCATATGAAGGAACTTCTATTTGACTAATTCTGTGGACAAATGAGAATGAACTGCTTTAATATTTTTTTTATTGGGGTATAGTTGCTTTACAATGTTGTCTTAGTTTCTGCTGAACAACAAAGTGAATCTGCTATACGTATACATGTATCCCCCTCAATCTTGAACCTCCCATCCCGCCAGCCCACCCCTCTAGGTCTTCACAGAGCACAGAGCTGAGCTTCCTATGCTGTACAGCACCTTCCCACTAGCTATCTGTTTTACACAGGGTAGCATATGTACCTTAATGCTACTCTCTCAATTTGTCCCACCTTCCCTTTCCCACTGTGCCCACATGTCTGTTCTCTACGTCTGTGTCTCTATTCCTGCCCTGCAAAAAGGTTCATCTGTACCATTGTTCTAGGTTCCATACATATGCATTAATACATAATATTTATTTCTCTTTCTGACTTCACTCTGTATGACAGACTGTAAGTCCATCCACATCTCTACAAATGACCCAATTTCATCACTTTTTATGGCTGAGTAATATTCCATTTCATATATGTGCTTTTTTAAAGCCTTCATGAACATTATTTTTTCCCCAGAAGAGTTCATAAATTTGAGAAGTTTAGATCGTGAGAGCTTGTGTTTGGGCAGCAAGTCCTATTGACTCACTGTTAGATTTATGGAAGTTCCCTTTGATGTCTTTTGTTTTTTTTTAAAGATTGTTAAGCATAAGTTGACTTCACTTTCGGGGTGTTCCTGTGATTCAAGGCAGTTCTGTGTACACTGGGGCTTTGAGCTGTAAAGAAACTGCTGTTGCATTAGCGGGTGTGGGGCAACCCCCCTCCCTATGAGGGTGGTGGCTCCAGAGTTTCTGAACTTAACTTGCCTTCCTTCAGAGTTCACTCTCCCACCAACACCACTCCCGATCTCCTGGCCTGGCTGCATCTGCAAGCCCTCCATGTGGCCCAAGAAAGTTGCCCTTGTCACGTGCTAAGCCCTGGGGTGCAGAGATGAAAGTGACTTGAGCTTGCATGGAGAACCTCGTTCTAGAGGGAGAGACTCTCCATCCATCTGGGTGGGGCTGGGTGCTTAGTGAGGCACCTGCCCAGCCCATGAGTCCCAGGCAGGCTTCCTGGGGACAGGTTCCCTTGTGGGTGATAAATGGGGAGGCCTGGAACTTTGAGGGGGGCTTTGGGGAATCCATCAATCAGGTGGGCTGAACATAGAGGTCGTGGGTGTCCTCAGTGTGCAGCGGGATCTGGGGTTGTGACAGGGCCAGGAGAACAGGTGGAAGTGAAGGACCTGGCTTGAGGATGGTGACGAGAGAGGGACAGAGCTGGGCCATCAGGGGGCTGGGAGCCTTGAGAGGGCTGAGGGGCAGGACATCGGGAAGGCCCTGAGCATCTCAGGTGGATGGCCAGGGCAGAGGCTCCTGAGTGGGAGCACCAGGGGGTGAGTGGGCAGCGTCTATGAGAACAGGTGCCAAGGAAGAGGGTGCCTGCTGTGTGTGGAGCTGGAATTGCACTGCTTTGACTCGAACAGCACAATGTGTCAGCAGTGTGTTTCCAGGGCAGATTACAGGGAACAGAGAGGTGGGTGGGGGACTGGGGCACGGTGCTTGCCCCCCTGCATCTTCCATCCCTGAACACCGTCAGCATCCCCTACATATTCCAGGAACTTGAGACACATCCCAGGGGATCGGTTATTCACATAACATTCCCCAGGAAGTTCTGGGTTCCATAGGAGAATATGTAGCAACAGCTTCTGTTCAGAGAGAAAGACCACATTGCTGAGCATGAGATTGGGAGATGGAACAGCGTGACAGAGGCAGTCACGGGGTTTGCACCCCAAAGCACTCAGATCACGGTCAGTGCTAATTGGTTACTAAGAAAGGCACGGCCATGTGGTGATAGGAAGCTAACCAAGAATAGCTTCCAGCCCTGCATTAGAGCATGCCACGGACAGTTTAGAAAGGCTGAGAAGGGGGTATGGCACAGGAGGGTGCCCCAGGAGATGAGGGTGGACTCCAGACCCTGCCAGGACCACTGTCAGCCTTCCCAGGAGAAAAGCTTGTCTCTCCGCCAGAGACCAAGCCCAGGCCCAGACTGCTGGAGTGAACAGATGCTTGGATTTGGGCTTGCCGGGTCCCTCCAGTTCATTCCAGCAGCGAACAGATGGTCCTCTTCAGGAATGGTGACTGAGCTGGCCGTGCACTGTCCTTGGTGCTGATGCACCACAGAGTCTGCCCCTCTGCTGGCCACTTGCACTGCGCTGGGTGCAGCAAGGCTGGATAGGTCAGGGAGCCTGATCTAGACTTTGGATGAGGGGCTATGGCTCAGGACAGTACTGGGGCACCAGGTCAGCTTGGGGGGATGTTGCTGTTGGCTCCCCTAGTGGCTCAGATGGTAAAGCATCTGCCTACAATGTGGAAGACCTGGGTTTGATCCCTGGGTTGGGAAAATCCCCTGGAGAAGGAAATGGCAACCCATTCCAGTACTTTCGCTTGAAAAATCCCATGGACCGAGGAGCCTGGTAGGCTACAGTCCACAGAGTTGCAAAGAGTCGAACATGACTGAGTGACTTCACAATCAGCTGTTGGGGGCATTGCCTATTTACCCTCCTTGGTCAGTCCTCCTCTCCATCAGCCTGAACGCTTGCAGATGGCCTCAGGTTCTGCCTCCATTGCCCATTTTGACCTCTGGTGCAGCCCTGCCCTGCCCTGCCCCTGACCCCTCCCACTTAGACTTTGGGTCTCATGCTTCCCTCAAAGTAGCCCTTGGTGCCAGCTGGGAGGCCTGTATCCCCACCCTTAACTCCCAGAGCCTCAGGTTTCTGACTGTGAATGGTTATGCTCTGTTGAAGACTCACCCACCCCAGTGTCTTCCTCAGAAGGGCTCAGACCCAGACCACCCCCACCAGAGCCAGGTCTCTGGTGCTTCTGGGGTTCTCTGGCTGCTGCATCTACTTCTTCCTCCTGTGTGTGTGTCTGTCAGCTCAGTTGTGTCCAACTTTGCGACACCATGGACCCCGTGGACTGTAGCCCCCCAGGCTCCTTTGTCCATGGGATTCTCTAAGTAAGAATACTGGAGTGGATTGTCATGCCCTCCTCCAGGGGATCTTCCCCACCTAAGGACTGAACTTTCATCTCTTATGTCTCTTGCTTTGGTAGGTGGGTTCTTTACCTCTAACACCACCTGGGAAGGCCATTTATTAGAACCAATTTATTCAAATGAGTGTATTTTTCGCACAGGTAAGTTGCCTTTGCCCTCAACAGCGGCCCCTGCTCCTGGTGTTTTGTGTCCAGCCTGTGCTACCAGATAGTGTTCTACTCTCAGGGCTCCATGAAGGACAGGTTCGGGGGTCCCTGCCACATTAGCATATTTCAGTTCACACATTTCACTCGCCTCTCCCTACCCAGTGGTGAACGGTAGGAATTCCAGTGGTTGGCACTGAAACCCCCTCACCGGAGTTACTTCATGAGAGATGTGTCCTGGCTATCTGCGTTGGCTGTGAAAGTCAGAGGTAACCCTGGCTGGCATTTTATTTGGAGGTGTGCCTGGCTGCTGTGCCATGGGGAGGGCACAAAGGGTTGAATAGCATCTTCCTCTAAGATGCCAGGACCCCACATCCACATGGGCCTCCAACCATGCTCATTTTGGACACTGTGTCGCCTGCTGTCAAGCCCCCCACCCCAGCTGTGAGATGAAGACGTGAGCACCAGATGGGTTCTCCCAAGGAAAATCAGCAGAAGCCGTACCCTGCCTCTCTGGAAACAACCCTAGCTGTTTATCATGAGATGCGGTTGCATGGTGATGAGAGGTCCAAGGGATTTAGAGGAAATGTTGCTCCAGAGGGAAGGGTCCAGGCTGTGGAAGCTTTGGGGAGAAGCCGCCCTTTGACGTGGACCTGAGACCTTGTGTCGCCTGTGGTCACTGCATGCTGTGGCCCCATGCTGAGGTGTTGGGGTGGGGGTGGGATGGTGTGAGGCACTGATGTCCAGCCAGCCTGGGTTCCCTGGCCAAGCCCAAACTGCGTCCCCCAGAGGGGGGATCTCTTCCATTTCTTGGACGCACCCAACACAAGGCAGGTGGCAGTCCTGGAGGTTTCTCCACTGTGTATCTGGCACCTTGATGAGAGTCTGTTACCCTACGTGATGGTCCTCTTCCTGCCAGAAAAGTTAGGATCTAGCCCAAGCAGTAACATTTGTGGAAGGAGTTCTTAGTTCTTTCAGGCTGCTAAACCAGAGTATCATAAACCAGGGGACTTAGAAACAGCATGCATTTATTTCTCTCAGGTCTGGAGGCTGTTAAGTCCAAGGTTAAGGTGCAAGCAGATTAGGTGTCTGGTGAAAACCTCTTTCCTTAACAGCAATCTTCCTTTAAAAAATAATATCTTAAAAATAACGTTATTTATTTATAAGTAAGTTTAAGTATAATGTATACCTATGTAACAAACACCTTCTTCCAACAACATGAGATGACTCTACACATAGACATCACTAGATGATCAGTCCCAAAATTAGATTGATTATATTCTTTGTTTCCAAAGATAGAGAAACTCGAAACAGACAGCAAAAATAAGACTGGGAGCTGACTGTGGCTCAAATTTTTCTTATGGCAAAATTCAGGCTTAAATTGAAGAATGTAGGGAAAACCACTGGGCCATTCAGGTATGACCAAAATCAAATCCCCTATGATTATACAATGGAAGTGACAAATAGATTCAAGGGATTAGATCTGATAGAGTGCCAGAAGAACTATGGACAGAGGTTCATAACATTGTACAGGAGGCAGGTATCAAAACCACCCCCAAGAAAAAGAAATGCAAAAAGGCAAAATGGTTGTCTAAGGAGGTCTTACAAATAGCTTAGAAGAGAAGAGAAGCAAAAGGCAAAGGAGAAAAGGAAAGATATACCTATCTGAATTTAGAGTCCCAGAGAATAGCAAGGAGAGATAAGAAAGACTTTTTAAGTGAACAATGCAAAGAAATAGAGGAAAACAACAGAATGGGAAAGACTAGAGATCTCTTCAAGAAAATCAGAGATACCAAGGGAGCATTTCATGCAAAGATAGGCACAATAAAAGACATAAATGGTAGAAGATATTAAGGAGAAGTGGCAAGAATACATAGATGAATTATTATACACAAAAGATCTTCATGACCCAGATAGCCACAATGGTGTGATCACTCACCTAGATCCACACATCTAGAGTGTGAAGTCAAGTGGGCCTTAGAAAGCATCATTATGAATAAAGCTAGTGGAGGTGATAGAATTCCAGCTGAGCCATTTCAAATCCTAAAGATGATGCTGTTAAAGTGCTACACTCAGTATGCTAGAAAATATGGAAAACTCAGCAGTGGCCACAGGACTGGAAAAGGTCCATTTTCATTCCAATCCCAAAGAAAGGCAATGCCAAAGGATGTTCAAACTACCACACAATTGCACTTATTTCACATACTAGCAAGGTAATGCACAAAATCCTTCAAGCTAGGCTTCAACAGTATGTCAACCAAGAACTTCCAGATGTACAAGCTGGATTCAGAAAAATCAGAGGAACCAGATATCAAATTGCCAACATTGGTTGAATCATAGAAAAAGCAAGAGAGTTCCAGAAAAACATCTACTTCTGCTCCATTGACTACACTAAAGCCTTTGACTGTGTGGATCACAGCAAGCTGGAAAATTCTTGAAGAGATGGGAACACCTTACCTGCCTCTTGAAAAACCTGTATGCAGGTCAAGAAGCAACAGTTAGAACCGGACATGCAACAATGGACTGGTTCCAAATTGGGAAAGGAGTACATCAAGGATATATATTGTCACCCTACTTATTTAACTTATATGCAGAGTACTTCATGTGAAATGCCAGACTGGATGAAGCACAAGCTGGAATCAAGATTGCCGGGAGAAATATCAATAACATCACATATGCAGATGACACCACCCTTCTGGCAGAAAGTGAAGAGGAATTAAAGAGCCTCTTGATGAAGGTGAAAGAGGAGAGTGAAAAAGCTGGCTTAAAACTCAACATTCAAAAAACTAAGATCTTGGCATCCCGTTCCATCACTTCATGGAAAATAGACGGGAAAGCGATGAAAACAGTGAGAGACTTTATTTTCCTGGGCTCCAAAATCACTGAGGACGGTGACCACAGCCATGAAATTTCTAGCTCCTTGGAAGAAAAGCAGTGACAAACCTAGACAGCGTATTAAAAAGCAGAAACATCACTTTGCCTACAAAGGCTCATATAATCAAAGTTATGGTTTTTCCAGTGGTCATGCATGGATGTGAGAGTTGGATCATGAAGAAGGTTGAGCCCTGAAGAATTGATGCATTCGAATTGTGGTCGTGGAGAAGACTCTTGAGAGTCCCTTGGACGTCAAGGGTATCAAACCAGTCAATCCTAAAGGAAATCAACCCTGAATATTCCTTGGAAAGACTGATGCTGAAGCTGAAGCTCCAATACTTTGGCCACCTAATCCGAAGATCGAACTCATTGGAAAAGACCCTGATGCTGGGAAAGATTGAAGGCAGGAGGAGAAGGGGACGACAGAGGACAAGTTGGTTGGACGGCATCACCAACTCAATAGGCATTAGTTTGAGCAAACTCCAGGAGATGGTGAAGGACAGGGAAGTCTGGTGTGCTCCAGTCCATGGGGTCGCAAAGAATAGAACACTACTGAGTGAATGAACAACAACAACTGTTATGCAGAACATACAAGTAAGCATATTGAAGATGGCCTTGAGATCAGGTACATATACGAACAACATGAAGGGATACACAAAGATTTGGTTCGGCCAGCTGAAGCTATCCCATAGTCATATACGGATGAGAGTGTTGGGCCATAAAGAAGGCTGAGCACTGAAGAATTGATGTTTTAAACTGTGGTGCTGGAGAAGACTCTTGAGAGTCCCTTGGACTGCAAGGAGATCAAACCAGTCAGTCCTAAAGGAAATCAACCCTGAATATTCATTGGAAGGATTGATGTTGAAGCTGAAGCTCCAATAATTTGACCACCTGATGTGAAGAACTGACTCATTGGAAAGGACCCTGATGCTGGGAAAGACTGAAGGCAGGAGGAGAAGGGGGTGACAAAGGATGAGTTGGTTGGATGGCATCACTGACTCAAGGGACATGAGTCTGAGTAAACTCCGGGAGATAGTGAAGAACAGGGAAGCTGGGCATGCTGCAGTCCATGGGGTCACAAAGCACTGGACACAACTGAGTGACTGAATAACAACAAGCTCAAGCTGTATTTTTTCATCAGCAATTGGGAAAATGTTTGCTTTAAATACAGGTTTTTTTCTGTTTTTTAATTGGAATGTAATTGCTTTACAGTGCTGTGTTAATCTCTGCTGTTCAGTTCAGTTCAGTTCAGTCTCTCAGTTGTGTCCGACTCTTTGTGACCCCATGAATCACAGCACGCCAGGCCTCCCTGTCCATCACCAACTCCCGGAGTTCACTCAGACTCACATCCATTGAGTCAGTGATGCCATCCAGCCATCTCATCCTCTGTTGTCCCCTTCTCCTCCTGCCCCTAATCCCTCCCAGCATCAGAGTCTTTTCCAATGAGTCAACTCTTCACATGAGGTGGCCAAAGTACTGCAGTTTCAGCTTTAGCATCATTCCTTCCAAAGAAATCCCAGGGCTGATCTCCTTCAGAATGGACTGGTTGGATCTCCTTGCAGTCCAAGGGACTCTCAAGAGTCTTCAACACCACAGTTCAAAAGCATCACTTCTTTGGTGCTCAGCTTTCTTCACAATCCAACTCTCACATTCATGCATGACCACTGGAAAAACCATAGCCTTGACTAGACGGACCTTTGTTGGCAAAGTAATGTCTCTGCTTTTCAATATGCTATCTAGGTTGGTCATAACTTTTCTTCCAAGGAGTAAGCGTCTTTTAATTTCATGGCTGCAGTCACCATCTGTAGTGATTTTGGAGCCCAGAAAAATAAAGTCTGACACTGTTTCCACTGTTTCCCCATCTATTTCCCATGAAGTGATGGGACCAGATGCCATGATCTTCATTTTCTGAATGTTGAGCTTTAAGCCAACTTTTTCACTCTCCTCTTTCACCTTCATCAAGAGGCTTTTTAGTTCCTCTTCACTTTCTGCCATAAGGGTGGTGTCATCTGCATATCTGAGGTTATTGATATTTCTCCCGGCAATCTTGATTCCAGCTTGTGTTTCTTCCAGCCCAGCATTTCTCATGATGTACTCTGCATATAAGTTAAATAAGCAGGGTGACAATATACGGCCTTGACGTACTCCTTTTCCTATTTGGAACAAGTCTATTGTTCCATGTCCAGTTCTAACTGTTGCTTCCTGACCTGCATATAGATTTCTCAAGAGGCAGGTCAGGTGGTCTGGTATTCCCATCACTTTCAGAATTTTCCAGTTTATTGTGATCCACACAGTCAAAGGCTTTGGCATAGTCAAAAGCCATACAACACTGTACAACAGTGTGAATCAGTTGTATGCATACATATATCCCTTCCCTCTTGAGCCTCCCTGTGACCCTCCACTCCCATCCCACCCCTCTAGGTCATCACAGAGTGCGGAGCTGAGCTCCTTGTGTTATACAGCAGCTTCCCACTAGCTATTGTAGTGTGTATATGTCAGTGCTACTTTCTGAATTCTTCCCATCCTCCCCTCCCCCACCTGTGTCCACAAACCCATTCTCTATGTCTGTGCCTCTGTTCCTGCCTTGCAGAGCTCTTAAGATATTCTTTGTATCACTGATGATATCCAGTTTCTCTACTATGTGTATTGGTATTGATTTGTCTTTATTCTGCTTCATTCACAAGTGCATTTTTACTTTGAGAATTCATATCTCTCTTTGATTATATAGAATTATTAAGTATCTCTTCAAATATTTCTACTGTTACTCCATCTGGTCCCTTTTTCTTTAGCTCAGGTTTGTTAGAACATCTGAAGCTGTACACCAGATCTCTTAATTTCACTCTAGTATATTTTTTCTGTCTCCGCCAGTCCCTGCTGTGTGCATGTGGCCTCAGATGCCAGTGGAGTGTTGTCCACAAACTTGCACCAAACTCTTGTTCAACAGGCAACACCAGGGAAGCATAGTTTATCACCTAACCATTGAGAAGAGCCTATTTCCCTTCTTATAACCCAAAGGTTTATTAGTTTGGGAAGGATTAGGTCACCTTTTGTATTTCTATAAAATAATTATTTAGGGTACTATGTAGTAGGTTAAAAGTTGTTGACCTGTATATACTGACATGGAAAAATTGCTAAGACATCTTAAATAAAAAAGGAAACACAGATAATGCATACAATAGACATCATGTGCACCTGTACACACACACAATGTGTGTGTGTGTATATATGTATACATACATACACACACACACATGTACAGGTGTACATGGCAACCTACTCCAGTACTCTTGTCTGGAGAATCCCATGGACTGAGGAGCCTGGAAGGCTACAGTCCATAGGGTCAAAAAGAGTCAGACATGACTGAAGTGACTTAGCATGGATGCATATGTATGTAAACTTTAATTAATATGATGCCTGTTAGTCAGACTGCAGTCAGATGGCTGGCTGCAAAGTCAGCCATCATCAAAGAATTGATGCTTTCAAATTGTGGTGCTGGAGAAGACTCTGGAGAGTCCATTGGACTGAAAGGAGATCAATACCAGTCAATCTTAAAGGAAATCAACCCTGAATATTCATTGGAAGGACTTCATGCTGAAGCTGAAGCTCCAGTACTTTGGCCACCTGATGCGGAGAGCCAACTCATTGGAAAAGACCCTGATTCTGGGAAAGATTGAGGACAGGAGGAGAAGGGGGCGACAGAGGATGAGATGGTTGGATGGCATCATTGACTCAAAGGACATGAGTTTGAGCAAGCTCTGGGAGATAGTGAAGGACAGGGAAGTCTGGCATGCTCCAGTTCATGGGGTTGCAAAGAGTTGGACATAACTGAGCAATTGAACAACAACAACAACAAAATTCAGGTTTAGAGGACACACAGTCCTTCAGAAGACCATCTTCCCTCGATACCATCTGCAAATTTAGGGTTTTCCAAACCCACCCTCATGCTCAGTAACTCCCTAGAAATGCTCATAATTCCCTAGTCAGGGAACTAGGATCCCACATGCTGCACTGCACAGTCAAAATAAAAGTAATAATCAGACAGTTGAGCAGAAGGGAGGTTTGGAGATTAGGGAAGTACTCATATTTGTTGAGTACCTTCTGTAAATTATGCTAAGAACTTGTTATCTGTTATCTCATTTTGATCTCTTGGCCATTTATATGGCAGGCCTCATCTCCCTCTTGTAAATGAGGCACCCAGGGCTCTTAGGAAGAATAATTTGTGAAGAATTATCAATAGAGCTGCCACAGGAACATGCTATGGAGTGGAGCAGACATCATTTAGGTCCTAAGGAGAAATAGTTACTAATGGAGAAAATTTTCAAACATTGTGGTTCCTCACCTATGAAAATTTAGCAACCTCTTATTTGGTCTCTAGAAGTATTAAGCTGATTTTTGTGATGGTTAAAGACTTATTCTGCCCCAAAGCAGAGGAGTTAGACACATGAGTTTGCAAAGTTTTTTCTAAGTCTTATGATACTATAATTTGGTGTTTTTTTGTTTTTTTTTTGTGGTCTCAGAAGTGTTCTTGTTTATTTCCTTTTCTGAAGGCGGATAATATAAATGAAGCTGTGATGGATTTGAAAGAAAAGAAGTTTTGTATTCTAAGTGAAGAGGCCAAAATAGGAGCACACAGAAAACCAGTGATCTTTCTCCATCCCAGTGACTGTGGTGGAGTCCTTGTGGAATTGGAGCAAGCCTGATGAATAATCCACAAGAACCTGATCACCCTGAAAAAACCTTATCACAGGGTGCTTCAACATCAAGTCCTTCACTGCTTCTGTCACTTAGAAGTCAGAACTAAATTACGGAAAGAGATTTAAAAAATTATATGTGTGTATATATACACACAAAATATTTGCTGATTACTTTGGATTCTTTTTTTCCTGATTTAGAGAAAGCTTTGATTACTGAATACTTATTGAATATTATTAAAATCGTATCCATAGAAATAAATTACTCCTGTTCTGAAATGGGGTGGTTGAGTACAGTGTGTCTGCTATGTGGAAGTGGGGGTAGGATGAAGGCATAGAGGACAGCTGACAGCCTCAGGGCCACCTATCTGGGATGAAGGGCTTCCTAAGGATGTTATGGAGAATTTTTTTAGAGCAAACTGTTTAAGGATAAGGATTCTTGACCTCAGAATTTCTGTTCTTCTGCACATGTTCATGATTTCCTTATGTTGGGGGCTAGTGCTGGAGTATGAACAGGAAGTTGGCAAAGTTGGTGCCTAATCTAGTGAGTACACAGATAAGTGATTTTTTTTTAAGTTGGTAGACATAGAAAATTAGAAATATCAAAGGAACATTTCATCCAAAGATGGGCACAATAAAGGATGGAATTGGTAATGACCTAATAGAAGCAGAAGAGATCAAGAAAAGAGAAAGAATACACTGAAGAACTGTACAAAAAAATATCTCAGTGACCTGGATAACCATGATGGGATGGTGTAGTCTCTCATTCAGAGCCAGACATCCTTGAGTGTGAAGTCAAGTGGGCCTTATGAAGCAATGCTGCCAATAAAGCTAGTGGAGGGGATGGAATTCCAGCAGTTATCTAAAATCCTGAAAGATGATGCTATTAAAGTACAGCACTCAATATGTCAGGAAATTTGGAAAATCCAGCAGTGGCTACAGGACTGGATAAGATCAATCCTCATCCCAATCCCCAAGAAGGGCAGTATTAAGGAATGTTCAAATCCACTGGACAATTGCAGTCACATACCATGCTAGTAAGATTATGTTCAAAATCCTCCGCTAGGCTTCAGCAGTATGTGAACCAAGAACTTCCAGACAATCAAGCTGGAATTAGGAAAGGCAGAGGAACAAGAGATCAAATTGCCAACATTTGCTGGATCATAGAGAAAGCAAGGGAACTCCAGAAAAAAACACCTATTTCTGTTTCATTGACTACGCTAAAGCCTTTGACTGTGTGCATTGTAACAAACTATGGAAAATTCATAAAGAGATGAGACACCTTACCTGTCTCCTGAGAAGCCTGTATGCAGGTCAAGAAGCAACAGTTAGAACCCTGTATGGAACAAGTGATTGGTTCAGAATTGAGAAAGGAGTACACAGGAATGCCTGCTGTCACCCTGTTTATTTTAACCTATATGCTGAGCAAATCATGAGCAGTGCCCGGCTGGATGAGTTACAAGCTGGAATCAAGATTGCCAGGAGAAATATCAACAGCTACAGATGTGCAGATGATACCATTCTAATGACATAAAGCAAAAAGGAATTAAAGAGCCTCTTGATGAGGGTGAAGGAGGAAAGTGAAACAGCCGGCTTAGAACTCAATATTAAAAAATACTAAGATCATGGTGACTGCAGGCGTGAAATGAAAAGACTCTTGCTCCTTGGAAGAAAAGCTCTGACAAACCTAGACAGCGTATTGAAAAGCAGAGACATTACTTTGCTGACAAAGGTCCATATAGTCAAAGCTATGGTTTTTTGCGGTAGTCACGCATGGATGTGAGATTTCTTCTTGGACTCTAAAATCACTGTGGATGGTGACTGCAGTTATAAAATTAGAAATCAATTGCTTCTTAGCAGGAAAGCTATACCAAACCTGGACTGTGTGTTAGAAAGCAAAGATACCACTTTGCCAACAAAGGTCTGTATAGTCAAAGCTATGGTCTTTCCAGTAGTCATGTATGGATGTGAGAGCTGGACAGTAAAGAAGGCGGAGCACTGAAGAATTGATGGTTTCGAACTGTGGTGCTGGAGAAGACTCTTGAGAGTCCCCTGGACAGCAAGAAGATCAAACCAATTAATCCTAAAGGAAATCAACCCTGAATATTCACTGAAAGGACTGTTGTTGAAGCTGAAGCTCCATTACTTTGGTCACCTGATGTGAAGAGCTGACTCATTGGAAAAGACCCTGATGCTGGGAAAAATTGAAGGCAAAAGGAGAAGGGGGAGACAGTGGAAGAGATGGTTAGATAGCATCACTGACACAGTGGACATGAATCTGAGCAAACTTTGGGAGATAGTGAAGGACAGGGATGCCTGGCTATGGGGTTGCAAAGAGTTGAACACAGGTTAGCGACTGAACAACAACAAGGTGCTCATAAGGAAAACTTACAGTTGCTGTTGCTGGGAATGGCCACAAGGCTGCAGGATTTTCTAATGCTCAATTGTGGTTACCCTGGAAATGAAAGCTTTAAGAGTTTTCATTCAGGACTGTAATTTAATGTGGAATGTACCTGAGCAAACACCCAAAAACTTGTATGTTCTTCCCTAGCTTTCTTTTTAAAATTAATCTTTATTCCATATTGTAGTAACACTGATACAAAATGTGCTGTGTGTGGCAGGTGAACCAAATGTGTTTTCAGTTTTACATATACATATATGTATATATGTATATATATATATACATGTATTCAGATTTGCATTTTTCATGTGCAGTTCATTACAATGTGTTCACAGAAATCCTTTGTTATACCTAGGTCTTTGATGATTACCTTTTTTACATGGAATGATTATATTTGTTTACTCTAATATGAGTTTGGGTGAACTCCGGGAGTTGGTGATGTTCAGGGAGGCCGGGCGTGCTGCGATTCATGAGATCGCAAAGAGTTGGACATGACTGAGTGAGTGAACTGAACTGAACCTTTTATTTTATCCCTTTTCACTTGCTTTCTCCTTAATAATCAGAAGATTGTTTTCTAGGTTGCCAAGTCTTCATGTTTCTCAGTGAATAAATTGTTGTGTGTTTATCAATTCCAGCATAAATGATATCTAAAGATATATATCTTTTTCTGGATTTCTTCACGTTGTTTGATCATCCCCAGTTTTATCAGTGCTCCTGAAAATCACATTATTTCATTTTCTTCTGGTAGAGTCATGTTCCATTATGTTCATGGATCTCTTTTTCTTTATTCATCTATCTCCCCATAAACAATATGTTTATTTCCATTTCGGGGCTATTGCAAAGTGTCGTCCAGTGAATGTTTGGTTGCACACAGGTTTCAAAACGTTGTCTTCTCAACTATTCCTTGGAGTAATTCTGCAAAATCTTATATCTTTAAGTGTGTTAGTCACTCAGTTGTGTCTGACTCTTTGTGACCCTACCTATGGATTGTAGCCAGCCAGGCTCCTCTGTCCATGGAATTCTCCAGTAAAATACTGGAGTGGATTGCCATTTTCTTCTCCAGGGGATCTTCCTGACCCAGGGATCAAACCCAGGTCTCCTGCACTGCGGGTAGATTCTTTACTGTCTAAGCTGCCAGAGAAGCTCCCTTATTTCTTTAAGGCAGTTCCATTTTCATCTCTATACTGTTTTTATCTTTTACATGCTATGAGCACCATAAATGGGTTCCCTATTCTCTGTGCATTTTCACCGTTTCCTTTCTGCAAAATGTTCAGGATGGCCTTTCACACTGGTGCAAAATGATCCCTCATTGTGCTCTTGATTCTTTTTTTTTTTTTTTGTGCTCTTGATTCTCATGCCTCTTATAAATCATGATGTTCAGCACGTTGGCTATTTTTTTTTTAAACAGCATGTTGAGAATTTATGGTTGAAAGTATTTTTCTTGAGAGTCTACCAATGTTTAACTTGTTTTGATGGGATTCCCTTGAAAGTTTTTTAAGTTCATGTATCATTTAGACCCCAGCACTGCTTGTGAATATGAAGTAACTTAGAGCAATATTTTTAGGCTGCTGTTTTGAAAAATGGGCACAAGGCAGAGGAACGCCTCCATGCCCAAGTCTTGTTACTATGATATCCAAGGCTTGGGTTGTAGCCTTAGAGCACAGTTGTAAACTAGAGTGGAGTATGTGAGAAGAAGCCACCCAAAGCTTGTGTCTCTTTAATACTTTTGTTTCTTCTAGTAATACGTATTTTTTAATTGGAGTAAAAATGACTTACCAGGTTGTGTTTGTTGTAGGTGTACAAAATCTTGTTCAGTTATACTTACTTCTATATCTATTCATCTTTTGGGTTTTTTTTTTAACATGTAGATTATTAGAGTGTGTTTAGTCCAACACCCTTTCTCAAGTAGGCCCATACTGATCATTTATTTTTTATGTATTTGTGGGTATGAGTTAATTCCTTCCTCCTAATTTATGCCTTATTCCCACCATTCCCCTTTGGTGACCATAACTTTGTTGCCTAAGACTATTTATTTCACATCAGTAAGCTCATAGTACTGAAGCAACTTAGCATGCATGCATGCATGCAATGAGTACCTCTTTCCTGCCTGTACATGATATCATATAACTCTGTCTCCATCTAACTGACTTTACCTAATGATATTACCTCTAGATTTGTCTGTGTCCCTGCAGTTGATATTATCTCATTTTTTAAAGTCAGAGCCATATTTCTTTGCATGTATTACTTTTTCTTTATCCATTCATCTGTCCCTGTATGTTTGCCTACTTCCACATCTGGGCTATTTTGCAATCTGCTGTGGTGCATATTTGTGTGCATGGGTTTTCCAAAATCTGATTTTCTCCACATACACTCTCAGCCAGATTATATGGTTCGTCTATCTCAACCATTAAAATGCACATCTAAGTATGTCCTCATAGCAACAGTTACCAATAAATATTCACCAGCACTATCTAAGGGTCTTTTTTTTTCACCCACTCTCGCGTTCTTAGATTTTTTGAGAGTGGTCTTTTGGACTTCTCTATGGCCATACATCATTGTCATTTTGATTGTCCTGTGTCTAATTATTCACCTAATTGAGAACCTTTTCCTGTGCTTTCTTAAGAAAATCTAATAGATTGTATTTACCTCCTGATATTTTCTTCTGACAGTTTGACCCTTTTTGCATCTTTTATTCTTTAGCTCTGGAGTCTTCTTGACATCAAGTGTCATTTAGTGTCCAGCAATTTTGGTGAATATTAAGTACTCAAAAGCGAAACCTTTAAGGTTGCTGTTGTGGGGAATTGTCAGACAACTGCAGTACATCATCATGCCCAAAGGTGGTGACCCTGCCAAAGAAAGCTTTAGACAGTTTTAATTTGGGTCTGTACAATATTCTGGGCTTCTCTGGTGGCTCAGACAGTAAAGAATCTGCTGGCAATGCAGGAGACCCAGGCTCTATCCTTGAGTCAGGAAGATCCCCTAGAGAAGGGAATGGCAACCCACGCCAGTATTCTTGCCTGGAGAAGCCCATGGACAGAGGAGCCTGGCGGGCTACAGTCCATGGGGTCACAGAGATACGACTGGATGAATAACACTTCAGACAATATTCTGGCACGTACTTGAACCAACATCCAAAGCTTTATTTTAAAATGTGGTTTGCCTACCAGTAGCATAGGAGCGTTCCATTTTCTCCAGCCTCTGTTACGCTGGTATGACATCTCAAAACTCAAAAACTGTTACTTTTTGATATGAATATCAATTTCATTTTAGCTCAGTTTGAACAGAGAAGCAAAAAAATCAGGAGGCCTATTTGTTCAGGTTTCTTCAGGGAAAAAATGAGACTATTAGAAGACAAAGGACATGAAGCTTATGGGCTCTTTGAGTCACTAGTGTTTGCAAATTCAATACTTTTTTTGTATTGAAAATACAAAAAAATCCTTCCTTTTTTTTCATCTGTGACCTTTCATTCATGTAAGAATAAATAACATAATTAGAACAAACTAATTTGAAATGATGGCTTGTTTCTACCCAGAAAATCTGAATACAAAGGAACCAATGATAACTGCAACAATCAGGGTGCCAAGCTTTTAAGAATATTTTAGGTTTGCAAATAATAACTAGTATGCTTGCAATTTCAACAATATATTTTTATTCTGATAAAGTATATACTTTTCCAGAAGGCTTCCAGTGTGGTTGTCTCATGCTGGAAGCCTGGGATGCTGAAATCAGGCTGCTTCCTGTCTGTCTTTACAGGACACTGGCCTGCATACTAAGAAATTCCTGGATCTCCCCTGGATCCTGACCATCATGTGCCCAGAGAAATTTGTAACATTGTTGTTTTGAAATATGTAATGACACACACCTTTCACTTTCCTGATGTGGGTGAAGTGTGGATCCCAGTGATGATTTCTTCTTCAAGAAATATACATCCTAGTTCCCATGTCCAACGATGAGAGACCCTGAATGTGTGTGACCTGTGCCTCCTGGGAGACCAGCCGTAAACTCATCTGAACCTGACCAAGTTCTGTCTACATGGTAGATTTAGACCTCTCTAAGTCCTGTCTACACTGATTATGTTTCTGAGACTGTGCGCTTTCTGCAGTGAGGACATTTAGGCCTGACCTTGTACTCTGTGCATTGGGACATGGGGACTCGGGTGGAGGCCTGGCCTGGCCTCTGTCTGGGAAACTCCGTGCCTGCGTCTGAACGTCAGCGCTCAGATGTCTGGGGTCTGGGGCTGAGGTGGGCTTCTCTGGGTGTCTGTGCTCTCCTCTGAGTGGGGTTCCATGTCCCTCCCGGGGGTCAGTGCTGCGGTCGTGCTCCTAGTCTGTCCCCCGCCAGGTTCATCTTCCTGGGGCTCCTGGAGACCCCTCAGGTGGGCTACCTGGTAATCATTCCAATTTTCCAGCACATTCAGGTTGAGTAGGGAAGCTGGTGCACCTGGTGAATTGATTCCAGGGCACAGGAATCAGGCAAAAAGTCAATGGGCAGCAGGTGAGGTTGCTGCTGTGCTCTCCTTCCGGTCGACTCTCTCCTCCGAAGAGAACAGAGCTGCTCCTCGTCTTTCAGTCCAGCTCTTCTGTGTTTTCTCAGCAACTCAGCAGGACAAGAAAGACAGAGCCTGCCAGAACCAAGGTAGTGTATTCACCTCTAGCATGAGCTTTCAAACCAGCAAAAAATCACACAGAACCAGAGTGAAAACAGGAGGGGGCCTGACTTCTCAGGGACAATTGTGGGGAGAGGAGATGGACCCTACATTTCTTTCTAGAGTCCCAGCAGGTCCCAGGGACCTGGCTTGTTTACACATTGGGGGCTTGCTGACCACAGCCATGGTGCCTGATCAAGGGGACATGTGACTCCAGGTGGGTGGTCTGGGGACTGTGTGAGTCTCACCCCATCTGCATGGGACAGGATCATGGGAGACCACACACACACATATACACAACTAAGAAAAAGGGATGAATACATGAGAACTTCACTTGTGTTTAGTAATTAATGCTTTACAGTATTCATTTTATACAGGCCTGTGCCTGTTTGCTTCTTTATCCCTGTGAGGTTCACCTTCCCTGGGGCTCCTAAAGACTCCTCAGGTGGCTGCTGCTGCTGCTAAGTCGCTTCAGTCGTGTCCGACTCTGTGCGACCCCAGAGATGGCAGCCCACCAGGCTCCCCCATCTGCCGGGGACCAGCCCCGGCTGATCCAGGGTATTCGAAGGAGAGACGGCGTAGGTGAAGATCAGGAAACAATTGCTTAATTAAATGTTAATTAAGGATATAAAGAGTAATAGAATGAGGATAGCTCTGTAAAATTCAGTGAAGAAAAGAGGCTGAAATAAGGATAGCTCAGTGAGGAAATTCAGTGGAGAAAAGAGGCTGAATAATTCAGCCAGAAGGTAAGAGAAAGAACGACATGGTGAGACCAAGTTTCGGTGAACAAGGCCCACACTTTATTTTCCAAAGTAGTTTTTATACCTTAAGTTATGCATAGAGGATAATGGGGGAAGGGGTAGAGTCATGCAGTAAGCCAGGCTTTCTTCCTGCAAACTTATCATATGCAAAAGTTTAGGTGATTTGCATCATCTTCTGGCCCAGAGGCCTTTTTCTCTA